>NC_092126.1:149547024-149847024 GCF_043159975.1 Macaca nemestrina | reverse complement strand
TTGGTGTTTGTATAATATTTTATAGTGTAAAAATGACTCATGTGTCTCAAGATACATCAATGGTTATCCCCAAATTCACAGATGAGGAGGTTGAGGGCCTAGAGAGGGACAGGGATTTGTTCAAGGTCACATGGTTAATGAATGATGGGGCCAACTCAAGTCTTGGACTCAGTCGAGCATAAAAAAGTGGAAGAGATGAGCCTGAGAAAAGAAACTAAGGAAGGACCACTGGATACCTTGAGCATGAGACTGAGGTGTGAGGACCTTGTTCTGGTGCCAATGGGAAGCTAAGTAGGTTTTTTGAGCAGGGGATTGACTTGGAAGCTTTGGGAAAATTAATCTGGTGATGGTGTGTGGTGTGGGTTGGATGGGAAGAGTGACTGGGGACTCAGAGGCATCCAGGATGTGGCTACTATTTATTATCCAGAGAGAAACAATGACATTGTGACAAAAAACTTTGAGGACAAACTCCATACAAGGAATCCCTGACTGTCCACCTGGAAGGGTCACATGGACATCTGGTGGCATCTACTTCCAGGGCCACCCCATATGCCATGAGCGCATGTCATTCCCCACACAGGTGTCTGACCCTGGGGTGGGGGGAGTATGGGCTGAAATCCAGTCTGTGCTCCACTGGCCAAGCCAAAGTGTGGGGCTACGTCCACCCAGAGGGGTGCTGTTCTAATTTACATGAAGGTTCACTATATGCAAGTGCAGCCCTGTACACTGCCCTTTCTTTCAGCAACAGCACCCCAAATTTCCTCAGGAGTGCCACCCCTTCACCCAGTCCAGGTCATGTAGTTTAGGTGGGGCTGGACTCACCTCCAGTTCTAGTGATGGGCACATGACCCAAGCCTGGCCAATCAGGAGCACATCCTCTCTTCCACTACAGTGATTGGTTCAGGGAGAAGCACATGACCCAAGCTGGTCCAATCAGAATTGATCCTGGAACTCTTGATGCTGACAGCCATGTTTCTCCCCATAAAAGAGTGTTTAATGAGTCCTAATGATATCATTTGAGTCCCTGGATCCAGCCATGCCTGATGTCTCCCTGGGACTTTTATGTGACCTGGTAAGTCCTTCTGACCTAGGTAATGTTTAGCTTACAGCAGTTGGCATTGGGATTTTGTTGCTTGCAACCTATCAGAAGGGTCACCTAGGTCACAGGAAACCAATCTACAGCCCATAGGCCAAATTCTGCCTACCACCTGTTTGTACTAAGGTTTTACTGGAACACAGCCATGCCCATTTGCTCACGTACTGTCTATGGTTGTAGAGCAGAATTAAGTAGTTGTGTCAGAGACCATAAGGCCCCCAAAGCCTAAATATTTACTGTATGGCATCTTACCAAAAAAACTCATTGATCCCTGACCTAGATTAATGTCTTTCTTTATTAAGGTGGAAATTGGGGCCCAGAGAAAGGCTTCCCTAAAGTTGGGGCAGAGCCAGGACTAGAAACCTGGTTTTCTGGCTCCCAGCCTAGAGCCCTTTGTGCAGTCTCTTTTTATCTCTCAGATGCTACCCCTAAATGTCCATGGGTCCCCTAGGGGTGTTTGATTCACGTGGCAATTGGATCCCTCTGCTAGTCTGAGGCAAAATTCTTTTCTGCAGCCTCCCTGTGATACACCCAGGAGGTGCAGGAGTGGGGAAATTGAAATCCATAAATAACCAAGCCTCACATTCCAGCCGGCCTGGCCTGCCTCCCTGAGGGACCTGCTAACTGGAGCTGGAGCTGACACAGAGGACAACTGTCCCATTTGGGACCCCATCCAAACCCCGCAGATGCTCTCCTGGCCATGGAGCCTGGGACCAGAGGAAGGCCGTGTTGTAAAATGCTTTTTCCATCCTCTGAGACTCCTTCATCTTAAGGGGGCCAAGAGGTGTTTGGGAACCTACCTTAGGGGTCAGGGCTGGGAAAGGTCAGCAAGGGCAATCAGAGAAGGCTCCCTGGAGGAGGTGGCCTGGAGTATTCAAAGATGGAATAAAAACATTCTTGAAACCCTTTGCTCCCTTGCTGAAACCCTGTCTTCCCCCAGCTGCCTAAAATCCAGCCACATGAGTGTGCCCTGAATATGCCAAGCCCATTCCTCCATCTGCCAGCCATGTCCTTCTCTCAGAGCTTTGCACGGATGGGATGGCTCCCTTCATCGTTCGGGTCTGCACGCTTGTCACTGCCAGCCTTCCCTGACAACCTTTCTGACAGCTGCTGCCCAGCCTGAGTCACTCTCCATCCTGCCTTCCATTTTCGTTTACTTGTATCGCTGGCCTCTAAAATAGTAAGTTCCTGGTCTGGGGCGGGGGAGATCAAGGATCTTTGTTAAGTGATGAGCTGGGGATGCAGTAGTTAACAGGGAACTTAGAATTCAGCAGTGGAGATACAGTTGCCTTGTGGAGTGAGGGGTGCTATTCCACCGTTGGGTGGGGTAGGGAACTATGGGGTCCCTGTTGTAGGAAGACTTTGCTGAGTTGGTCAGGAGTTCAACAGGGAAAGTGGGAAGGAGAAGGAAAGGGCTCCTGGTAGGGGACCAGGGAGTAAGGAGTGCAGCGGGTGTGAGGTGTGAGGAAGGAAGAGAGGAGGGAGCATGGGGTGCCAGAGCTGGAGAGGTGTACAGGTCTCATAGGGCATGTGTGAGGCTGAGTCTCATCCCAAGGGGGATGGGGCACCAGGGCAGGCGGTGGTTGAGATGTGACCTGACAAAATCACTCACAGCTCAGAAGGCTGGTTTCAAGGATGTGTTAGAGGCTGGAGTCAGGGCCAAAGGGAGGTCTATCTGAGGGAGGGTCTCTCCCTGGGTGAGGAGTGAGTGTTGCCAGAGAAGACACAATGACCTGGACTGCCTGCTCTCCCTCCCTCAGCATCCACATCTAGGGCTCCTGTCCTGCCACAGCCCCTCCAGGCCGTTGGTCTGGCTAGCTTCCTGGAGGAGGTTACCTGAGCAGCCTGGACCCATTGAAAAAGGCTGAACAGGGAGGCCTTGATACAAGCCCCCGTTTAGCTGTAAGTGGGCTGTGTGAGGTTGGGCACCTCTCTGAGTCTCAGTTTCTTCATCTGTCAAATGGGAACAACAGAAGTCCCTGTCTGCTGGGTTTCTCGACAGGTCAATGAGACGTGTCAAGTGCTGGCACAAGGACCAGCACCCAAGGAGTGGCGATTCTCTCAGTGATTATTAGGGGCTGACTTTTTCCCACTAGAGGCCCGTTTAAGGAAGATGGGACAGACTAGGAGGAGAGAAAAGTTGCTGGAGATTCGGGGGAGTCTGAGGCATTAAGAGATGTGTCTTCTGGGGAGGCTTAGGGCTGACCTGTCTCCTATGGGGCTCGTAACCCTCAGGGCAGCACTTAGAAGGACAGTCCTGAAACTGGGAGGGGGACCCCATCTTCAGAGTTGGTAGCTAAGAACAGAAGCTGTGCATTTTCATCCTGCCACCATTCCTTTGCAGCCAGAGTGTGCAGGCCAGGTGGAGACAGCCACCTTGTGGAAGGTGACAGATGGCCACAAATGAGGGGTGAATGAACCTGCTAAATCATCAGCTGGGAAATTGAGCATCTCACCTCCCATCTGCGAGAGCCTCTTCCTTGTGGAAGGGAGCGTATGCTCGGGTGTGAATGTGGGGGGCGTTCAGTGTGTATACAGACGGGTTCAGACAGTGCTGCGATGAGGGTGAGGATACACACATGCACTCCCTTCCCACATTCTTCCCATCACACGTGCTCTGGCACCTGCCCATTGGGCCACAGGCTTTTGCACACAGTGATCATGCATTTTTGTGTGAAACACAAAGCCTCTATGTGTTCGCACTCAGAAGCAAGACATCCCAAAGGGCAGATTTGCACGCTGGCTCTTTTTCACTTGGACCCACGTGCAAGGGAGAAGCCAAGGAAGCCATGTGCATTTCCTCATGGAATCACAGGGGTATAGGCTGTGTCCTTGTTCACAGGTATTTCCTGGCCTTCCCCAAGAGAGGATTCCACTTCCCATCCTGTTGTAGTCAGGCTCGGCTGTGTGTCCACTCTGGCCATAGAATAGGGTGGAAAGGCGAGGTGTCGCTTCTGGGCAGGAGCCTTGAAAACCAGCTCATGGCTCCTTCATGCTCTTTTCCCTCTGCCACAGTGACCCGCAATATTCCAGCCAGATGCTGCCCATTTCCTCTAGGTCCTGGGATGCAGCTGAAAGAGCAGAGCCATAGGTGACCTGCAAATTAACTGGTAGATGCTGAGAAGTAAATCTGTGCCACTGTGAGCTGTGGAGACTGGGGCTGTTTGTCACTGCAGCATCACCAGTCGTAGCCGACTGAAACTACACCCCCCAACTCCTGCTGGGTTCACACGCACCACCCACAGACTCACATTGGTCTCACATCCTTTACACACATCCACACGCTCATGTACACTCACACTGGGCATGTGCACACACACACATGCTTCCCCTGGGCTCACACACACACTCCTGCTGGACTCACACAGGCTCACACTAAGTACACACAACCACATTCCCCTGAGCTCACACACACCCTCACACTCTCACACACACACTGGGCACACACACACACACTCCCCTGGGCTCACGCACTTTCCCTAGCACGCTCCAGGTGAGTGTGACATGCGCAGTGCCTCCAGCCTCTGATCTGGACCAGGGAGGGGTGGGAACAGCATGAGGTGGGAAGCAGATGTTGACTCCCTGGTGGAAATGCAGTTGAATCATTTCATCAGAAGGGGCTTTTATGTTGTCAAAGGACACAGACCTCAACCTTGGCTGAGTGGGCAGTTTTCTGAGAACAAGGAGGCTTTCCTGGGGAGTCAGGAGTTGGAAAACTTGGCTTTGCGCCTCCCGTGGCTGTATGACCCGTGACTGTCCTTGGTCTGCCCCTCTCTGGAGACAAGAATGACTTTGAATCCAGGAAGGGAGGCTGGTCAAATGCGAATAACAATGAACAGCCCAAATGCAACCTTTGCTCCTCCTGGAGGGCACTCACTGCATGCCCAGTGTTCAGTTTGTGAATCTGGTTCATGGAATCCCTCAGCAGCCCTCCACGAAGGTGTTTGGGTTAAAGTACCCTCAACAGATATTGGTGGGTGGCTCCCAGGCTGCAAAACTCGTGCTGGATGTGGATGTGGTGATACCATCCTGATCCCCTCCATAGACACACCTGACTAGACCCTATGACAGGAGTGGGCAGGCATGATCTTGGGATGGAGGGATGTAGGCATCCCGCCACGTCCTGGGGGAGTTTGGGAAGACTCATCTCTGGCAGGGCTTCTATAACTGAGCTTCCAGGCACTGGTGAGGGATGGGCTTTGATGCCAGGAAGACCTGGATCCAAGTCCCAACTCCTTTACTTTCTGGCTGTGGGACCTTGGGGGAAAGGACTTCACTTGACTGGACCTCAGTTTCCTCATCTGTAAAATGGATGTAATCATTGCTATAATCATGGTAGGGCTTTTGTGAGGATGAAATGAGAAGATACTCAGAGCAGGCTCAGGCAGGGTCAGTCTGTGCCTCTTTACTTGATGCTTCTTCTTCCAGGAAGCATTCGTTGATTTCTTCTTCTTCCAAACTCACAGAGCACTTTGTATCTGATTAAAGCACCTTTGTATCTGATGATCACATTCTGGCATAAGTTATAGTCCACTCATGCATAAATTTGTTCAGCATTTTGTTAAGCACCTTCTCTGTACCAGGTTCTAGGCTGGGGGCTGGGGTGTGGAATTGAACAAGGTGAGATTGAAACCCTCCCAGAAATGACCTCCCATTGACATGTACTCAACCTGAGGGCTGTGGCTACACTGTGTTCACCTTCCTGTCCTTCCTTCAGCCTGCACAGTGTCAAGAGGAACAGAATAGGAAGGGCTCAGGCCTCATTTGAGCCCAGGCTTGGTTACATTCTTGTTAAGTGGCCTTGAGAAAGCCCCTGCTCCTCCCTGAGCCTCAGTTTCTCCATCTGCAAAATGGCAGAGATTGGAACAGATCCTCTCCAAATGCCACTGGGCTCTGTCACTCAAGAGCTACCAAGAATGAGTCTGCCCTCACTGGCGGCCTAGAGCCCACCCACTATGCTCACCTCCCCCCCGGCTCTGAGGGTGCCCTGCCAAGGGCAGTGAGGGAAAGGTTCATGCTGGAGCTCTCAGGAGGCCGCCCTTTATTCAGAGTGGCTTTAATTAGCATCTGCGGGCTGATCAGAGTCTGAGTATTAATGAGCCATTGAGTCACAGCCAGTTTTCCAGTGTGCTGTGTTTTTGATGAATTAATCACTTCTGACAGCTCCAAACGCCAACTCTGTGCTCACCCCAAGCCAGGCTGGGGTGCCATTGGTTGTGCCATCCGGGGCCTAGGCTGGCCAAACTGCCGACGGCACACCCTACTCCATCAGGATGTCTAGCAGCCCACAACCTGGTCCCTTGGCCTCCTCCATCTGGATCCAGCCTCTCTCTCCATCTCACCCATCACTTTTCCTTGCTCCCCAATCCACTCCCATAGCACTGTCAAGTCACCCGGCCTCCTCGCTGGAATGGCAGCCTCTCTCCTTACTCCTCCAATGGAAGGAAATAATCTCTCCGGTCTTTTGAGTAACAATGTGAGGAAAATCATATGCTATCAGCAGCAGACGTCCCCCAAAGGAGAGACCTGTTTTATTTGGATGAATGCCTGTATACTTTTTTGTGGAGACTAGGGGTAAGATCTCCAGTGGGAATGCTGGACTAATTACCACTTGAGGGATGCACATCGAGGGTGGAGTGGAATTGCTCCAACAGTAGAGGGGATTTTTAGAGACTGCATAGGAAGAAAAAAGAAGAGACGCGGGCACACTCTGCCTCCTTCCCCCGTGGCCTCCTGGAAGTTCCAGGGATGCACCATGTCCTTTCAGACCCCTGGGCCTTTGCCCAAGCTCTTCCCTCCACCTGGAATGCCCAAGCCTGTCTTCTTGGTTTGAGAAAACTCCTAATTATGCTTCAAAAACCCAGCTCTAATGTCTACTCTACCTTCTACAGTGAACTCTTTCTGAGTTTCCACTCAACTCTGAAAAGATTGCCTGTGAGGCACTTATAATCTTGTTCCGGATCTGTTGGTGTACACATCTGCCTCCCCTGGTAGCCTGGCTGAGAGCTCCTGAGGACAGGTACCTTGTCTTATGCACCATTGTGGCTCCAGAGTCAGGCACATAGCATGTCATGGAGCGGTGTGCAGGGAATGGTGGGAAATAAATGGAATTAGTCAAATCCCTGTGGAAGATTGAAGGGATGTCTTCTGGGAATAGTTGAAAACATTCACCCTGGATTCAGTTGTGTGTGCCT
The DNA here is from genome assembly GCF_043159975.1 of Macaca nemestrina. Taxonomy (NCBI): domain Eukaryota; kingdom Metazoa; phylum Chordata; class Mammalia; order Primates; family Cercopithecidae; genus Macaca; species Macaca nemestrina. The sequence goes on along the minus strand of NC_092126.1, from coordinate 149,839,734 downwards.
CCTGGCCTAGAAGCCCCATGTGGGCAGGGCTGAGGTCTGAGTCCTCTTGGGTTCCATAGCATGGCCCAGCTCACGGGTGGTGGGTGAGTGGAGAAACCAGGGCACGTGGAACTGTATGAGGCTAGATGGCTGAACCAGAGGGGAGCTCAGGGGGCTGAAAACAGGAAGAGCCCTGGCTCCTTCACCTGGTGTCTTTCCCTCACCAGGCTCCATCACTCCCCCAGGCGCAGAGCCTGGGATGCAGCTCTCTCAGGGTGTCCAGTCTTGACTCTGCCAAGAAATGGAGCACAGAACATGTCCCCCATCAGACGGTTGCATGTAGGCAGAATCAGCATTAGAACACACAGCCCCAGCTCCATCACTTCTCCACTCTGTGTCTTTGGGCAGATGACTTAACCTTTTTGAGCATCATTTTCCACGTCTGCAAAATAGGCCTATTGATGGGAATTACTTCATAGGGCTGTTGTATGAATTAAATGAACTAATGAATAGACTAGAAAGTATTCAGTAATGTGTCCTGCCCACAGTTGATGTTCATACAAGGGCCATTTCTTTTCTTCTTTTCCCTTCCTTTCCTTCATTTTTCTCTCCTTCCACCTCCTATCTTCCTTCCTCTCTAACTTCCCAATTTACAACACAAAGGCAGAGAGAGAGAGAGACAGAGAGAGAGAGAGGAGGAGGAGGAGAGAAAAAAATGCTTGATTCAAAATGCTCTGATGGGGGGTAGGTTTCAGCATCTGTCAGCCACATTTTTGACCAGTACCCCTAAGGTGTCTTCATAGGCAGCTGTGAGTCTCTCCCACTCCAGAGCAGGGGAGCCTTCATCTCTGTGTTATTATTTCAGAAACTGTGTGCTGTTTTTGAGTAAGAGTGTCATGGCCTGGGCTCTGCAGCCCAGGGGCTGGAGGACGATGAGAAGGACTCCCCAGGATGGCCCAAGGCCTCTTGAAAGCAGCACTCTGAGGGACAACTGTTGTCACAAGGCTTCTGATCATCTTCTGCACAGGGCTTGCTTTCATGTCTGTGATCACAGCTGCTCCCTGGGGCTGTGCTGGCAGGATGGGAACACAGGGGTGGAGGGGCAGCTGCAGACACAGCCAAGACCAGCATCTCCCGCCAGGCCCAGCTGCTGTCTCCTGGGCTTGAATTCCACTCTTTGCAGTGTGGGCTTCACCAGCTTCCCTTTAAACTCTTGCCCCTTGTCTCCCCATTAAAGTAAGTGGCTCAGACTCATCTGTGAGAAGGTACAAGGACACCAATTGATTCTTTCATTCACTTGCTCATTCATTCATTCACATATTACTTTATTTTCCTCTCAACCTGGTAGTCAGAGTGACTCTGTTCAACGCAAGTCAGACCACGTTGCTCCTCTGCTCCAAAGCCACCTCACTCAGAGTAGAAATCAGAGTCCCTGCAGTGACCTGTATGACCCAGCTCCCATCCCCTGAGATGACCAGCTCCTAGTCTCAGCCACACAGTCCTGTTCTGGACACCCTGGGGGCAGACTCTTTTTTTTTTTTTTTTTTTTTTTTGAGACAGATTCTTGCTCTGTTGCCCAGGATGGAGTGCGGTGGCGCGATCTCAGCTCACTGCAACCTCCATCTCCTGGGTTCAAGCAATTCTTGTGTCTCAGCCTCCTTAGTAGCTCCTTAGGATCACAGGTGTGCACTACCACACCCGGCTAATTTTGCTCTTTTTAGTAGAGATGCAATTTCACCATGTTGGGCAGGCTGGTCTCAAGCAATCTGCCAGCCTTGGCCTCCCAAAATGCTAGGATTACAGGCGTAGGCCACCATGCCCAGCCCTGGGAAGACTCTTGCTTCAGCATTTCGTACTTGCTGTTCCCTCTACCTAGGACTCGGTGACCTCAGATAGCCACATGGATCCCTTCTCCTCTCACCTCCTTCGAGTCTTGGCTTCAATGCTGTCATCTCTGGGAACTCTTTTTTTTTTTTTTTTAGACGGACTCTCGCTCTGTCCCACTGGCTGGAGTGCAGTGGCGCGATCTCGGCTCACTGCAAGCTCCGCCTCCGGGGTTTACGCCATTCTCCTGCCTCAGCCTCCTGAGTAGCTGGAACTACAGGCGCCCGCCACCGCGCCCGGCTAATTTTTTGTATTTTTAGTAGAGACGGGGTTTCACCGTGGTCTCGATCTGACCTTGTGATCCGCCCACCTCGGCCTCCCAAAGTGCTGGGATTACAGGCGTGAGCCACCACGCCCGGCCTGGGAAGTCTTTTTTGAATTCTCTATTCTATTGAATTCTCTATCTCTCCCCATCCCAGTATTCCCTGTCCCCTGCCCCTTCTCCACAGCATTTATTGCGTTTTAAGACCCCACACATTTTGTTTATCAATTTTGTTTATTGTTTGTCTTCTTCCCCTAGAATTGAAGCTATATTAGGGCAGGAATTTTTATTTATTTTATTTGCCTATTAGTGATGAGACCTTGGGAAAGTTAAGTCACCTCTATGCCTCCGTTTCCTCATCTGTAAAATGCAGGCAGCAGTTCTCACAATCTCACAGCTCTGTTGCCGGGGCTATGAAGGGCAGACCCCCAGGCACAGCCTAAGCACACACGCATCATGGGAGGCTCCAACCTGCTGATGGGTGATTAATTGATTAATGGTGCGTATCAGATGATGGTGGTGTGGGTCGCTCCCCCTGCAATGCCCTTCAGCCCTCCATGCAAGGGGTTTCTCTTGGCTGTGCAGGGGAGGCTGGACATGCGGGAGCTTCTCAGCCCTGGTGGCAGCCCTTGACCAGTGAGGGAGAGGGACAGAAGTGGGAGGATGAGTACCCAGCTTGCTGCCCTTCTGTGGGATGGCCCCAAGGTGTGGTCTGCGCAGGAGGGATTAAGACCCCATTGCTGCCGGTTGTGACCTGTTCTGAAATAGACTATTTGCTTCCTTTCCTTCTCCTCCTCCCTGCCCCACTAGTGCTTCCTCCTAAATTTAACTGCTCACTTGTCTCAAGGTCTGTTTCTGGGGGAATCCAAACTCGAAGACAGGTTGACTCTTGGGGGAGCACTTCATGGGGAACACGCACCATCCCTTTCCCACCAGCTCAGCCAAGCTTCTCCAGTCAACAGCTCTCTCTGTGGTTTTCTTAAAAATGTCCTTGCAGTTGTCCTACAAAATTCTACCTGGACCACATGGGAGAGGAGGAATTAATGAAAATAGTGGAGCATTTTCTTCCTTCCAACTAGAACTGTCATAGGCCTGGCGAGTGTTTATTTGGCTGAATCAAAAGACTACTAAGAGGAAAGTGTCTTGTGTGTGGGGATAGCAGGGTGATTCTTCTATAGATTCCTCAGGCCATATATGGTGCGGGGAGGGACTTTGAAATACATTGGGCCTGAGATACAGGAAGAGCTCCACTGGCTCCTGAACTAGCTTATGGACTCAAGTGTTCATTCGTTCATTTGTTCATCATACTTTTATGAGCCTCCACCCCATCTGCCAGGGTCCAAGGTTGCATCGGGGAGCAGGACAGACATGGCCCTAGGACAACACGGCCACCCCAAGGGCTGTGGTAGCTCCAAGCCTCAGGAGTCTAGAAGTCTATTGGACTGGGGCCCTGGGGAAGGGAACTGAGCCCATCCTCCTAGGGTCCTTAGCACTCCTCTGGGCCGTGGCATCATCAATCACTGTTTACACCCTTGGTTGGTGGTGTTGGTACCATCTTGGCCACATCATGGAGGTCCTTTTATACCTCCTGGTCTTGCAAAGTTCCGTAATTACCTACTTGAAAGGGCAATAGAACTGTGATGTGATTTGCTCATCCAAGTAGGGAGAGAAACCAAGTCCTGGCTTCTGCCTTGTTATGTAGAGCCTGTGTTCCCAGAAGAGAATCAAGGGTGCAGAGAACCAAGCCTGAGAGAGAAATTTCCAACGAAAGTCAGAGAGTGGCCCAGAGCCAATGGGATGGAAACCAGAGGTCTTTAGGGACAATTTAGGTTCCAAGCTTCTCTCCCTAGATACAGGTCTTTGGTTGTTTGCACTCCACCAAACCACCTGTTTCATAGAGTGGGGCGCATGTGTGTGCATGTGTGCATGCGCATGTGTGTATTGGGAGGGGTGTGGCAGTGTAGGATAATGGTTCAGAACTTTGGGCCTTTGGAGCTAGGTAACCGGTAGTAACAGTGAACCTCTGCCCAGTACTGACCATGTACCAGGGACTGTGCTGAGTGTGCTACATGTGGGATTTTATTTAATCTTCCCATCAACTCCACAAGAGAGTGCATTAGCCAGGGTCCTAGTGGGAAATAGAAGATGCATACACAGGGAGAAATTGAGAAGCATTCAACGAGAGGATGATGAGGTGTCTGAGGTCAGCAACCATGGATTTAGATGGACCAAGGGAAGGAGATGTTTGGAGCATTGCAAGAGTGGTCATAGCTCTAGGAGAGGGCTGCCTGACACAGCTGTGGCTTCCACACAGGTGTCCATGCAAGGATGGAGCTGTTGCTTCCATGCAGGGGCAGAGATGTGGCCCAGTTTCTGTGACCCAGCAGGGAAGGAGCAGGGGGAAGACATTCCCCTGGGGAGTGAGCAGCCTTTGGATCCAAGCACCCACTCCTCCTGCTCTCCTGTCCCCTGCCAGGGCCGCCCATCAGCTGAACCCAGCTATACATATCAGAAGACAAAGGATCCTGTCGGTGTAGCCCTTATAAGCCTGCTTCATGCACCATACGGTGGGTGGAGAAGAGTGGAGAGCAGGTCGAAAAGGGGAAACAGCATCTCCGGGAGATGGAGGTGTATTCTTCTTCTCTTGCAGGACTGGTTATGTGATTTGAGGGGCTCAGTGCGCAATGAAAATACTGGCTGCCTTGTTTAAAAATTGCTAAGAATTTCAAGACAGTGATTGAAGAGCATAGTGTGCATAAACTAAGTCACATACTCACAGAGCCTGCCTTGTTTCCGTGTTACAGATGAAGAAACTGAGGAATAGAGAGGTAAGGCACTTCTCAAAGACTGTTATGAGTCCTGGCTCTGCCCCTTTCTAGCTGTGGAGCCTCAGACAAATCACTTTACTAATATGCAGGAGGGCCTCAAGACATCTAAGTACTATGGAGTCCTAAGAAGGAGGGGAGCAACCAGGGCCAGGCCCACGCCTTTGGAAACTGTCCAAGGTTCTGATACCACATTGCTCCCAGGGCCCTACACATCTCATGGATGCAGAAGTTGGCGGGAACTTTTGACATAATCTGCTCCCATTCCCAGTCTCTTTCTGGGCTCATATGAACATCAGAGCAATGAGTCCTGCAGTGGTATTATCTGGAGCTTGAGAAGTGATGTGCTGAGCTGGAAAGAACACAGGAATGAGAATCAGCAAGTAGGGATTTACCAAGAATGGTGTTGACATCATCTCATTTCATCCCAACCAGACATCAGAATGACCATCATAGCCACATCACCACACCACCAGCAGCTTTATTGAACACTTACTGTGTGCCAGGCATAACCACTGCACAATTACTCTATCATGAAAGTGTTGATGCCATCCCCACTTACAGACAAGGAAACTTGGGTTGAGAGAGAGGAAGTCACAGCTGAAGATGCTGGTGTTAGGGCCCATAGAGGCAACCTTCAACTAATGATGAATGAGGATTGGATGGGAAAATGCCCCCAGCATCCTCACTTGTATGTTGGAGATAACTCTGAGACATGTTCTACACTTTCTCCCAGCGTTCCCCTGTGGGATTAGCCTCTTGGTGCCCACAGTGGGACCTGGCTTGATATCACATCCACTATTGACCTCTATGGCTTCCCCCATCTTACTTTCTGTGAACTCCACCTGGTATCCATATCCTTGCAGCCCCTCCCACACTGTATTAGTGTTGGACTCTGTAGCCAGTAGAATATGACAAAAGTGATGGTATGTCACTTCTGAGATTAGGCTATAAAAGACATTATAGCTTCAGTCTTGATTTCTCTCTCTCTGTCTCTGTCTGATTTCTCTATCTCTCAGATCACTCACTCTGGATAAAATCCTGCTTTCCTGTCATGGGAAGCCAGATGGAGAGGCCCATGTAGTGAGGAACTGAAGCCTGCGGCCCTGAGTAATGACCTGAGAGAGTTTGGCAGTGGATCCTCTAGCCTTGGTTAAGCCTTCAGATGACTGGAGCCCTGGCTGACTCCTTGACTGCAACCCCGTGAGGGTCCCTGAGTCAGAACCACCCAGCTAAGCCACTCACACATTCCTGACCCTCAGAAACCATTAGGTAATAAGTCTCGGTTCTTTTAAGCTGCTAAATTTTGGGATAATTTGTTATACAATAGATAATATTAATAAATTTTCTCACTTCATTATCAATATGTCCTGGGTTTACCTCCCAAATGAACTTTTTAGGCTTGAATCCTTGTTTCAGGGGCAGCTTCCAGGGGAACCCAAATTTAGTACCTTGCCTAGGGGCGCTTACCTAGTAAGTGGAGAACCAGAATTCAGACCCAGAGCACATGGAGTGACCGCCCAGGGGTCCTGCACTGTAGATGTGTCGGCCACTCCTGGCTTCTGCTGCTAGTGCCTTGGCGATAGGGACTAGCTCTGGAGGGTCCTCAGCTCAATGCCTTCCATGTGCTAGGTGCTCAGTATGTGATGCTTCCCTTCTACTTCCTGCCCTCTCTTATGGAGGCTTGGCTTTGTCAAGCTTAACTCTCCTGTATTAGACTGAGACTTAAGAGCATGATCTCTGGATTTAGGCTTCCTGCATTCAAATCCTGGCTCTGGGACTCACTATCAGGTTGATGTTGAATAAGTTATTTAACCATTTTTCTGCCTCTGTTTCTTCCTCTATAAAATGGGGATAATGGTAGCCACCTAACAGTCTCATGAGGAGAACTAAACAAATGTCTGTATAGTTGTGGTAAACTCCCAGCACACAGTGAGTCTAGAGAAGGGTTGCTTTACTCTGATTAGTTCATGCCTCTCCCCAGTCTCTCTGAACACACCCATCGGAAGGGTACAAATATTAGGCAGTCAGTGCCTGCCATGATTTGAGAGATGACTTTGAGAGATTGTTTTTCAATTCCCAGGGCACCCTAGGTATCCTTACCAGTCATGTATGGCTTCAGATGAGCTCTCGTCTTACCTTGACAACCCAGAGAACAGACCCTTTTCGGGGTGGGAAGGTGGATAAGCAGCTTAGAAGATGGGAGTATGCTTCGTGAACTTCACTTTTTTTTTTTTTTTTTTTTGCCAAGAACAAATCCTGGCTGCCTTCCCAGCAGGTGCTCAGTAAGTACACATCAAAGGGATAGATTGGAGAAATGCCAAGATGAACATCACTGCCTTGAAGACAGGCGTGCATTTTACATAAAATAACGTCTCCAGAAGCACTCATACAATAATACCTCCAAATACACAGGCATTTCCTACCCTCTTCTCCTCTTCCTTCTGTGCTGGTGGCCCCCAACTTCCTGGCTGGAGTTGCTCTCTCCACTGGAAACCCCGAAGGCCCCATAGTTCATATTCATCTCCCACATTAGGTGAGGAATATTGGCCCATATATTCCCTGATTATGCTAATTAACTAGTTTTTTCTTTCTTTTTTTTTTTTTTTTAAGGAGACAATTATTACCTTCAGTTTGACAGTTTCTAGCTCCATTAGCAGTCACAGCTGCCAGCATCATGGTGCTGATAGTTACCTTGAATTGCTCGGAGAAAGACAATGATTGTCAGACTGCATCCCCAGCCTTTCTTGCAGTGGAAGTGATGGGTCACTGGGCTCTGTAGTTTCCACAGTGAGCTGGAGTCTAGGGAGGTGAGGCCACAGCTGGCAAAGTCACCAGCTCTGACTGTGGTCTAGGCAAAGGCAATTAGGTTGGAGCAGGATGGGTGAAGATCCAGACAGCTGAGGCTGCTGCTCTGGGATTCAATGAGCCATGGGGACAGGAAGCGATGTCAGGGGCAATTCTCCTTGTTCATCTAGCGCTCCATGTGGACCAAGTGCCTCAGTGATGCTGATGGCCCCTCTTCCCACATGGACATCGCTTTCCACGGCTCCGAAACATTCTGTGCCCAGGGCCCATGGCTTCTCCTAACGCTTGGCTCCTGGGTTCTGCAAACTCATGGCATACTATTCCCACAGCCCGCAGCATGTCTTTTTTCCTTTTGATTTAGAATTTTTTTAAAATCTCTCTTTTTTATTTAAGAGAGAAGGTCTTACTCTGTCACCCAGGCTGGAGGGTAGTGGCGTGATCACAGCCACTGCACTGCAACCTCAAATTCCTGGGCTCGAGTAATCCTCCCACCCCAGCCTCCTGAGTAGCTGGGACTACAGGTGCACACCACCATGCCTGGCTCATTTGTTGAAAGTTATTTTTTGTAGAGACCGGGCCTGATTATGTTGCCCAGGCTAGTCTCAAGCTCCAGGCAATCCTCCCACCTCAGCCTCCCAAAGTGTTGGGATTACAGGTATGAGCCACTTTGTCCACCCTAATTTTTAAAAATTTTTTGATAAACATTTTTTTCTTTTTTATACTGTCATTGACTCGGTAGGCTCGTGATTTATTAATAATTCACGGGAATGACTTCATTTACCTTTGACAGTTCCATAATGCTTCTGACAGTTACTTTATTTTTGTCTCTGAGGGTGGGAGGGGCTCAGGCACCCACCCAGAGCTGCCTTCCCTAATGTTCTGCTTATGAGCAGTGGGTGCACCTGTGGCAGGGCAAAGGGGAGGCCCGCAGGAACTCACCTTCCACCTTGCATCAAGGACAAGGGACTGACCAGCACCACCAAAGGGACAGTAACGGGGGAAGGTGGGAGTCTGGCTCCCACTTCATGTCATCTCAGCTATAATCATAGTCCTCCTTTAGAGAGACTTTCTCTGTGCCGGATGCTGGGCTTATAAAAGCATTTTGTGCTCATTTTTCCCCCAACACCCAGTAAAATCCTGAGAAGGAGAAATCCTTGGCCCATTTTACAGACTAGGATACTGAAACTTAGAGATCTCAAGGCCCCTTCCCAAAGCCTGTGAGTAATGGATCCAGGATTTGAACTTCAGAGTCTACATAAACCCCCCTCCCCAGCCACACTCCACTACCCCATCTATAGAGTGGGGTCTTAATCCCTACCTCCTGGTTGCGGGGACAAAGAGGAGATGACATCTGTGAGCACTTGGTACCAGTAACTGAGGTCCTTTCTTCCCTCTCTCCTACTTAGTCCATCCCCTTGAGAACATCTCTGTCTCCTCATGCCCCCACCTGCTTTCCCTGGGACTGACTGGCCAGGCCTACAGTGCAGAAAGGCCTCTCACTCAGGCAGAGGGCACCTTGGATCCCCTACCTAATCATAGTTGTGGCTGGATTGTCTGAGCGCCCATAGGCCTTGCTGGGCCATGGTCTGGAGGTTGAGCAAAACTCATGCACATGCACACGTGGGCCCACACATTCAGATACATGCTCTTGCATGTGCACGGGGCATGAGCATGCATGTGTGAAACTGTGTGGACAGACCCTGGCCCCTGGCCCCTGCATCATCACACACTGCTCTGGAGCAGACAGAAGGCAAGCGGTGGGAGGAACCTGGAGGATAAGGAAGGGATTTGGACTGAAGTTGGGGGAAGAAGAGGCCCTGAGGCTGGCAGGGAGGGTGAGGCCACCTAGGGAGCATCCAGACTTCCCCAATACCTGTGTCATCCATGCTACAGGTCACGGTCACAAAGATCCAACCTACTCATGGGACCAACAAAAGAACCAAGACCCAAAGGATGGCGTTGGCCTGTGCAGGGCCACACTGTGTGTACATGGCAGAGCCAGTGCTAGGACCCAGGCTCCTACACAAGACACCGGTTCCCCTGACATCAGAATCTCAGGCAAGGACTGGCTTGAGGTAGTTTGTGTGAGAGGTGACACCCGAGAATAGGAGACAGGGAGCCGGAAGAGTGAGGCAGGGAGAGAGAAGCCAATACAAGGCCGTGCAGTCCAGGCTGCCATGGTGGCAACAGGGATGTGAATCTGCCGAGATGTTTGAGGAGCATAGGGAAAGCCTCCCACAATTGCCCATCAGCTCCTATTCTCCATTTGTCAAGGGGTGCAAGAACTGGGTGCTAACTTCTCTGGACTTCTGAGCTGCACGTGCATGGGGGCCCAGTGAGCTCTGTGGGTGCCCCCCACCCCCCCACCCCCGCCAACCGCATATAGGCAAAGACTCTGGCATGTCCTTGAGCATAACCTGTGAGTGCAAAGGAAGAGCCTGCACAGACAGCTGTGGTGAGGTCAGAAGGGTCAGGAGCAGAGGTGTCAAGTGCATTCCAGCAGCAAAACACACCTGCATATCCATCTGCTTTCATTAGGTAACTGCTTGATAATTCAGCTCACCTGAGCTCCCTGCCCCTGGCAGGATTGTTCACTTTGAATAGTAACACAGCAGTCTCCCTTTATTTGTGGGGGATACTTTCCAAGATCCCCCGTGGATGCCTGAAGCCAAGGATAGTACCAAACTCTATACATGTTATGATTTTTCCTATCCATACAGATCTATGATGAAGCTTAATTTATCAGTTAGGTACAGTAAGAGATGAACAACGATAACAATAAAATAGGACAATTGTAACAATATGCTGTAGTCAAAGTCGTGAGAGTGTCTCTCTCTCTCTGTCTCAAAATTTCTTATCGTATATAGTGTTTTCACGCTGCAGTTGACTGAAGGTAACAGAAACTGCAAAACGTGAAAGTGTAGATAAGGGGGGAAACTACAATAGCAGCTAATACTCAGTAAGTCCCCAATATGTGCCAAGCCCTGCTCTAGTCACTTTATTTGTATGAACTCATTTAAACCTTCCTACAGCCCGGCGAGGTCAGTACTATTATTATTGTTTGAATTTTACAGATGAGAAAACTGAGACCCAGCGAGTAAGTGGCAATGATTGGATACAAACCTGGCTCCAGAGCCTGAGGCTCTGCTTCCTCTCTTACGAGATCCCAAATTCTAAGTTGCCCACCCCCAGGAGGAGTCCTGGGACATTTCTACCTCAGTAGCACATGGCCAGCCGCTGGCTCAGGTCACTTCCTGGGGAGGGTTATTGGGAAGAGTATGTCCCTGGCACTTGTGGGAGAATGGGCTCCCCGGCCCTCAGGACCTGTAGGTGTTCCTTCTGACCCCTCAGGCCTGCCCTGGGGCCACTCTCTGCAGTCCCCTCCTGTCTCTGTCCCTCTGCTTCTGGCCACCCATCTGTGGCTGATGGGAAAAGGTGCTCACGTCCTGGAGATGTGGGCACAGGAACTCTTGAGCAATAGCTGCCCCGATCAAGTGGCCTCCATGGCTCAGTTTCCAGCAGCTGTGGAAGGAGAACTGCTAGGTCACAAAGAGCTGGGAAGCTCGCCAAGCCACAAGTGCCACTGATTGCTTCTGAATGCCCCGCTCCCTAGAGCTCAAGGCCAGCTCCCCTCAGCCCACTTGGGCAGTGGCCAAGGCTTATCAAGTGGGTAGATGCTGTGGGTGAGGTTGTGTGGTGTGCTGGGTCCCCTGGCCTCCCTCCCGGGCTGGTTGGCTTGGGGTCCAGCACCCTCCCGGAGACCCCTCTGGTGAGCAAAGAGCTTAGACTAAGCCAGGTGCCCTCCACACATGGTCCTGGATCATGGAGTGGGGTGACAACCTGTGCTGGGATCGTCAGTCTCCTTGTTGGTGAGTCTGGAGCTCGTGCGTCTGCCTCCCTGCTGGATTGAGGGTCGCACACGTAGAGAGATGCTCAATAAACATGTGGTGAGTAAGTTCACACATCGTTCCCGATTATCACTGTGAATGGCTTGCACTGGTGACAGCTTGTTCTGCCGAGGCTCTGTTTCAAACATCGATGCACGTATCCTCACATAAGCCTAGGAGGTGAGCGTCTCCATCTCACAGATGAAGAAAGTGCTAGAGATAAGGCAGAGTCCTGTCCCAAATCACACAGCCAGGAGGGCAGAGCCAGGATTCCTGCCCAGGTCTGGCCCTGTCCCAAGCCTAGTTTGTGGCCTCTGTTACACTAGAATAATAGGCATCGTTGCTACTGTTTACAGGGTGTTCCTCTCCTCAAGCCCCAAGTTAGGATTCGTGTAGGCACCATCTCATTGAACCATTTTATGGGTCAGGAAACAGGCTTGGAAGAAACAGAGCCAATTGCACAAGACCATGAAGGCTGGAACTGGGGAAGCTGGGTTTGGAACTCATCTGGTGGTCCTAAAGCCTGTACGGTTTTGAACACCACGTTGCTCCCCCATCCCCACATCAGCCCCACTGCAAATAAAGTCAGGACGGTGGGTGGGAAATTCTCCTAGAACATCCAGCACAAACCAGAAGGCCCTCCCTGCAGCCCCCATGGTCTGTACTTGGGTGTTCAGGCCTCCTCCCTAGACTGACAAGAGGTAGAAAACAGGGTCAAAGGCCCGAGCAGGATGGGAGAGAATGCAAGATGACAGTCCCATGGCCAGCGGGCCTGTGGGCAGGAGGGACTGGAAATGGGTTAGTGTCCAGGGCAGTGCTGACCCACTTTGGGGCTTGTTTCCTCTCTGTAAGCCTTTTTCAGGTCCCTCCTCCCCTTCCTGTCAGACTTGGGGAGTCAGCTTGTCCCCCACCCACACGGGAGCCAGGGACACTGGGAGGATCTTTCCCTCTTGCTTCTGCATCTGCTGGGCAGAGCATGTGCCTGACACCCTCAGTAGCGGTCAGAGAGACCTGCCTGAGAGATTCCAGCATGCTCATCTGAGCAAGGACAAGGAGTGGCTCACTGGCCCTGGAAATTATCTGGGGAGCCATTATGAGCCCGTGTTTTCTGTCTACACATCCACAAGACGGGTGTGCCTCAGAGACAACTGTGAAAATGCCTGCCATTGATTAAGCACTCACTATGTGCTGGGAACTTGGCATACCTTGTAAAGATTCCTTGCAATGGATGGAGGGATCAGTGTTATATTCAACCTCCCCTGAAAGATGAGGAGAGGGAGGCCCAGAGAGGTTAAGCAAGTTGCCTAGGATCACACAGTGAGTCTACTAGGATTTAAGCCTGGGGCTTTCTACTTCCAGAGCCCCAGGTTTTTCTTCTGTTCTCTGCCGAGGCTTGCTTGTGGTTCCTGGTCACAAGGAAGCCTGTTAAAAATACAGAACTCTCTGGGAGATTTGGAACTGGCAAGTAAGGGATGGGCGTGGGAGTCTGGATTTTTTGGAAGTTTCTGGTGGGATAAGCTGTGATGCCTATTCTAGTGTAACACAGGCCACAAAGCCAGGCTTGGGGGAGGCCAGGCCTGGGCAGGAGTCCTGGCAGCAGCCCCATTTTAAGGAGGAACGAATGTGAATGTAGAAGGTAAATTCAGGCTGTGGAGTCCTAGTAACTGGGACCAGGTGTCCTTCTGTCCTTGCCTCGGTTAAATTCCCAGCATCAGGGAACACAATGGCAGAAATGCCTGGAACGTGAGGGAATTTGTTCTGTGGGCGCCAGACCTCCTTTACGCTCTCCACGGTCAATCCCAGCAGGTTTGAACCTCTGTTGAGAGTCTGCCGTGGGCTCTCTGCTGGGAGAGGCTGTGGGTCAGGCGAAGGCAGCGAGGAGATGTTTTTGCAGCTGCTGTTTTGAACGATGGCTGAGGCCCCATCTGGCCAGAGGACTCACTCAGTCCTGGGCTGGGCTATGGTTATGGGTTCCCTGGAATGGCCTCCCTGGGAAGAGGAGATGCATGGCCAAGTGTCTGGCTCTGGCACGTAGTAGGCCCTCAGCAAAGTGCAGGAATGGCCTGCAGTGCCCAAGGCAGAAACTGTGGTTCTGTCCTCCTCCATGCCTCTGCGCCTTGACCCATCACTAGCCCTGCCCAACTGTCTGAGCTCTGTCGTGCCTCTCCCTGACTCGAGACCCTCCTGTCACCCTGGCCTCCTTTCTGCACTTCAGCCTGTTGCTGTGTCCTGCCGAGGAATTTCCACTCACGGTTTCCTCTCTCCCAGATGCTGCTCTCTGCGCGCCGCCCAGCTGGCTCCTTCTCCCCACAGTGTCTCTCTCAGGGTGGCCTCTGCCCATCATCCCATCAGGAGCAGCTGTGCCCAGCCTTAGGCTTCCCAGGCCCAGGGACCCTTCTGAGCACACATCATTGTCATCATTTATTTACTGTTGGGTATATTTCCTTTGTTGCTCCATAAGGCAAGAAACAAGTGTCCAGTATGGTGGCTGGCTCAGAACGCTGTTCAATAAGATTTTGTTTAGTGAATCAATGAATGATTAGTGAATGATCTCAAACCTGTGCTGCTAATTAGGGATCTTTGCTCCTGCCCCTGGCCCACTGCCGCTTCTGGATCCTTTGAAAATGGAAGAGAAAAAGGAACAGATACATCAGAGTGAAAAGATGACTTTGACAAAATATAGAGCGATCTGGCAAACAACGGTTCTGGCGAGAGTCCTCAAACCCATCAAAACAGACACACAAAGGCTGTGATGAAGTCCTTCGTCCAAAGAGGAACAATGAAAACCAGGGCAGCCAGAGTGGCTGGGCAGAGAAGGCTGCCTAAGGCCTGGAGTCAGGGGACATTTGCTCCCCTAGTAAGGCCTTTGGCCCCTCCTTGCAGTTTGGATAAGCGTGCCAAGACCTGGGCCATGTGGCGCTGACCACTGGTGGGCAGTTGGTGCTTGCTCCCCTGCCCTCAGCTGCCAAGGCCCCTCCACTGTCACCCATCTCTCCTGGAGCCCTGGTGGTTACTGCTCAATATTGAAACTGACTGTGCTCCTTGGCTGGGTCGGGGTCTGAAATGATCATATTTGAGATGAAAAGATCAAGAAGACAATGGAAACATCTCCGGGGGAGAAAAAACTAAATAGTTCTACAGGGAAAATCAGCATGTGTGTGTGTATGCAGTGTGGTGCGCACGTGTGGGTGCATGTGTGTGTACGTGTGCATGTGTGTGGTCTGTCTATATGTGTGCATGCATGCAGCATGTGTATGTGCACACAATGCATGTGTGTAGTGTGTGTATGTGTGTTTAAGTGTGCATATATGTAGCATGTGCCCGAGCATGCATGCACATGTTTGTGTGTGGTGTGTGCATGTATGTTTACATGTGTGCATGCATGAAGTGTGTGCATTGTGTGTCCACACGTGTGCACATTTCCCCTGGAGGTTCTCATTTCAAATCTCACCTCCTCGTTTAGAGGATCTTTACAGGAAGCTCCCCCAACACCTTTCTCTGCACAGCCCCCTCAACACTCACCTCCCAGTCCATTGGATAGTAAACACCACCATGGCCTTCCTGATCCAGGCAGAGGGCCTGTCTCTAGCAAAGGATGTCCCAAGTGTAGACTCACTGGGGAGGGGAGACTTCCTCTCTCCTCTCACCCACTTAAGCTGCTCCTAAACCAGCTGCATCCACGGTGGGGTGGGAAGACCGTGGAGAATAAAAACCAAATCCATAGACACTCCTAATGGCAGAACCTGAGCATTTATGCTAACCTTCTTATTTGACAGATGAGGAAACTGAGGCCTGGGGAGAGGAGGGACAGCTCAAGCTTGGACAGTCAGTTAGGGGCTGACCTAGGCGCAGAATCCTGTCTCCTGACTCTCAATTTAAAGCTTGAACTACTACACTTCCCTGCAGGGGAACAACACAGTTTACAATTCATGGCCCAGAGCAGTGTTCATTCATTCATTCATTTTCATTCATTCACTGATGCATTCACACAGCAATGCTCCCTGACTGCCAGCCACGCACACTTGCTAAAAGCATCTACTGTGTATCAGGGTGAACAGAGACACCTAAGCGGAGACCCTGTCTGGATGTGGAGACTGGGTGAGCCCTGAAGGAGCGGTTCAGACCTTCCATGCTGTGCTGAGAGCATCTAGGGAAGGGGAGCTCACAGGGCCTGGGGTGAGTGGGGTTCATCATGGGCCAGTGCCTGGCGTGTCCTGCACAGGATTAGAGATCCTCTCACAGGAGATCCCGTGAGATCCCATGGTAAGTGCCTGACTTGGGGCGTCAGTGACTCTCCCCATGTCGTGGGGGTGATTGAGCTCACTTAAGAGTGTGTGTTGGGGGAGCCTTGCTGAGTTCTCCCCTGGCAGCCATGATGGAAGCAGAGCTGGCTGTGGGGGCTGAACCAGGGGAATGGGAGAGAAAGAGAAGAGAGGGGGAGAGAAGACTGCTGACTCCAAACCTCCCCACAGCCAGCGAGACACTTGTGCACACTGTGGTGGTTTCCAGGCAACCATCCCCCCTCCAGCAGATACCTGTCTCAGCCCCATGGGTGACCACCTTTTCCATCCTCCTCCCACTAAGCTCAGAGCCAGTGAGCTCCAAATCTGACCCCTTCCCTCACCTCCCCCACAGTTAAAACCATTTGTGGGGCAAACATCTGCCCAGAAATGGAGCAGCTGGAGAAGCTGGAACTGAGGGAGGTGTGTTGGGGGCGGAGAAGCCCTGCGTGTTAGCCTGCCTGCTGCCAGGCCCTGGATGAGAGACAAGAAAGGAGTGAAGGGTGGAAAGATGCCCGAGTGCCACTCTGTGCCTGGCACCCAGGGAGTGCTTACACCCACTCCCCCATTTCATTTTAACAGGGAGGGCTTGCTCTCCTCAGACCCATTCTATACACGTAGTCTGAGGTTCAGAGAGGTAGAGGGGCTTGCTCGCAGTCACACAGCAAGACAGCACAGAGCTAAGACCTGGAGGTCATTTGACGCTCAGGCCCCACGCGCACTTCATTCTACTGCATCTTATCTCTGGGCCTCAGTTTATCCATCTGTGAAATGACAGTGTTGAGGTAGATAAGAAATGAGAAATAGGTCTGTCTCGCATGCCAGCACTGATGCATTGCTGCAGCAGCTGCTCGACTGCTGTGCTGAGAATTCTGAGGCTAGGGCTGGGCTGGGTGGGAAGGAGAATGGTCGGTGCTTAGTGACGTCTGTCCTGGGCTCAGGACTCAAGGGTAATACATGTACCCCGTGTTATCCAGCTTTCTGCAGGTCCTGCCAGCCCTGGCATTTGGCAGTAGGATGTGTTAGCCCGCATCTCTAGTGACCTTGGGCAAGTCCCTGCTCATCTCAGAGGTTCTGATCCTCACTGCGCCTGACTTGGGACTCTTTGTGAAGGACTCTTTGTGAAGGACAGAGCCAGCTGCTTCCACCTCCCTCTGCTCCACCTCTGCAGGTACCCTTAGCAATGAGCAGCTGTTGCCTAGCAACAGGGGGTAGGGGCGGGGGTCTGCAGAATCCCAGAGTCTGGGCAAACATCCTGTCTGTCTCCCACATCCCACACATGGGCCCTGAAGAGCCTATCTGTGCCAGCCTCAGGAGGATCCCCAGAGTTGGGACCCAATTCCAGGTGATGGAGGGAGACAGGTTTGGAGGAGCCATGCCGCTGAGTTGAAGTGCTGACCTTGCTGAGAGTGCTTTGAGATTTGGGGCCTGTGGCCTCACCTTTCTGGGCATTGGAAGAATATGGCAGCAAGTCATCCCAGTCCTCACTTGGACTGCAGCTGTGGAGGTGCCTTGGGAGTCTTAACCCTGGAGCCCCCTCCTTCCTCTGAGGGTTCACTTAGAAATGCATGGCTCAGATGCCCAGTCCATTCCCCAGATGTGAAGTGTGGGGCCAAGGCCAGTCCCGGACTCCCTATTCAAGATACTGATCGCCCCCTGTATGTCCGGCCTGGTGTCGAACACTTTGCATGAGCTCCCTGGATTTTCATAACAACCCTAGGAGGCAGGAACTAGCTTCATCCTCATTTTACAGATGGGGAAATTGAGGCCAAGAGAGGTCAAGTGACTTGCCCTGAGTCACACAGCCAGGAAGTGGCAGAGCCAGGATTTGAACCCAGGCCTGTGTGACTCCAGAGCCTGTGCTCTTGAACCTGCACCTGATGAGGCCTCCCCTAGGTCCCTGTTTTGTTCTGAGCCTCCTCTCACCACAGCCCAGGCCTCCTCCCCACTCCCCCAGTGCTCTGCTCTGCTGCAGGACAGCAGGGAGGGACTTCTGAAAGCCACGTCTCCCTCCGCTTCTTCTTCCTCAGGATGGAACGTTGGAGCCACATCCCCAAGGGCTGCAGGGCGCTTGCAGGCCTCCTCAGTATGGTGCACAGAGCGGGGTGTGAGAGAGAAAGAGAGAGTTTGAGGTGGGGAGATAAGCAGCATGGAAGTAGCAGACAGGGAGGGGTGCCTAAAGAGGAGAGGAGGAAGTCGAGGTGGCAGGAGTGTGGAGAGAAAAGGAAGGAGCCTGGGGGAGTAGGGATGGGGAGGAGGGAGAGGAGGGGAGAGAGAGAGGTGAGAGAGGAGCAGGGGTGTTGAAGAGGAAAAGAGGCAGTGAGACAGAAGAAGGGAATGGGAAAAGGGTGGGAGATGCCTGAGAGAGAAGGGCTCTCCCAGGAGTAGACGGCAGAGGGGAGGGAACTGATGTGTGCCCCTCAGAAGCCCCTGAGGCTGCAAGGACCTCCCAACCGGGAGTCAGAGGCCTTCAGATTATGCCACTTCCTAGCACTACCCAGGACCTGGGGGCTAAGTGGAAAATCCAATGAGAATTCCAGTCCCTGAGCCAGAGCTCTGGAGCTCCCACTGTTGCCAACAGGCCTTGGCTTAGGCTGCCTGGGATTCCAAGGACCAAGGACCCAGGCCAGTCCACAGTTCCTCTCAGGATAGTTGCAGGAAGTGAGGGCTGAGCTCAGTCTAATGAATGGGCCAGAGTTAACTAGAAGAAGGGAGACAAGATGCTCTATCCGGGAAGAAAACACGGCGAGGCTAGAGGCCCTCTGGTGGACAGGGGCAGAGTGGATTAAAATCTGAAGTCTGAGAGAAGACCAGGAAGCTAGTGGTGTAAAATGAGGCTGGAGAGGGAATCTCTGCAGAGCCTTGTAGGCCACTATGTAGGGTTTAATCTTAATATTTGCAGCAATAGGGAGCCATTGATGGTTTAAGCTGGGAACGGTCAGGGCTGGTGTTCAGATTTGCATTTCAAGATCATTCTATCTGCTGTGTAGAAAAGGGACTGAAGTAGAGAGTGGGGGTGGGCACTGTGGCCACAGGGAGTCCTGGAAGGAGGCCCCTGAAGTGGTCTAGGTGTGGGGGTGATGGGGCTTGGGCTGAGTGGGTGAGGGGACAGCAGGGATGCAGAGAGGCCCCTTTGAGAGTGAACAGGTAGATCTTGCAATGATTGCAGTTCAGCGAGGGAGTCTGGGACAGGATTGATTGATGTTTGAGTTTCTGGCTTGGGTGACAAGATGGCTTAACTCGCTATCTTGCCAGGGAGGAGGCTTAACTTGCCAGGGAGTAGACTTTCCCCAAACCACTGTTCCTCTGGTGCCCACTGTTACCTGGAGAGTATCTTAAAATACTGATTCCTGGGCCCATCCCAGGCCGACTGATTCCAGATCTCTAAGGACAGAGTTGAGAATCTGCATTTTTAAAATGTGCTTCCAGGAAAGTCCAAGAATCAGTTCATGACCAGGGGCATCCTATTTTACAGAGGAAGAAACAGGCCCCATCAGGAGAAGAGACTTTTCCAGGATCACACAGGACGAATACAGTAAAAATAACCAGCATAAGTTGTCTTATAAGCTGTTCCCACTCATAGTTTCCATTCAAACAGGCGCAAACCCTGAGCGGGCTATGGGGTGGTGAGAACACTGGCTTCTGCCTCACAAGGAGCTTGGATCAAATCCTGACGTCACCATTCCCTCCTTGCGGGATGCGAGGCAAGTCACATCACCTCCATTAACCTCAGTGTCCTCATCTGCAAAATGGGCACAAAATATGTGCTGAAAAGATGGTTGTGGAGTTTGCATGGATGATGTGCCCAAGGCAAGCGTCAGATGCCCAGTGCAGCGAAGTCTAATTATTAAAGCTCCATCCCATCCCATCAAGGGTGGCTTCAAGTGCAGCCAGCGGCATGAATGGTGTCTGTGTGTGTGCGTGTGTGTCTGTGTGTCTGCGTGTGTGTGCATATGTGTCCGAATGTGTGTGTGATGGGGTGTTTTGAAGAGCCACTTCCCCTGGCCACTGACCCGTCACAGTGTCTAAATGCCCACCATGAAAGCTACATTCCTCCACGTGCTATTTTATTCCATACCCTTCTGAGCCCAGAAGGATTTTGCAGAGAAGGAAGTAGAGACCTGAGAGAGGGAAGGTCATCTGCCCAAAGGAAGAATGAGGACCCTAGCTCATGTGTCTTGCACCACTCGCCTGGTCTCCTGGTCTGGTGGCCCCTGGGTGACAGCAGGAGCCGTGGTGGGGGAGCAGGAGCATGTATTCCGCACATGGGGAGGGGGCTGGGCAAGGCGCCCGCCACAATCAAGGCGCAATCAGCGCTAATCAGCGTGTTCTTGAAATAGACCCAACTGGATGGGGGAAGCGAGCAGCCGCCTGGGTTTGTATAGCGGCAATCAGAGGGAGGCAATTTTAGATCCGAGGGAACAACAGCTCTTTGTCCATGCGCCCAGGGACTCTGCCGAGCTCTGCGGAGCCCACTGCGGCTTGGAGATAAAAACACCCCATCAGGCCTGCAGCTGCCCTGGCCCAGAAAGGGGGGCATGGGAGCAATGGGTCCAGCTGCCTCCAGGGTGAAGTCCAAACTCTCTAGCATGGTGGCTGAGTACCTACTGTGTGCTGGGTGCATGTACACCTGCTTTTTTGGTGAGAGGGGGTCTCTGTTTTGCAGGGGGAGGAGACGGAGGCTCAGAGAGGAAGAGGTTTGCCCAAGGTCACTCAGCTGAGCTGGGATGGGAATCCAGTCTGTCTGGCTCCAAAGCTACGTCCATTCCTTTCATGGGGGCCCATCAGGCCCCGGGAGGCATTGTTTTAGGTTAATGTAAGCCAACACCCTAATGGAACTCCTAGGTCTTGCAAGAATCTTGAGGCTCGGAGATTATTGGTTCCAATTTGCAGATGAGCAAAGGGAGGCTCAGAGAGGTGAAGAGACTTGCTCAAGGTCACCCAGATGTTGTAAGAGATAGAGCCATGATTCAGACCCACACCTTTGAGATGCCAGAGCCCACGCTGAGCTATGAACTTCTTCAAAGGCCCAGCCTTTGCCAGTCCTGGGGCCTCCTTCCTCTCCTCGCTGAACAATGCCTGGTTGTCATGCAGCTGGCCCTTGGGGTGGACATGGTGGGTTTTTGGTGAACCAGCACCATCCTCCATCTGTTGGCCACCCCTGATTTCCTTTTGGGGGGATAACTCTCAGGCAGAAGGGAAGTTCCCTGACAGTGGTGGGCTCTGGCTCAGGTCTGCCATGAGTGCTAATGGGCATGAACTGCCCCATCACAGGGGTTGAGGGGAAGGCACCTTGGAGGAGAAGGCAGGGCAAGTGGGCCAGGAGGAGGTAGCAGCAGCCCAGGGGATGGTGGGAGGTCAAAGCAGTGGCTGGGGCGGAGACAGTGATTGGACTTGAGAGGTTTAAAGAGGAAGAGCCAATGAGACATACAGGTGGATTGAATGCGGGGAATGAGGTTTTCTCGCTTGACAAGCTGGCCCCAAACCTCAGTCATCCTCAACTCATCTCTCTCTCAATCCGCCAGGAAACCCTGTTGGTTTACCTTCTAAATAGACCCAGAATCAGATCCCATGTCCCCTTCTGTCTGGTACAGCCACCATCGTCTCTTTCCTGGAGGACAACAGCCTCCTCTCTGGTCTCCATGCTTCCATCCAAGCCCCTGCCAGCAGCCCGAGGGGCCTTGTTAAAACAGGTCCCTTTCCTGCTGAGAGCCCTCACTCCTCCTCATCGCACATCCGCACTGGCCTTGGGGCCCTCTGTGATCTGCCCACCACCTCTCTGGCCTGCCCTTCCACCAGTCCTCCGTTGCTCACTTTGCCTCAGCAACCCTGGCCTCTTAGCTGCAGATGAGCGCCCACCCCAGGGCCTTTGCACACGCTGCTCCCTCTGCCTGAATGCTCCTCCTGGGGTAGCTACTGCCTCCCTCCTTCACCTTCCCCATGAGGCCTTCCCTGACCAGCCTGTTTAAAATTCCAATCTCCCTACTCTGACCCTTCCTATACCTCTTCCCTGCTTTATTTTTAGCCAGATAATTTATCATCTTCTGCAACACTGCATAATTTTACTTTCCAAAATGTCCATGGTCTTGTCTCCTCTGGGGAGAGTGCAAGTTCCTCAAGGGCAGGGCCGTAGTGGGTGCTCCATCTGTATTTGCTGAATAAAGGAAGTGGTTGGACAGCAGTGTCGCTTATTGAGATAGGAAGGAATAGGCTGGGCAGGGGTAGAGGCTGGAGGAGGCGAATTTAGTTGGGAAAATTGAGTTTGAGATGCTGAATGGATGTTCAAGAGGAGAGATCCAGAAGGCAGTCAGATATGGAAGTTCATATCGCAGTTTTCTCATCTGTAAACTGGGCTGATAATCCCAGCTCCCTCAACAGGTGAGTGTGGGGAGGGAGGTCTGATGAGTTAATAGAGGCGGCAGCACTTGGAACATAGTCAGCCCTCAACCAAGCATGGCTTCCCTGCTTGTTTGCTCCCTTCCTCCTTCAACAACCATGACGAGCTCCCAGAGACAAGCGGCAAGATCAAGGCCCCTAGAATGCCGGCCCATAAATGTTACGGGGAGCTCTGTGGCCCGGAGGAGGGGTCCTGCTGCATCTGCCTCTTCCTTGGCTTCCCAGGGGAGGCTGGAGACAGGACTGAAGGCAGCTTACGTGGTGACACCTCCTCTCCCCTCGCGTCTCCCTCTGGCCACGTCTTCCAGCCACAGGAGAATCATCGTTTCTTTCTCTGGAACCTTCATTTGTAACCAACCTCTTGATGGCAAGGAAAGAATTTTTAAAAATAGCTTTATTGATTCTGGTTTTTGGAATATAAAAGCAATAGATGTTCTTTGTTAAAAAAAATTGGATGGTACAGAAAAAAATAAAAGAAAAATGAGAAAAATAAAAATCAGCTCAAACCTTATCATTCAGAGATAATCACATTCGGCATTTCCGTGTTCTGCCTCTCATCTTTGTTCCGTGCAGGCACTCATACATTTTTGTGTTTAAATGGGTTGGGGCAAGCTTCCAGGATAGATGGAGCAAGATAGGGGCTTGTGGCATGGCCGGGAAGATACCAAGTAGGGTGTGGTCCAAGCGGCTTGTGTCATTGCTAGGTACACAGAGCAAAACCAGCAGCCTGTCCCATGTGCCCGGTCACCTCTCCCACCTCACCACCGTTTACACATTCACCCAACCCCACACCCTGAAAGCTGCTGTAGACATTTTCAATAATCACCTTTCCTGATCACGTGGGGCTTTATAAAAGAAATGCCATCTAGCCATGTTCTCATTTCATCCTCCGAATAACCAAAGAGAAAGCGCCTGTGATTAGTGCCACTTTACAGATGAGAAAGCCGAGCCTTGGAGAGGCAGTGTGTCTTTGTGAAGGCACAGAGCGAATTCAGAGCTAGGGTGCAGGTCTCCTGACACCGGCTGGGGCCCTTCTGACCGTGGCCCCGAGGAAGGAGGCTCACTGGGAGAGTCACGTTCTCCCTGTGTGCCTGACGCTTGGCACACACCATCATCTCATCTCATTCTCTCAGCACCCCTGAGTGGCTTATTCTGTCCACTTGGACAGAAGAGGACGTTGAAGTCAGAGAAGCAAAGTCATTTGCCCAAGGTCACACAGAAAAGGAGTGAGAGAGTTAAGAACTCTCACTTCTGGCTGTTGGGGTAGTGCTGCAAACATGAGCTAGGGATGGGGCAGGGTGAGAAGGATGAATTGTGTGCGTTTGACAAGGGCAACCTTTCTGTCCCTCATCTGGGCACCCAGAGTGAGACCTCTGGACCCTCTAGTCTCAACTGTGGGGTCCCAGCTCCAGTTCTGACCTCACTGGCCTGAGCCTGGACCACAGGGAGGGGGCTTGGGTTTAGCAGCAGCGCCATCTGGTGGTTGACTTACTGCTAACAGAGCCTGGATCTGCCAGCCACCAGCCCCTCTGAGCCCAGGACTGGGATGGAGGGATAGGGGTCGGGGAGAGTGGGTAAGGGCAGGAAGGCTCAGAACTCATTCTTCCCTGCTAGAGACCTGGGCCAAGCCAATAGTTGCCTGGTATAGAGGGAAAAAGCCAAGAATTCTGGGTTTGATCCACCTGGTTTGAATTCCGGCACAGCCTGTGTGATGTTGGGCAAGTTCTTCCATTTACCTCTCGAGCCTGTGTGCACATCTGTAACATGAGAATAAATCACAGTTCCAGTGGTCGTTGTGAGGATTATGGAAAACACCCACCTCATCTTAGGTGCATGGTAGGTGCTCAATAAAGGACACTTGCCTTCACTCTACACTGTCCTCTGTCCCCTCTCTCCATCATCCGACCAGGGGCTCCCAGAGCTCAGGCCCAGATTCCTCTGTTACGTTTCCCCTAAATCCTTCACCTCTGGTGGGGGCTGAGCCCCTGCTCAGCCTGGGCTATAAGAGCCTTGTCACCCCAGGAATGGTTGGCTTTGAAAAGAAAGGCAGAGAAAATTCCCAGGAGAATAAGAAAAGCCAAGTGTCGGCTAGACCCAGATGGGGAATCTGACACACCCAGGTTGGGAATCTCCAGAAAACTCAGACCTGTACAAGCCTAGGAAGGTCAAGGTAAAAAAATCCTTGTCCCATCACGTACCCGCCGGCTGCCTCTCGTGGTCTGCAGAGTTCTGGCCTGGCTTTTCCATCTCTGCCAGTCAGGCATCTGACCCCTTTATTCATGTTGGCTCCGGCTCCCAGTCTCTGTGCCCCCCTGTAAGAGCATTTCCGAGCTACCCTCCTCCCCTTTCCTCAAGGCTACGTCCTGCATATTGCTCCTCCAGGCAGGGCCCCCCCAAGGTGATCCCAAGTACTCCCTAGGACTCTGGATGACTGAAATACCCCCCCAGTAACGACCAAGGGCTGTGATATTTTTTATAACTCTTGATGGCTCTCAGCACCTCTTAATGCTCCCAAGTGAGCCTTTTTTTTTTTTTCCAGTAGCCATTATGACTTCCATATATTCCTGTCACTCTCAGTCTCTTATAACTCCCAAATGGCTCCACATAATTCTACCGGGTCTCCAGGCCCCCTCCCCTTGCAACATCTCTTTCAGGTCTCCAGGGGGTCCCAGGCACTTCCAATGCCTCTCACTGGCTTTAACATCCCCTTGTCTTTATCAGTGAACTCCCATGGCCTTCTATCATTTCTGGGAAACGGTGAAGGTTTCCAGAGGTCCCTAGTGTCACCAAAGGCATTCCAAGGCCTCTGAAGACCTTCAGACCTTCCCCACATGGCCTCCACCACCATCTGTAGCCTCTCCATGGCCTTGATTAACCTCTCAATGCTGATGACTGTGGTGACATTTAGTGGTTCCCAACGGTGCTGTGATGGTCAATTTCATGTGTCACCTTGACTGAGTTAAGGAATGTCCAGATAGCTGGTACACATTGTTCCTGGCATGTCTGTGAGGGTGTTTCCAGAAGAAATTAGCAGTTGAATCAGTAGACCTAGTAAACAAGACCTGCCCTCACCAAGGCAGACAGTCATCATCCAATCCTGTGAGGACCCAAGAACAACAAAAAGGTGAAAGGAAAATTTTTCTCTGCTTGAACTGGGACATCCATCTTCTTCTGCCATTGCACATCAGTACTCTTGGCTCTCAAACCTTTGGGTTTGGACTGGAACTACACTGTTGACTTTCCTGTGTCTCCATGTTGCTGATGGCAGATCATGGGACTTCTCAGCCTCCATAATTGCATGAGCCAATCCTTTATCATAAGTCTCTTTCTATATATTTATATCTAATTTTTAGAGAAGTTTCTCTAGAGAAGCCTGACTACTACAGATGGTCGGGGGAAAGTGCACGGGCCTTGGCGCCAGACACACCTGGGCTGTTACCCCAATTCTACCACTTTCCATCTCTGTGACCTTGGGTAGCTGAATCTACCTCTCTGAGCCTGTTTCCTCATTCCTGGTAGAATGTGAACACCATGCCAACTTACAAGGCGGTTGAGGGCAAGGTAATGCATAGGAAAGGGTCTGGTATGGTCTCCAGCACTGAGTAGGTCTTCAATGCCTATGTATTCCTTTTCCTATGGCTCCCCACTCTGGGGCAAGCTGGGCACTTGTTAATCCAAGCTTCTGTCCTGTGGAGGGACCTGCATCAGGTGCCATTCCATGATAAGCATGGTGTTACCTGATCTAACTCTGCCAGAGAGATTGGTGAAGATACATGAAGGGTTATAGAAAGTAGACTGGGGTGAAACCCTGTCTCTGCAAAAAAAAAAAAAAAAATTGGGCATGTCCCAGCTACTCAGGAGGCTGAGGTGGGAGTATTACCTGAGCCCAGAAAGTCGAGGCTGCAGTGAATGGGGAGTACACTGGTTCCCTGCTCTCCCAAAGCCTCTGTCATCACTCGGGATGTTCCCTCATCTCAAATGTCCTTCTCTGCCTAAATCTTACCATCCCCCATGGTGCAACTCAAGTCCCACATCCTTGGTTAAGTGGCTGGGTACATGAGCTTTATTTAGATCCAGCAAACCTGGATCCAAGCCCAGCTCCTCACTTGCCAGGAGGTATAATTTGTATCTCTTAGGGCAAATTATTTACAGTTTTGAACTCTAGTTTCCTCATATGAAAAATGGGATTAATGACACTTACTTCTTAGATTTGTTGTGAGGCTGTGATGAGGTAACGCAGACATGACCCTGGAACACAGCAGGTGCTCCATAAACAGTTCTTATTCCTGCCTGCAGTACTCCTCCAGCACTCGGTCCATGGCACATCCTGCCATGTGGTTTCCTGTGAAGTGGCTCTGACACTTGAGCCACCCTGGATGCTCAGAGAATGCTGCATGTGTTACTCTTTCCAGTATCCCTCACAAAGTGGGCATTATTTAAAAATGAGAGAGAAGTGGCCAGAGTTGGCAACAAAGGCTGACTTTTATCCCTAATGGGTAATGAGGGCCCCAAGCTCATTTGCTTTTTAACAGCTTGAGATGGTGCAGGGGACTGATTATGAGATGGGAATACAGAGTTCTAGGGGAATCTTGGGCAAATCACATTCCCGCTCTGGGTCTCATTTCTTTGCCATTCTACCAGTGGCTAACTGAGGTCCACGGAGTGGGCAGACTTGCTCAGTGCCACACTGAAGAACTCTTAACTGGCTGGAAGACGGCTAGGAATAGGAGGTCAGAATCAGAACAGCATCTCCCTGTGAACTTACCCCTGTCCAGAAGGGTATGGACACCTCTCCTCCTAACAGTAGGAACACTCAAGGGAAGGGGCTGTTTCACTTGTCATAATAACACTAGTCCTAGGTGCACACAAAGAATATGGTGGCTGCTCAGTAAAGGGCTGCTGAATGCATGAAAGGACTCAATTTTCCAAAGTTGGCCACTTTCAGCAGAATATGTCTGCTCTTTGGTGCCTGATCTGCCCCCAACTCCATGGGAAATGCTGTTAGGCCTGAGGTAGCCTGGACTTCACTTCCAAAGCAGTGTCTAGTAGAGCCAGCCTGCAGAGTCCCACTTGGCCAGCAGGGGTCACTAGCACACACTGCAGCCTGGAGGGGTCTAGTGCGTCAATTAATTCTTCATGCTATTAATTCTATAGGCTCAAGAGTCTGCAAATGAAGTTTCCTGGGAATGAGTGAGACTCATCTTTCTGTAACCCAGCCTCCTCTTGCATATGACAGCTGCTTAATGCAAGACACTTTCAGACATGAGGAGGGAAGATGGCAGGGAACAGGTGACTGCAGCAATCCCTGTGGCTCTGTGAGGGCAGGAATTACTTAGGGACCCCGGCTGTGGATCACAGAGACTTTCTGAATTCCAGAACTCTGTGGGATGCTTTCCTGTGAGCAGATATTACCACCTCAGAGAGGATGAAAGGCCAAGACAGGGTCAGGTAGACTTGAGATCAGGGATTTCAAGCAAAAAGGTTGACCAGACAGGAATGAGTAGACACTGCATAAGATGATCTTACTGTCATGAGCTGGCAGGACAAAACAAGCCTGTGGTCTCCAGTGGCCATTTAGAAATCTCAGACACAAATTTAGAGACTTTAGTCTAAGTTCTAGGCAATACTACAAACACTTTTTGAGCTTAGGCATTATTTATTCAGAATAATAACTAGTGTGAGTTCAGAACCTCATCATTCACATACAGAGCTCATGGGATCTTCATAATCACCCTGCATTTGAAACAGGAGCTATTATCCCCATTTTAGAGATGAGAAAACTGAGGCTGGCAAGGGCAGATCCTGGAGCCTAACCCAGGGCTGCATACTCCAAATTCTCATCTCTCTGTGTTCTGCCTTGCATGCCTCAGACATGAGTGTCTGCCTACTAGGACACAAGCATAAGTTTTGTGGCAGCTATTTTCACCACTGTGAGGGAGCTGTTGCTTTCTTTAGGCCTCACAGCATGAGAAACAATAAGGCACTGTGGTCAGGAGAAAGGGCCTTTGGGTTAGACACACCTGAGTGCTCTTTCTGGTCCTGATGTTTACTAGCTGTGTGACTGAGGGCAAATTCCTTGACTTTTCTGTGCCTCAAAATCCCCTAACTGTAAGGAGGAGGGAGAAGAGGTGGCTGGGGAGAGAAGGGCCTTAGGAGAAAACCAGGCCCCACTGTGGCTCCTCCTCATGGGAGGCTGGAGGAAGGTCTTAAAACATAGATCCTGGCTGGGGTGGCTACAAGAATAGATGGCTATCTGTAAAATAGGGGAAGTAACAAATAAAGCAAGACATAAATAAAGTGGAGAAGTACCTATTTTACAGAGTTGTTGTAAGGATTAAAAAGACAACTTCTGTAAAGCATCTAGCACATACTAGGCAAATGGTAAATACAAGAACATAAAGAAGTCTGGGCTCCTAAAACACCACTGCCTTTGTTTCTAATCTATAGTGCTGAGTTGAGACTGCAACTTCCACACAGGGATCCAGGAGGGTTTTGCAGGCATATCATGGAGGGAATAAAAACAGGACAAAAAACCCAACGAATACCACCTTGCTAGGAATAGCCACATTGAGTGTTCATTTCTTTAATTTTTAAAAATGAGTACGCAGACAATCTTGTACCCTTTGAATGCCCAATAAAAATCTTCATTATGCAAAACAGTACAACCTTTTTCATTTTTTAATAATATTGTAAATATCTCAGAAAGGATGTATTGTTTCTAATGAATATCAAAAAAGTCATCACAATGACATGTTCCCCTGCCCCAACATTGCCCTCCCCGCCCCCAAAGTTACCCAAATACTAGTAGGAAATTACAAAAAACAAAAAACAACAATCCACCCTCCGCCCTGCCCCATGAGTAGTGTTAAGTGAGTCAAGTGTTAACAGCCACATGTACGATATGTGTGTGTCGGCGAAGGCGGACCACAGGGATCTGTGCATCCATGAGAGTTGGTGTAGAGAACCTGTAGCAGCAGCAGTGGGAAGCCTCCTTGCCCGGGGCCTACTGGGAAGACAGCAGCCAAGGATAAACACAAGCAGGGCCCCAGCCTGGCCCTTCCTGGGTCCGCAGAACCAGACAGCTCAGGGAGACGAGAGTGGGATGGTAGCTTGCCCATAAGAAGTTGGGCAGGCCTGAGCTGTGTGCACAGGGGGCCCAGGCTAGGCTTCCTGTCCTGCCCAGTGGGGCACTGGGCATCTCTCAGCAGACACAGGCTTCAGATCGGGGCTGGCCAGAGCAGAGACGCTGGGGGTTTGTAGACTTTTGGGTGAATCAAATACAGAGGACCCTTACAGGAAACTAAAGCCTTGGTTTAGAGAAAGCCCACATTTCCACCAAACAGTATTGGGAACCTACAGAAAGAAGAAAGAGGGTGCCTTCCCCACCCTCATATAGCTCAGAAACCAAGGTAGAGGCTTGATATGAAGTCCAATTAAAAAAGAAGAACGGTATCAGTCAGAGAGTTCTGCAGCCAGGCTGGCTGGGGAGCAGTGCCAGACTCCAGGTCCCATGGAGGGAGGAGCCAGCGGGATGCCCAGGTCTTCCCTCCAGTGAGAGCTGACACTTCCCTCTGCCAAAGAAGGGAAGGAAGGTGGCAGGGAACAGGTGACTGCACCTGTAGCCTTGCGCCTGGCCACAGGAGCAGGTAGAATGGCTCCTGAACCAGGGGCAAGGATGGGAGAGAACTGAGAGGGAGGATGGTGGTAGGCAGACGTTAGGGGACAAGAGGAGGGAGAAGAGGTGGCCTGGGATAGAGAAGGGCCTTAGGAGGAAACCAGGCCCCACTGTGGCTCCTTCTCATGGAAGGCCGGAGGAAGGTCCTAAGACATAGATCCTGGCTGGGGTGGCTGCAAGAATAGATGGCTGCTTCCCCACCCAGAAAATCAGTCCCCAAGGCAACTCCAGCCAGCCCTGCCAAGGGTGGAGAGGCAGAGCCGGGGCTAAGAGCAGCTGACCAGGAAAAAATGGCAGGCCAGACAGAGGAGCCCCCGCCATGGGGGCTGAGGACCCACTGGTGTCCAGAGAGCAGGGCTACCCACAGATGAGATGAAATTAGAGTTTTAGGGAAAACACACATCAACACCACACCATTTCTACAATAAACTTGATTTTAAATAAGCAGGTGGGGAGGAGGTACAACTGGGAGGGCAGAGATTATTGCCTGCAAGTCTTCAGAGGAAGCCAAGGTCCATGGCAGGTCTGCGAGCCAGCAAGGCACACAAAGAGAATCCCTAAGAGATAACCCAATCCGGCTCCTCCTCCCATTTGGGAGATGGGGAAACTGAGGCCCAGGGAGGGAAAGGGAGTGCCCAAGGTCACTTCATGGGATCAGGGCAGAGGGGGGTCTCCAGCCCAGGAGTCCTGAGTCTGCTGAACCTTTTCTTCTCTGCCACATAGCCTTGCTGTCTGCAAACCCAGTGTCCCTTGGAAAGGGAACGTTTGAAGGAAAACTACTGGGAAGACAGCAGCCGAGGATAAACACAAGCAGGGCCCCAGCTTGGGGCCATACCCTGGGGTATGGAGGAGGGGCGGCTGTGGATGGTCAGAGACAAACATGGGACACAGAACAGTCATTAAAAGGCTGACAGAGGAGGACAGCCATCACTCCCCACCCCACCTGGCCCACGACCCCAGTAAAAAAAGTTTTACAATATTATACACTTCTTCTTAATCCCTAGAAAACATTGATTAAAACTGCCCTAGGACAGAAGATCTGGCAGTCACTGTACAGTGTTATCTCTTTGTAGTGGTTACTTCCATGATGACTGGGGGCGGGGAGGGGATATGACTTTAGAGCAGTGTACAGTGGCCACCTTAAAATTAACTTGTTAATAAATCCTGTGCAAAACAAGCAAGCCCCTACCATTAGGTGAAGCATGGGGTTCAGGAATTCATTTACACACATGGGGGGAAGAAAGGAAGAAGAGCCCCAGGTGGCTGGCGGCCGCTCAGAAGTGCGTCTCCTTCTCTGTGATGGCTGCGATGGTCCCGTCGCTCTTGAGTTTGGCATCACAGTCATTAACTGTCACCATCCGTGGGCTCACCCCAAGCTTGCCCCGCATTTTCAGATCTGTGCTGGGGGTCGTCAACTTCTGAAGTTTCTGGATGGTTGGAGACGAGGGAAAGATCTGAGTGATTAGCTGCCAGGGTCCAGGGTCTGCCTTGGCCTCTCCCAAGTACACGGGGGACACCTGGGTGCTGAAGAATTCTCAGACTAAGGTCCGGGCCCCAGCTTGGCCTCTTACGGCTCTGCCCTCGATGATGAACAATCTCCCTGGGTCTCAGTTTCCTCCTCTGGAAAATGGGGACGGTAGAGGTCCCTACTCCTGGCATTAGGTCAAGAGTAAGGAGAGGCTATGGAAAGTACTTAGCCTCACACCTGGCTAGGAAAGGTGGCTGGGACTCAGAGCTGTCATCAGGGTCCCTGCCTCGTGCCTGCCCTTGGGGGACAGTGAGAAGCTGGGGTGTGAATCACTGGGTGGGAATGCATCTCCAGGGCTGTTTACAGGACAATTGCTGGATACCTGGGTGCGTTTCCCATGGAAGGGGTGCCATCATGTGGGGAAGGTGTAGCGTGTGTTGGGTGTTCCTCCAGCTGTGCTCAAAGGTAGAAGCATTAACACAAAGCCCAAGGCTCACAGCCTCAGGCCGCCTTGCAAAGCAGCCAGCACCAGGTGGCTAGCTCTGATGGATGCAGACTCCTGTCCCACGGCCCTGCCCCTCAGACCAGATGTGGCCCTGCCTCAGGCCCCTATCCCTCCGCTTCATCTGCACTCCCCAAGTTTCCTGGGAGAAGACTCCAAGCTAGGATTTAGGGGGTGCTTTCTGGGCATAAACCCTTTCCCAAGGAAGGCTGCAAAGCCTTTTGGGTGGCTGGTTTCTCAGGATCAAGGCTCTGCCTTCTCTTTCAGATCCTGCTGTGCCTGCTGGGGCACACTGTGCCCCAGACTCTGGCACAGATCTGGGGCTACAGCATGGGTTCCAAAGCCAGGCGCTTGGGTTTGTGTTCTGGCTCTACCATTTAACAAGGGCAAGAAGCTTAACCCCCTGTCCCTCAGTTTCCCCATCTGTAAAGGGGGATAATAATGGTACCTGTCTTCCGGGGTTAGTATAAGGATCAGATTAGTTGAGTGGTCACCATGTTACCTTCCATTCAGTAGGATGCATCCTCAGAGCACCTCTCTGAGGCACCTCTATCCTCATTTTCCCCTCTAGATCCCTCCCATCCCCCAGCAGCAGCTTTGTGGGAACTGAGGCTCAGGGTAGTGGACTACCTGGCACAAGGACTCTTGGTGAGGAAGACCTGGAAACTGGGTCTGATGCCTCCAAAGAATTCCCTCTTTAATAAACCCTGCTGTCCACGTTGGCAGGTGTGTGAGCTCAGGGAGATGGAGGGGGCTTAGGAAAGAATGCTCCCTCTCCTGCTTTCCCCCGCACACTAGGCCTGAGATGATCTCTAGAGGATTTAGCAGGCAACACCAGGCATTTCTGAACACCAAAAGATCATCTGGAAGTTTGGGCAGGGGCCTTCCAGTGGTCAAGGTTTTAAGGCCCCAGGTCAGCTCCCCTCTGGACATGTTTGGCCTGAGATCAGAATTAACCAACTGCCCTCGACCTACAGGCGCCAAGGAGCCTGACTTGCTCTGGGGCGTGAGCAAGCTTGAGAAAGAGACCTTCCTTAGTGGCTGGCTCCTTCTGGCTGGATGCATGGCTATTTCTGGAGCCCGGGCCCCTCAGTGGGCAGGCAGGTGGGCTGGGTGTAGCTGCCTCTGAGCTGGAGCTTGCATTCTGGCTGTGCATACCCCCACTCCCCATCGCCTCCCAGGTGGCCAAGTTCAACTCCTGCAGTCCCTGGGGTGTGGCCTTGGGGCAGAGACAGGGCCGCACAGTAGAGTGCAACCGGTCCAGCAGAAGAAGGTGAGGCAGCAAAACTCAGGGGACAGGATCACACATGTCAGAGTCTCTGCTGTATCCTTCAGAAGCTGTGTGCCCTTGGGCAAGTTGCTTCACTTCTCAGTACTTCAGTTTCCTCATCCATGGAGACAAAAAGAATCTCCACCCCCCAGGACTGCTATGCGGATTAAATGACTTAGTATTTGTAAACTGCTTAGAACAGCGTCTGGCACACAACAAACACCCTGTGCTGTATACTAAATAAGCAGAAACCCACTCAAACCGCTGCCAGCGGTAGGGAAGGAGAGTGAATAGGGAGTGCCGCTCTGGAGTAAGATGGGCTCGGTAACGATTCAGTTGCTGACAAAGGACCACACACTGTAGGACTCCAGTGACAGGAAACATCCAGGGTAGGCAAATCCACAGAGACTGAGTCGATCTGTGGTTGTCTGGGGGTGGAACAAGGGTTAACGGTGAATGGGCATGAGGACTCTTATTAGGATGATGGAAGTATTCTAAAACGGATTCATGACAATGACCGCATATTGTGGAACATTACTAAAAATTGCTTAATCGTATAGCTGAAATGGGTTAATTTTAGGATATCTAAAATCTACTTTGATGAAATTGTCTTTAACAATGTGATCTGCTAACTGTTGGCTGTGTAACCGCAGGCAAGTGACCTGATTTCTCTGAACCTGTTTCCTCTACCTGCTAACTGCAGAAAATGATGCCTGTCGCCCCAGTTTGCTCTGAGGATGGCAGGAGATACAGCAGGTAGACAGCCTGGCAGGGTGACACGTCAGAATGATTGGGATTCACAGAACAGTCAGTGCTAACACTTGTTACCCTCTGGTCCAGGACAGGATCCCAGGGCTTTTCCTATATGAACTCAGTGAGTTCTCACAGCCTCTATAAGTTAGATACTGCAGTTATCCCATTTTACAGACAGGAAGACAGAGGCTTGGCTCCTAGAAACTGGCTCAGCCAAAAGACCTCACAGAGACACCTTGGGCACAACCATGCTGATAAGCATTGGTCAGAGAGGAGTTTGCCACAGCGCCCACCGAGGCAGATGGGCACATGGTCATCGCGCACCGTGCAGATGAGGAAACTGGGACCCAAGGTGCGAACCCTGCCCACATGCACCAGCCCTCCTGGGGCAGTCTCACCTCGGGCAGTGTCCCCTGTGTCTTCCACACCTTGATGCAGATCCAGAGCGGGATGCAGAGCATGGAGGACAGGGCCATGAGCCAGCCAATGCCATAGCCCCAGGCTGGGTAGGTGTAGACATTGTTGTACTTGAGTGGCTTGTACTTGACCAAGAAGAAGATGAAGATCCCCTGCAGAGAGATGGGGGCAGGTGCCTGGGGGATGGGCCCTCAGCCCTGCTAGGCCATGAGGGGTCTCGGGCCCAGGCAGACCAGCAGGAGGCTGGCAGGGGAGGAGGCTGGCCCCATTTCACAGCCGTGAAAGGTGAGGCCCTGCCAGGACCACAGTGAGCTTGAGGCACAGCAGGCTGGAGCCCCATCCCACAGGCAACAGATGCTCAGGGAACTCGGCCCTGGGTTCTGGGACCTCGCTGGGCTGTGAGAACCTCTCCCCACCCCCAGGAGCCTCTTCCCCAGCCTCTGCCCAGTTAGGAATTTTTATTTTTTCTAGTTACTCCTTGAGACTGGTTTCAAAGTTGCTTCTCAGAACTACCAAGGTCTGTGAAGATGCTGAGTTACATCCAGTGCCAATAAAGGGATGAGTGATTGGGCGTTTTTTAATTAAATGTCTGCTCAGAAAGGCCCTGCTGTGGTCCGGTCTTGGGCAGAGCATGAGCCCCAATGTCACCCTCAGCTCTGCTGCCTTCATGGTTAACAACAAGACAGGGACAGGTCTTTGTTCCCCACATAGTCCTCAACCCTCCGAGGCAGATCCAGTGCCTGATTTGCCTATGCAGAACCTGAGGTCCTGAGAAGGGAAGCGGTGTGCTCCTGGTCACACGGCAGCACTGGGATCCCAATGAGGCTGCTCCCTGGCCAAGCCCAGAGCCTGTGCCCATGGGTGCGGCTTTGCAAAGCAACCTGAACCAGGGGACATCAACCTCCTCAGGTCCAGCTTCAGCCAGGCTGGGGGCTGTGGAGTGGAAACGTGGGTTGGGGGGTAGGTGGGTGGGTAGATGGCTGGAGGTGGCTCCTGGTGGGGCCCTTACCGCACAGATCCCAGGAGTCACGATCTTCCAGCACCACTTAATGAGCGACGGTGGCCGGTAGCCAATCATGTCTTCAATGTTATCATAGAACCGGTTGCTTCCTGTCCGGAATAAATCAGATGGGCACATACACACCCCAGAGAAGTTTTGTACGTGAGTCAGGGGAATGGCTAGGAGTGTTTGCGTTCTCCAGCCTGAGACAGAAAAACTGCCGCAGGAACCTTTGTATTGCTTAAATAACGACCAGGATGTTACATGTGTGAGGTTTCAGAATAAAAAGCAGCAGGAGGGATGCTGGCCCACTACTGGAGACAGCTCTCCTGGCCTCAGGCCCAGGAAATGATGAGTTGCTGGGAGAAAGGTGGAAGGTGATCCCTTTGGAGGCAAGGCAATCAGGGGTGGGGATGAGGATTTCTTTCTTTCTTTTTTTTTTTTTTGAGACGGAGTCTCACTCTGTCGCCCAGGCTGGAGCGCAGTGGCTCGATCTCGGCTCACTGCCAGCTCCACCTCCCGGGTTCACGCCATTCTCCTGCCTCAGCCGCCCGAGTAGCTGGGACTACAAGTGCCTGCCACCACGCCTGGCTAATTTTTTGTATTTTTAGTAGAGATGGGGTTTCACCATGTTAGCCAGGATGGTCTCCATCTCCTGACCCCATGATCCGCCCACCTCGGCCTCCCAAAGTGCTAGGACTCTACAGGCATGAGCCACTGCGCCCGGCCGGGGATGGTGTGAGAAGGGAAGTGGTGTGCTCCTGGTCACACGGCAGCACTGGGATAGCAATGAGGCTGCTCCCTGGCCAAGGCCAGAGCCTGTGCCCATGGGTGCAGCTTTGCAAGGCAGCCTGAAAAGGGGATAAGGATTTCGAAGGCAGGGGCCTGGCAGGGCTGCTACAGAGCAGGGGCCTGCAGAGGCATCCATTCCCAAGCCACACTCATGGCAGGAGTGACCATCACTGAGCCCAGCAACCCTCACCCACTTGTTGGGCTTGGGGAGCAGGAGGACCTGAGGTGGTTGTCTATGGAAGGCCAGGCACCATGCAGGCTGCTGCTCGACTACACTTTCTCCTACTTGGAGACATGTTGATGACTACTGTTATTTTACAAAGGGGAAAACTGAGTCTCAAGGGCAGAAGAACTGGCCCAAGATCATAGTGCCTGAGCCCTGAACCCCTTCCTGTGCTGCAGGGTGTGAAAGCAGGAGGCCTCCCAACAGTGGGAAAGGGCCAAAGAATCCCTGAAGAGAAAGAAGAGGCCAGTATAGACCAAGACAAGCCACAGAGAACCAGAGCCCACCAGAGTCCAAGCACCAGGATCCTGGGCACCCGGTGGGCAGCTGGGGTGTGGACGGGCTTGGTTGCTACTCACCATACACCCAGCCAATGCAGATGCACTCAAAGATGGCCACGAAGAGAAGGCACATCCCACTGGCAGCATAGGAGTCAAAGAGCTGGAAGATGTACATGCCACCCTGTAGGTCGGGGGACAGACACACAGACGGATGGGAGGTGAATGGACAGACGGGAGATCAGGGTCAGCCAGCTGGCCTCAGGAAGGTCCCTCTCTCTGCTCTGTGGCTACCACTGCCAGGAATCAGTTTCTCCCTAGTCTCCCCAGTTTGAAAATTGTACCCTCCCATCTGGGTGCCCCCTAATTTCCTGTCCTTTGGGGGCTGCTGGGACTGCAGATGGTTTGTCTTATCTCAGCCCCTCACTTCCCAGCTCCCCAAGGGCCAGAGACTACACAGAAAATCGAGATGGGGGAGGCTCAGCACCCCTACCTGGATGGCTATAACAGCCTCCTGACTGGCCTCCCTGCCTCTGGCCTCACCCTCTCCAATCCGTCTACATGCCAGCTTTCGGAGGAACCTTTCTCTGAAACGTGCAAATCCAACCAAACACGTGGCAGTTTAAAGTCACCCTTTGGCTCCTTTCAGCCTGCCAGTCAGGGCTGCTGCCCTCCTCACTGGCCTCATCTCCCTTCCCACAGCCCCTCCTGGGCAGACCAAGGGGCCCCTCCCTGACAGCCTCACCTTCGTGCCTCTACACATGCTATTCCCTTTCACCTGCTAAGTTCCTTCAAAGCTCAGATCAAATGCCACCTCTTTCAGGAAGCCCTTTCTGACAGCCTCATTCTTTCTTTGGGCCTTCACAGCATGTTTTGTGGACTCAACTAAAAAAGGAGGGGAGCGGGGCTGGTGTACAGTAGGGGGTGATAAATGTAAGTTAAATCCTGTGGAGTGTGATCTCCACGGGTGGGGGAGTCCAGCTGGCTTTGTCCAGGGTTGGGTCCCAGTTTCTGGCCCAGGGCTTGGCACACAGGCAGTATGTGGTCCATCTTCACGGGATGAAGAAATGACCATAGGCCAGCTCTGTAGCATACAAATCCGTGACAATTGAGTTTAGTGATGACCTAGAATGTGTAAGCTCAGCTGACCAAGGTAATCTGGGAAGGTTTTCTAGGAGGGAGGAGAGGGGAAAGGACACCAGCTGCAGATGTAGGGAGAGTGGGGGTCTCTAAATAAAATCTTTACAATACAATGAGGATCCTTAGGGGATACAGTCAAACTCAGAGGAAATGAAAGTGTCAAAGAGCTAGGAAGGATCAGGTGGGGTGGGATAGTCTGAATACCAGGACAGTGCATTAGGGGGCTGGAATGAAACCTGGAGAGCCTCCCGTGTGTCTTCCATGGGGACTTCCTTGGAGTTCTGCTTCCCCTCTGTGCTCCCAGGGTGCCCTGGGCCTGCTTCCTCCTGTCACTCACAGACCACACACCATGGGACTCGTTCATCTCTTCAACTAGACAGGGAGAAATATCTCAATGCCCACAAGGCCAGACAGATGATACGACTGAGAAAAGGGGGCTGGGTGTGGTACCAGGGAGTGGTGGGGACCGTGGCTAACTGGAGAGTACGGGCCCCATCTAGCTACACACCTCTGGAGGGCAGTTGCTGGGGAATGCAGCTGTGAGGCCAGATCTGCAGATTTTCTGGAAGACACCAGAAATACAGATTTTTATGGGAAATTTTTCTGTTATAATTGTTGGCAACTTTGTGTTTTTAAAAAACACAGTGAGGGGGAAACAAAATGGATCTCTGAGTGGGCCATGTCTGGCCGGGGTTCTCCCATCTGTGACGACTACAGTGAATATTCTGGTCTGTGGGGGTCAGGAGCAGGTCTGAGGCACCTCTCTGGGGAGTGCGGGGCTTGGCTTTCTGAGTTAATACCTAAGACCTGCCCCCACCTCCAGTTGTTCCCCTCGCATGAACATCATACTTCACAAAGCAACAAAGAAACCTCAATGCAGCATTCAGCAAGCAGCAGGCTGTGTTTAACCGCTTCCTGTGTCTTCATCCAGTTGGTCCTTCACAGTGCAATTACAAGGCAGGCACTAGTGTTATCTCCACTGTTCACATGGGGAAACTGAGGCACGAAGCAGCGACAACACCTGCTGCAGGTCATCCAGCCAGCTAGTCAAGGGCTGAGGATTGAACCCAGGTCATCTGGATGCAAAGCCCATGCTCTCAACCACTCATCACACTGCCTTGGTGGAAGAAAAGACGTTTGTGGCCTATTTTTCTTAGAGCTGAGCTTTAAATGTGTGTAAGTGAGGGAAAGTTCCTTCCAGCAAGTACCATGAAGGCCAAGGCAGCACGGCCCATTTGGCAATTGAACTTCTCCAGTGCAATTCATCACAGATAGTCCTCCGAGGATGCGGACGGTTGGCGTGGGAGGCCCAAGCGCCTGCTGACTAACAGTCTTGCGTGACTGCAGCACTGGCTCCCTGATGGCCTCCAGGGGCCATGAAGCACCCCTTGGGCAGATGTGAGGCCTCAGTCAGAAGTTGGGTATCAGAGACTTGGTGAGCTGGGGGCACCTGGGGCAGGCGGTTCAAGAAGCACCCTCCACCACCTGCCTTCTCCAAGCAGCCGATGCCTGTGCCAACATCTGCTCCTCTTGGAATTCTGTCCGTTAGCCTCTTTAACGCATCAGGCTAACCCCCCAATTTGTATGTGACAAGACTGTGACGAGAGACTC
The DNA here is from genome assembly GCF_043159975.1 of Macaca nemestrina. Taxonomy (NCBI): domain Eukaryota; kingdom Metazoa; phylum Chordata; class Mammalia; order Primates; family Cercopithecidae; genus Macaca; species Macaca nemestrina. The sequence continues at coordinate 149,800,284 of NC_092126.1, read as the reverse complement.
TAATTAATCAGTGCTTAATGAGGCCCTGCTTACTGCACTGCCCGGTTTCTCTGAGTGGGGAGAGGTGAGGTGGAAACTGGGAAGCACCATACCATTTATTTGCTCCAACACTGATTATCACTCTCATTAATGTGACAATGACTGGGCGAGGTAATGATGCCAGCCACTGTGCACTGAGTACCCACCCCATGCCAGGCACTGAATTGGCTCTGAGGTCATGAAGCCAAATGAGGGCTGGCTCCTGTTCTCATGTCCCCTGAGGTCTGGTGGGGGAGACAGGTGAACAGGTGGACCATAGATCACGGTAATGGGGAGGAGGAGACTGAACTGAGCTGCAAACAAAGTGCTAGGGGCTGGGGGCATGAATGAGGAAAGGGACGCTAAGGAGGCTTCCAGGAAGAGGCAGCATATGAGTTGGGAAGTGGGGGGGATGAGTAGATGCAACAAGGTGGCATGAACCCAAATGCTTTCTAGCCTGACCTCAATATTATGTCAGCTGCTTTTACTAATTCTGAGTTCCCTCATTTCTTTCCATGTTTCTTACAAAAACTCTTCTTGTTTCTAGGCAACAGTTCATTTTTTCTTTTTAAATTAATTAATTTTGTGCATATGGGGAGAAAAATACCTAATGTTACCTTCCCAAGATACGTAAGAAGGTATTTATTTGACAGAATGGCTATGGGAGGTGGGGGAGAGAAATACAGTTTTCTCAGATGGTCTTAATTTGGAGGTCATGGAGAACCTCTCTTAACCTGCAGGCCCAGCAGGGACAGTGAGAAGAGGCCTACACACAGAAGGCCCAGGCTGGAGCACACGGTGCCCGAAGGTGCCAGTATCATCAGAGATGCCCAGAAAAGCCTGCTCTGAACGCAAGACCACTCATAGGTAACTGTTACAGGGCTAATAGCTGACACTGTTGCTTCACCCGGAAGTTATTCTGAGGGATGGCCCAGGCGTCCATGTGCTCACCATGACAGATCAACCCAGCGTTCCCCTGGTGAGTGTGACTCCCCTCTGTGAATAACAGCAGCGGCCTTTAGCTGAGCACTTGCACATGAAGACACTGTGCTGAGGGCTTGATGAGAACTTCCATTAGATCCTCACCATGACCCGCTAGGAGGAAGCATAAACCGAGTGGCAGAGGGCACTAGACCTGACCCAGGTCACACAGCTGGTCACTTTCAGAGCTGGGAGTTGACGTCACACACCCACTACACCCTGTGCAGCACAAACCATGCCACTCACCTCCGTTAACATCACGAGGCCCAGAAAATAGGAGATAACAGACAAGGCTAGGATGAGCAGCTCCCGCCGGTAACCCCTCCGGAAGACCTTGGGGTACATGTCCACCACGGCAGTCACCAGGCTTTCCACACACACAAACTGGACGGGGAGATACGATGGTGTGAAACTCAAGGAAAAGGCTGCTCCTGGGGGCCCAGGCTCTGAGCAAGCGCAGCAGGCCTGAACCCTGGGCTTCCTTCATTCCCACACCCACTGATGCAGACGAGGGGCCGGAGAATAACAGTAATCCCAGAACTAGCGGAGCTCCAGTCATGCCCATTTAACAGATGAGGATGCTGAGGCTCAGAGGTGGGGAGTGACCTGCCCAAGATTATTCAGCAAGGATGTGGCAGTAAGGACTTGAGCTGGGGTCTCCAGACTCCAAATATAGTACTCCTCCTTCTCCGGCATGCTGCCTGTCACATGCCTATGTGCTGGGCTCTGTGCTGGGGTCGACAACTTAAATGAGACCAGCCCCTGCCCTTGAGGCAAGGCTGGGGTTTCTGTGCCTGTAGTGGGAGCTACGTGCTCTGCTGACGGCAGGCTCTGGTCTGTCTCTGTGGTCTCCGGGGTTGGGATGCTTCCCTGCTCTTTGTTTCTGGCAGATGAGGCCCCTCTGTTGGGTGGAGGGCAATCAGAGGTGAGCCAACTTCCAGCTCTTTGTCTCTGCTGGGTGTCTTTGGGCCCCAGCCAAACGGTGCAGGCATCAATGGCTGAGTTTGAGCCACTAAGTATCTGTATCTTGTGTGCTGAGCACAGGACCAGGTACACGGTATCTGCCCAGTTCCTACCCACCCATTAACAGCCAGCCTGAATATCCTAAGATACCAACCGCCCCCTTACCTGGTTCTCACGGCACTGGGGGCAGATCTGCATGAACTTTTTCCTGATCACTCTTGTCCCCCACTCAGGACAGCCCAACCCTCTCCTCTGTGTCCTGAGTACACCCCTCACCCTGGGGGCCGTTGCCTGATTATATCTGTCTCCTTACAAGCAGGTGGGATCCTGGAGGGCAAGGGCCACATCATTGTCATCTATCTATTTCCTGTGTCTAGCTCCGGGCCCCTGGCACAGAGGAGGGAAAGGCTCAGGAAATGTTTGCCACATTAATAATAATAACAGTAATGATAATAGCAAACACATCATACCTGCGACAACGTGCCAGGCTCTGTTCTAGGCAGTTAGCATACATTAATTTATGTAGTCTCTCCATGGTCTGTACTATTATTATCCCCCTTTTGTAAATGAAGACACAGAAGCACAGAGGAGGGAGTACGCAATTTACCCAAGGTCACGCAGGCGGTAAGTGGCAACGCCTGGATTCGAATGAGGCGATCTTGCTCCAGAGCTGGGCTTTACCCACCCCACTGCCCTGCCTTGAGGGAGGGAGGAGGAGTTAAGGGTTCTTTTGCCAGCCACCTTGTTGGGAAGCACCCCTTCCATGGAGCCATTTGTTGGCTCCAAATCCTTTCTGATTTACCTCTGCCTCCTCAGAAAAGGTGTTTCAACACTCCTTGTGCAGACAAAGGGAATGAGGCACAGAGTGGCAAGGTGACTAGCCCAAGGCACACAGCTCGCAAGTCGTGGGGCTGGGACTCACGCCCAGGCTGTGGCCTCGCAGCTGCTCCGCCTCAGCAGCAAGGGCTGGCTCTGTCTATCCTTTCTCCAGGTCCTAGGGAAGAGGATGGGATGCTAGGGAGGTTGTTTATCCAGGACTGAAACTGACGAGACACCTGCACTGTGTAGGCCAAGAGGCAGACAGGCCTGCGTGCACGTCCCAGCAAGTCACTCAGTATCTCTGAACCTCAGTTTCTTCTTCTATAAAATGGAGGCAATGAAAGGACCCCCCCGCAGCCCATGTGGTTATGGTGACAATGAACTGAGAATGTATCCAAGGCACACAGCAAGGGTAGCACGCATGGGGGTAGGCAGTGGCCGCCACTTTTTGTGCCAGACCTTGGGCCCCCAGGCCCAAGTGCTGGCTTAGCTCAGCGCAGGGACTCCCTGAGCCGAGGCCCCAGCCCCCGCCTCCCTCTGCTAGGCAGGCCTGGCCTGTCACGCATAAGCTGTCAATCCCTCCAAGGCCTCTGCCTGCAACAGCAACAATAAGGGAAGATTATCAGCAGAAACACCCGGTGATTTGGCTCAGCAGCCTCTGGGAAACTGTTCAGGGGAAGAAATTGGACTCGACTGGCTTGACAGACACACTGGCTGTGGGGTTTGGGTGCCAAGTGACTCAACTGGCACAAGGTCATGTGTGAGGGCAGCACTCCCATAGGCTGGGCTGGGTGTGTCTCCCCACTTCACCTGGGGGCCCAGGGTGTCTGACTGCTTTGCCTGCAGAGCTGCCTGCACAGCACAGCGCTGGCTGGCCAAGACCAAGTCTCCTAGGCAGGGAGGCTGTGGCTGGGGGAAGTTCTCCAGGGCTCCTAGGGAAAACTGCTACACGGAGTAGCAGGCAAAGCGTGGGTTTCAGGGACTGATGGGGGAATAGTCTGGGAAAGAGGCCGGGGACCTGGGATGGGAGGCTGGAGTGTGCTCAGTGTGGGAAGCGAGCGCCTGCCGCTGTGTGACAACAAAGGGAAACTGAGTGCATGGGTGAGTTACTAGCTCCAGGTCTATCCCCTTTGCCAGGGAAGGAGGCTGCCAAGCAGAGGCAGGTCGGCAAGGGGCCTCTAGGGAGGGCCAAGCACAGAGGCAGGCAGGTGGTGGCGGGGCAGAGCTGGTGGTGGCATCCAGGACAGAGACGGAGGAAGGAAGAGGAGGTGCTTTTGTATGTGTCCGTGTCCTCAGTGACTGGGTTGGGACGGGGACATGCATGCTGTGGGACTCACTCTCTGAGACTCTCTTCTGCTGTGCCTGGCAGTGCTGTTGGCAGGAGTGGTTGAGCAGAAGGGAAGTATTTAGCAAATTTTTCTAAACATGAATTGAGAGTTGGGAATTCCAGTAAGGAAAACAGTATTTGGGGAGGCTTAGAGGGGCTGGAACAGACATTCGTGGGTAAGTGTGGAGCCCACCTGGTGGATGGGGGGTGCAAGCGTTGCTGGGAGGGAAGAGGAGGGTGGAATGGGGGATGGTGGGCAGGGCCCCGATGCCAGGGCCAGGTGGGAGTGGTTGGGCCTGGGGAGCCACTCTTAAGGGTGGCGTCTGGCCTCCTGGCCCAGGTTCCCCTCCCTCCTGGGCTCCCCCTCCCCATGGCCCCTTACCTGGCTGTCCAGGCCTAGGAAGATGAGCATCATGAAGAACAAGGTGGCCCACAGCGGGGAGAGAGGCATCATGGTGACCGCCTTGGGGTACGCAATAAAGGCCAGGCCAGGGCCTGGAGTGAGGGAGAGAGAGAAAGCCACTGGGTGGAGCCCCATCCCTCATACCATTGCTAGTTTAATCCAGCATTTACTGAGAGCCTCCTCTGCAACAGGCACTGTGCCTGCCTCTCACTCAAATCACTTGTTTCCCAGCCACCCCAGGCGGTTGGTGCTATTCTGATGCCCCTTTTGCAAATGAGCAAGTTGAGGCAGAAAGAGGTAAACAAGGGCCTTGGAAGGGTAAGGATTCAAGCCTAGGTTGGGCTGATCCATGGACCTTCCTCTAGACATGTCTCTACTGTTCTCAAGGGGCAAGGTGCAGTTTCTTGTTAAAATGCAGATTCTCAGGCCCACCCAGCGATTCTGACTCCGTCTGCCCAAGGGGAGGCAAGGACCAGGCACCCAGTGGTTGTGGTAGGTCGGGTCCAGGCTGGAGAAATGCTCTTCCACCCTGGCAGCCTCTTCCTTTGGCTTCCACTCTCATTTCCAGGTCCATACTCCCTTGTTTTAGTTGCTCCACATAAGAGGGCTGGGTTAACGTGTCCTCGGGATGAACTTTATCAATGTCAGCAGACAGATACCTGAGAGTCGAGCCCTGTGGCACAGTGGTCAAGAGCACAGGCTCTGTAGCCGGGTGTCCTGGGCTCAAATCTGTTTTCTTAGTTGAAAAATGGGGATAATAAAGTCCTACCTAAAAAAAGTAGTTTTGCTAATTCAGTGAGATGACACAATAAATGGAAAGCACTGAAGCAGGTAAATGCTTAATAGACATGAACTCTGATGAGTTTTTACTTTAAAGAGAAGCTTCATTAAGGTATAATTTACATACTAGTTTAATAGTTTTAAAAAATGTATATACCCAGATAACCACCATGACAATCAAGCCATGGCAATCAAGCTATAGAATACTGCCACTGGCCCCTTGGGCCCCTCTGCTGCCTCTTCGCCTCCGTTCCTCATCTTCACTTTGGGCAACCATCAATTCAGTTTTTTTTTTCATCCTCGGATTAGTTTTGCCTATTCTACCTAGAAATGGAATTGGTGGGTCATATGCCAATCACGTGTTTAACGTTCTAAGAAATTCCAAACTGATTTTCAAAGTAGCTGTGCCATTTTACAGCACTACCAGCAATGTTTCCAATTTCCAGTGGCTCCACATCCTTGCCAACACTTGATATTGTCAGTCTTTTAAGATGTGTCATTACAGTGGGAGAGAGATATTATATCATAGTTTTGATTTGCATTTCCCTGATAGCTAATGACAAGCTAATGACGTTGAGTATCTTCACATGTTTATTGTCTGTTCATATGTCTTCTTTTGTGAAGTGATGGCTTGATTTTTTTGTCCACTTTTTTTTATTAGGTTGTTTCCTTTTTATTTGATTGTGAGAGTTCTTTATATGTTTAGGATGTAAATCCTTGATCAGAAGAGTTATTACAAATATTTTCTCCCAGTCTGTGGCTTGCCTTTTCATTTTCTTAACGGTGTCTTGTGAAGAGCAGAAGTAAAAACTTTCCAGTTGTTTCCTGCTAGCATGTAAAGAAGTACAATAGATTTTATTTATTTTGTCCTTTGTCCTCACTGAGTTCACTTATTACTTTTTTAGTAGGTTCCTTAGGATTTTTGGCTAAGTCAGTATGTTTATCAAGAACATTTTTATTCTTCCCTTTAATTATTTTTATTGTTCTTGCCTTATTGCACTCTCTAGGAAGTTCATTGCTATACGGTATAGAGGCAGAGATAGCATACATCCTTGCTTTGTTTCTGATTTTAGGGGAACACATTCAATATTTAATAACTGGTAAATTAATATTGGTATAATACCATTAAGCCACAGATCTTACTCATATTCTGCCAGTTTTTCTCCTTTTGCCCCCTTTTCTCTGTTCCAACATTTAATTCAGAACTCCAGATTGCGTTTAGTGGTTGTATCTCTTTAGTCTTCTCCAGTCTTTGCAGTCCCTTAGTCTGTTTTTGGTCTTTTCTAAAATCAACATTTTTGATGAGTTCTGGTTGTTGTTTTGCAGAATGTCTCTTGATGTGGGTTGGTCTGATATTTGCTCATGACTTATGCTGAGGCTGTGCATCTTTTGGCTAGAAAACCACAGCAGTGATGTTATGTCCTTTCTGGTGTATTATATCAGGGGGTACATGTCAATCAATATTATTACTGGTGATGTTTACTTTGATCACTTAAGGTTAAGGTTAAACTGTTGTCTGCTAGGTTTCTCCACTGTAACGTTACTCTTTTTCTCTTTGTAATTGTTAACTCTCTTGGAGGGAAATATTTTGAGATTATGAAAATATCCTGCTTCTACTCCAACTTTTACCTACTGATTTTAGCATCCATTGGTGGGTCTTGCCTGCAACCGTGATTACAATGGTGTTTGCCTAATGGTGATTTGGTATTTCCCTTATTCCTTCTATATTTATTAATTATAATTCTTCTCCAAGGAATAGTGTCCTTTCACACCATTTATTTATTCAATTATTTATATATGTCAGTATGGACTCCTGGGTAGTTTATTCTATGGGTTACAATCCAATACTATCATTATTTATTTTACTGTTCAAGTTATTTCAGTATTGACCATTGGGAGTTCCTTCAGGTTGATTTCCATGGCTTTTTGACATGCCTCCATCCTTTTTTTCTGAGCACTTCCTTATTTTTTGGCATCACAAAAATGTTCTAGCTTCACCTTGTCTTGCCCTAGCTCTGAAATCAACTGCTTTGCCAAGGAGCCCTGTTTTTGTTTTTGTTTTTGTTTTAAAGTGAAGAATAGTGTTTAGAAACCAAGATCTGAGCCCTAGGTGTGCTCATAACTATGGAGTATTATTGCTTGTAAGCTCTCTCAGCACACAAAGATAGGAAATATATGTATATTTATCCATGCATATACACATGAATATTTCTATATCTATCTGTACACAGATGAAAACCATGAGTTTTAATATACTGATACTTCCAATTCCAATAACAGACATTCTAGCATCTGTCCTTTCCTTATTTTTAACTTCTTTCTCAGTGAAAAATCTATCTATAAAATATTTACCTATTTGTTCAATCCTAATATACACACTTATAACAGTTGCAGAATTGCTACCCCTATGCTAATTGGAGCACAATACAGTTATTTTTGTCTTTAGCCTTATAATATCCAGTCAAGATGCTGTTTCTCAAAGTTACATAGGTTAGTTTTTCCTTCCTCATTCCCTTCAGCATGGTGACATTTTTCATTTGTAGTATAGTTAAGTTCATTTGTTACTATTTATATTCAATTTGGGGTTCCACTACAGAAAAAAAGATGGTTTATTTTGAGTGGTATGTGAAACATTACCAAGACTCAGAGCTAATTTAAAAAAAAGATCTATTCAAAGAAGCACTGCTTTCTTCTCATTCTTCCTCCCTCATTCCCATTCCTCCCTTCTTTCCACCCCTTTTCCGACCATCCCTGAAGGTAACCATTCTTGTTTGTTTCTAGTTAATCCTTTCTGTATTTCTTTTGCACAAATGAGTAGACATATTTTCTCATCTCCCCTTCTTTTTTCACGTAATGGGCAGGATACTATAGATATCTGCTTTTTAAAAACTTTTACACATACACATCATTTCAAAAAGTACTCAATTTCTATTTTCTTGATTATTTTATGTTGTAAATGCGTGTTAAATTTTGTTAAAGGTTTTTTAAGCATTGATGAAGCTAATCTTATGTTTTTTTGTTAGATCTATTAACATGGTGCATTATATTAACGGATTTCAATTTCTTGAGATACACTGATGCTTGTTTTGTGGCACAGTATATGGTCTATCTTGGTGAATGTTCCATGTCCACTGGAAAAGAATTGTGCTCTGTAAGTACTGAGTGCAGTTTGATAAATATTAGTGAAGTCATTGTGGTTGATAGTATTGTTCAGATCGCTGTGTCTTTATTGACATTTCATATAATTGTTCTATCATTAGAGAGGGGTGTTAAAATCTCCAACTATGCTTGTGGATTTGTCTATTTTCCCCTCTAGTTCTATCAGTTTTAGCTCCTTATATAACAAATCTCTGCTTTCAGGTACAAACTCACTAGATTGCTATGTCTTCTCAATGAATTGCCCCTTTTATCAATATGAGGTGTTCCTCTTTATCTCTGCTAATACTTTTTGACTTGAAGTTTACTCTGTCCAACACTAATATAGTCAAGCCAGTTTTCTTATGTTTATTGTTTGAATGGTATATCTTTACCCATTCTTTTATACTTTATCTGTGTCTTTAAAGTGTGTCTCTTTTAGACGTTTTATAGTTGGGTCTTTTTTTAAAAAAAATCTGGTCTGATAATCTCTGCCTTTTAATTGGTGTATCTGGTCCATTTAAATTTAATATAAGTGGCCGGGCGCAGTGGCTCACGCCTGTAATCCCAGCACTTTGGGAGGCCGAGGCAGGCGGATCACAAGGTCAGGAGATCGAGACCACGGTGAAACCCCGTCTCTACTAAAAATACAAAAAAAAAAAAAAAAAATTAGCCGAGTGCGGTGGCAGGCGCCTGTAGTCCCAGCTACTCAGGAGGCTGAGGCAGGAGAATGGCGTGAACCCGGGAGGCGGAGCGTGCAGTGAGCCGAGATCGCGCCACTGCACTCCAGCCTGGGCGACAGAGCAAGACGCCGTCTCAAAAAAAAAAAAAAAAAAAAAAAAATTTAATATAAGTATTAATATGGTTAAATTTAAGTCTATTATTTTGTATTTGTTTTCTTTTTGGTTTTCTGTTTTTGTTTGCTTATTTTGTTTAGTTTTACTCTGTGGCACTTTCCTGCATTCTTCTGGGTTAATAAATATTTTTAATTTTCAATTTTGTTTCATCTATTAGCTTTTTAGCTCTACCTCTTATTATTTTTCTCTAAGCAATTGGACCAAGACTATACATCATAACTTATTCAAGTTAATAACATCACTTTGCACTTCTACCACACATGTGACACTTTCCACTTCTGATTATTATTCTGACATTTTCTGTCCTAAAACAGACATCTGGACCTAACCATATCAATCATTGCAAAATACAAATGGACCACATACTCCAGTTAAGAGATTATTAGGCTAGATAAAGAAGCAAGACCCAACTGTAAGCTGTGTAAAACTCTCCCCTAGGAGACAGCATCCTGAGTGCAACAGCATCAGAGAGACAGACTGCAGGACGTGCAAGGAAGGTCAGCAAATCTCAGGCACTAGGCGTAGAACAGAACAAAATCTGAGCCCTGCAAGAAGTACATTCTGTCTCCCTGGCTCAGTCTCCAAGGTGTTCTGGGACATCCCACTGAGTGTTCTGGCATCTAATTAAGTATTTTCCAAAAATCATGCCTCAGAAAGTGAGCCCAGATCCTTCTGAGAAAGGGGAGGTGACTACATATTCAGCTGTAACTTGCATTTGCTCCAACTGGCAGACTCCTAAAGAGGGTCTTGGTGTGATTCACACCCCCAATCAGGGGCACAGAGCAGGCTTTCCTGCTTGATGCCAACAGCAACACAAGAAAGCGAGGCAGAAGAGACCAGATCCAGGCTGCACTGCTTATGGACTATATGCTCTTGGATGAACCACTTCATCTTTCTGAGCTACAAGGTCCTCGTCTGTAACAGGCACTGTAAAAGCTAGGACTGCTATGTGAATAGTGCCTGCTGGAGTTGTGCAGGGCATAGTCTGCACAGCCACGAGTGGAGGCCCTGGTGAAACCTATGTTGCAGAGGTGCCAGGAGCATTTCATGAGGTAGTATATGAAAAACACCTGTCTTACAGCCTGACAAGTGGGACAGAGAAAGTCAATTCTAGTGCATCAATTCAATGGAATACCACACAACTCATGATAACAATCTATTTTTACTGAGGGCCAAGCTCCTCATGCTTTATTATAATGGAAGAACTCAGCCTACATAATGCCAAGGATAATATCATCCAGTTTTGATCATCACGCTTATAGCTACATAAGTATGAAAAATCCTAGGGGGATAACCCCAAGGTGTTGCATTGGATTTGAATTTTTTTCTTCTGTTAATGTTTCTCTATTTTTCCACAATGAGTATTCTTTCAGTTTGAATAAGAAAAAGTCCAAAATTTAATTTTAGTTGGCTTTTTTTCTTCTTATCACTCCTCTCTTGGACTCCCTTCCAAAACGGAAGCAATGATAAAATGAACAACAACAGTGCTGTGGCTACTCTGTCTCACGCAACACTATGAGGGAGTTTCAGGGTGTGCACTTTACAGAGGAGGACACGGATTCTCACGGTGAGCAACGCTATTGTTGAGAAGGCAATGATCCCTCCTCACAGGGCTGCCTGTGGTTGAATGTGAGGAAGAGGCAGAGGTGTTTTATGAAGGGCTAGGTGACTCAGCCGTAGTGGGATGGAGTGGGAAGTACATGAGTTTGATAGCCAGATGGCTTGGATTAAGTTCCAGCTCTCTTGCTTCCAGCCTGCGTGTCCTTAGTTAAGTGACCTCACGTCCCTGAGCCTCAGTTTTCTCATCTGTAAAATGGGGGTAGCAAAAATGCCACTTCAGAGGGCTGAGCTGAGCATCCTATGAGATGATGTGTGTAACAGTTCCTGTCCAATGAGTAGGTGCCCAGCGATTGAGAGCTCTGATCGTACTCATATCCTCTGGTCTAGCTTGTACCCCTGATTTCAGCAGGGGCCCCTGCATCTCTGATAAACATGACCAAGAGCAAGGTGGACTCTGAGCAGCCATGGAGCAGAGCTTGCTGATCAGCTGCCTCCTTTGACATCCACACCCCGTGGCCTGCTGGTCTTGGTGGGTCAGAGGGGTGCTTCCCTGACCGCACAGGCCAAACCTAAACAGCCACACCCTGGACCGGAGCTCGAGAGGGAGGTGGGTCAGTTGTCACATGAGTGGGGGCAGGACTGGCCTTGAGTAGATGGAGGCCAGGGAGGCCAGATGCCCTGTGCTGCTCTTAAAAACAAAGTCCCACTGGACATGCTTGTAGGTGAAAAACCTATTTATACTTATCTGAGGTTAGACTCCATTTGTCATGTAAACACAAACTATGTACTTTTTCATGTGCACTTAATTCTCTGGAAATTCAAATACCATGTAAATCAAGGAAACAGTTTCTCACCATTTTGCACAATCACCCAAACGATGATAACCCTGCTTGTGGTGGGTTTGCTACACACACATGTCAATCTCTACTCAAGGCTGTCATGCTCATGGTGATTCTGTGTCTAGAACAGGGAAAGAGAGGGAGGGGGAGGTGCTCTCCAAGCAAAGGGGAAGCATGTGCAAAGGCCCTGAGGGAGGAGGAGAGAGTTAACTTGCAGAAGTGAAGCAGACCACAGTGGTGGGGCAGAGAGTGAGCATGGGGGAATGGTGGGTGGTGAGGCTGGTGAGGCCACAGGAGCCAGGCAACACAGGGCTTTGTGGCCATGCTGAGTCCAGCACTATGAGAAGCCAAGCAAGGCTTTTCATCAGAGAAGACATGTTCAGATTCGCATTTTGAAAAAAAAAAGAAATCCCTCTGCAGGATAGAGCACGAAGTGGAAGTGACAATAGCAGAGGCAGAGTCCAGTGAAAGGTTTCTGAGCCATCCAGGTGAGCAGTGATGGTGGCCCGGGCTAGTGGGGAGACAGTGGAGCTTGGGAGAAATGAATGAAGTGGGTGATAGCATCTACAAAACTTGGGGATGCCTTGGATTTGGGAGGGAGGAGGTATCGAGGCTTTCCTCCTCGGTAATTCCCAGGATCCTGGATTGTGGATGAATGGTGGGGCCCCTTTCTGAGGCCTTAATCCAGAAGTGTGAGCCAAAGAGGAAGATGGCATTTCCATGATGACCATCACTCCTGGCCTCCCTCGCCGCCTTTTCCATCCCCTCCTTTGGCGAACTTACCTGACTCTGCCACCTCAGCAATGGGTACCCCCTGCTCGTACGCCATAAAACCCAGGACTGAGAAGATGGCAAATCCAGCCACGAAGCTGGTGCCACTGTTCAGGCAACAGAGCATGATGCAGTCCCTGTGGGGAAGCAGCGAGAGGCACTAGGGTCAGAGCGGGCGGAACCAGTGCACAGCTCGAACGTTCTCCACCCGAGCACCATGGCTGTCCTGTGCGGCAGGCAGAGAAGTGCGGGCACAGGCAGCTCCATTTTTCTGATGGAGCACTCATGGTTCAGAGAGGTTAGGTGGCTGGCCCACGGTCACACAGCTTCTCCTGAATTTCTAGAAGATAAGGTAGGTCAGGAATCAGAAGCATGGAGTCAGCGTGGGAAGGGAGGCTGGCACATGGGAAAATGCAGAACTAATGAGAAAATGCTCCAAAACACACCGACACTCCTCCAAGTCCCTGGTAGGAGAGAAAGCCTGGGAAAGTATTCCTGGGAGCTCAAAGCAAAGAGGGCAGGAGAAGCCTCCACGGGAGAAATGGGGGCTTCTCAGCCAGGGGAGCAACCATGGGCCTTGCACCTGAAGCTCCGGCAGCCTCCGGGGCAGAGGCTTTATGGTGACATTCATCCTGGCCAAGCTGTTCACTGGAGCAGCGTCTGCCAGACCTCAGTCTGTCTCTGCTCTGCTGCCGCAAGGGAGAAGCCCCTTCCAGGTTGAACCCTTGCATGGAGAGGTTTATCAGAGCAGTGACTGTCCCCTGCTCTTGGGAGGGGGGACTCACCAGCTAAGAAGCACCAGCATAAAGCCATGGCCCAGGAGAAATCAGACTAGAAACAATGGAACTTTGTCAAGATGAAGACGGTACCCTTGAGTCCCGGCTGGTCCTGCCTCAGGCCTGGCATCCTAAAATCACCAAGTCAGGAAGTTAGCCCTTAGAATCTCAACCACTGCAGTGCCTGGACTGAGACTTACGCATACAATCCATGTTAATACCCCATTTTGTAGGGGAGGAGCTGCCAGGTGACCCTGTTCAACCTCTTGCCAGAGGCATGACTAGCCTCCATAGCATCCCTGCGGGTGGCCGGCTGACCTCTGCTTGCACACCCAGGAATGAGGAGCTGGCCATTTTTTCCAGTGGTACTTTCCCCTTGTTACTGCTTAGAGTGCTAAGAACTTTCTCATATTGTATTCACCCATGCTTGTTCTCTCTGATAAAGTTAGCTTTACCCTCCAAAACAGCCTGGAGTTCCTTCAGGCTTGGCAGATCTGAAGATAATGGCCCTATAGCCCCTTGAGTTTTTTGTTCTCCGTTAAACATTCCAGTTCCCTTACCAATTCCTTATTTTGCTTGAAATCTGTAATACACTCCAGCTTATCCAGTCCCTCCTCAATTGTCACATCCAGAACTAGTCTCGACAACACAGCAGGACTCTCACCTCCTCTTCTCCTGACATCATACTTTTTATAATGCAACCAAAGCTTACATTAACATCGTTGGTGGTTGTAACACCCTGTTGCCTTGCAATGACCCTAGGAATCAAGGGCAGAGTAGAGAGAGCACTGAACTGGTGGTCGAGAGCCTTGGGTTCCAATTCTCCCTGCAATATTTTTTCTTTGAACCTGATCTCACTGGCTATACAAGGTGCTTGGATAACAGAATTTCTTGGCCTTACACTAGATCAACTCATTTTTCCTCAAGGACTCACTCTCACAATCTTCTTCCTTGGAGTGAAGTATATTTCCCTGCCTTCACTGACTTTGGGCTTAGCCACATGACTTGCTTTGGACAACAGGATGTTAGCAGATGTGACATAAACAGAGGCTTGAGATATGCTTGCATGATTGGATTTGTCTTATATCATTTCTGTGATTTTCCATGAGAACTTCCCCAGGGGAGCTGCTATCCCTTTGGCCTGGACCCCAGAATGTACCCACGTGGAGCTGACTTGAGCCTGGCTTGGACTTTGGAGCCAAACCCAGGGTCTTTCAATCCATAGCCTGCAGGAGAGTCTCCCCAGCTGACCAGCAGACTTGTGAGCAATACAAGCAATCACTCGCTGTGGTCAGCCCCTGTGTGCTGGGGCTGTTTGTTACATAGCAGTATTGTGGCCATGGACGACTGATACACATCCCTTTAAATAACTCTTCTGGCACTGTGAATGCTGGCTGGGCTGGTATAACTGGGGACTTTGGGGACTTTATCTGCAAGTCTGATTTACCTCTGCTCAAAAAGAAATTCAGCTATGCCCAGGTCAGGGCAGAGTTATTCCTAAGGTTGGGATACATCTGCTCCTTGTGCCTATTTCCTGAAGTCTGAGGCAAAATGGCCCTGACTTATCAAGCAGTGGACATTGGATGATACCAGGGAGGAAAGCTTTTGCCTACAGCCTCTCCATTCTGAAATTCTCCCACGTGATGCTCTTAGGACCTGCAGTGTGCCAGCCCTGGGCTACGTTTCACTGAATCCTGAGGCTGGGGGAGATGAGTCAAATAGATCAAAGCCCATGCTTTTGCTAGGAGCTAAACAAAAATGATGCACCCTAAAAATTATGACGAAAAAATCCTGACTTTAAAAAATTGTCTCTGGGCATCCACACAGGTGTTAAAAAACAAATGTCCCTTGTTAAAAAAGTCCCATCTTCCTGCACACATCTGTTGAGTGACTTTCTCACATTAGGGAGAGACAGAAGGAGAGACAGAGAAGCTGTTTAGGGACCTGAGGTCCCTTCCAGCCCCATGCATGACCTGTCCCTCTTCCCCTCCAGTCCCCAGAACACCCACCCCTTCAAGCAGACAGAGCTTAGTGGTGTCTTCGGAAGTGAGGATTTTCCCTGCCTGGCTTGCTCCATTTCCAGCCCTCTAATTCCTTCCCCAGCTCCCACGTCAAGGTAAAAGGCTTATGTAACAGTGCTTTGAAGTCGGCAGGCGCTGAACTGGGCTTTTAAGACCTCCAGAAACTATTGTGCGGTCGGGAGAGAGGGTACTAATTTACTCCATTGGAGTTGAGAAGACCCACTTGCAGAACAATTTGGAAAAGGAAATAAAATGAACCTTCTGATTTTGCATTGCCACCCAGGGGATTTGCTTTCTTCTGCTGATGGGAGAGATGGGATAAAACCCTACCTGCTGGAGGGGGAAGCAGAAGGGACTCACGGCTGACAGCACACATCATCCACACACTCCTTGGGGAATGAAACTGCCACTGCCCCAAGACACACGCTGGAGACAAGGCACTTTTGACCAAACCCTCTTCAACTCCAGCAGTTGGGAAATAGCTGGCCACCCCTGGTAGTGAGGAACAGGGGTGCAGGAGCCAGGAAGACTCAGGTGAAAAGCCACACTCCAGCTCTGGCAATGTAAACAGGAGCAAGGGACTCAAGCTCCACGGGCCGCTGTCTCCTTGCTTGTGTAATGGGGTGATTTTGTTCTGACTTCCCTGCATAGAAGCCAGCACTAAACTAAGTACAAGGGATGCAGCAGAGAACAAGAACATGTAGCCCACGTCCTCATGGTGCTGACGGCCTAGCTGGAGAGGAGAGTGACCAAGTGATCTCTGAAGGTCCCAGCACAGAGGTCCCCATGCTGACCATAAGCCACTGATGGGGTGTTACTGTACACAGACAGTAGTCCTCTCTGGTATCCCAAGGGGGTCAGACTTGGCCCAGCCCGGAAGCCTGCATGTGCTGTTCTTCCTGTCTGGGTGCCTCTTTCTTCCTGTCTGTAATTAACATTTTCATCATGGCTGACAAAGTGCTTCACTTCTCATCCCCCATGCTCACATCCTCCACAAAACTTAGATGCCTTCTTCTGGACAGCCTGCTCTGACTGTCTCTAGCATCTCGTCGTCGTCCGGTCACCCAAATACCTCTCATCCAAAAAACCCGAGAAGCAGAACTCACGGCGGCCTGACGGCACACTGGATTCTACAATAGCTGCTCTTTTCAGCATGTTGGACCTGCCCACATTAACTTCCCCATTGTCTTGATTTCCCCAAATTACAAACTCTATAGGCTGCACCACTGCTGTCTGCATCTCCCACGGCACCGACTCCAGGGCCTCGCACTTAGTAGACACACAGCAAACACTGCCGATTTAACAAGTGAGTTCATAATGTGACCGCTAAGCTAGCTCTCAGAAAGGATGTAGTGGGGAGGCCAGGATGGACACAGAGACCCCAGTCAGAGTCCAGGCCCTGCCATGTCTAGCAAGGTACCACCTCCACCAGCTTCACTTTCCCTGTCTCAAAGATGGGGTCATGTGGGAGGGACGCTGTCACTGATAAAAGTTCTTTCAAATGCACGGTGCCACTCGAGTCACATGATGACCCAGTGATGTGGTGGTTAATTCCAAGTTCCTGTCCCACCAGCAGGTGTATGGCACAATCTGCTCACCTACCCTCACCTATGCTGAACAGGACTTGGGAAAAACACTCTCAATATTTTATGAGTGTGTTGGCCAGGTGCCGTGGCTCATGCCTGTAATCCCAGCACTTTGGGAGGCCGAGGCGGGCGGATCACAAAGTCAGGAGATCCAGACCATCCTGGCTAACACAGTGAAACCCCGTCTCTACGAAAAATACAAAAAATTAGCTGGGCGTGGTGGCAGGCACCTGTAGTCCCAGATGCTTGGGGAGGCTGAGTCAGGAGAATGGCGTGAACCCGGGAGGCGGAGCTTGCAGTGAGCCAAAATCACGCCACTGCAGTCCAGCCTGGGCGACAGAGCGAGACTCCATCTCAAAAAGAAAAAAAGAGTGTGTTGCTTGTTTTTCTACTGGTATTTTAGTGTTTTTCCTATAGATCTGTTTGTATTATTCATATGTTGTGGATATAAACCCCTTGAGTATCGTACATTGTGGGGATGCTCGTTAATCTTACAGAAAATTCTCATATTTGGAAATAAAATAATGTGGATGATATTTGTATTAACAATTTAAAAAAATTATAAAAGCAATATGTACTCAGAGTTAAACAAAAGAAACTAAACAAAACAAACCCATTTAAGCTGTATAGAAGGTAGAACTGGGAAAAGCCCACCTCCCCACCTCTGACTTCCCAGTCTCACTTTATGGAGGTGGCTACTTTGAATAGTTTCTGTGTTTCTTTCCAGAAATTTAGAAGTTCTCCATATTTATGTGGACTAATCTATCACTTAGTTAGTTCTTTTGTGATTTCTTTAATTATTTTTGATGCTTTCTACATCTTTTCCCATTCTGAAATCAGTATTTCATTCCTACTTACAGGATGGTTTTCTTTCAAAAAATGTTTAACTCTTTAATCAATCTGACATTTATTACGGTGGAAAGATGAGATGATATATGAGAATCTAATTTGATGACTTCCCCAAAATACTTATCCTATGTCAGAACCATTTGTTAAACAACAACAACAACAACAACAACAGCCTTCCTTTCTCCACTATTCTGTGATAAGGGATTTTTGCACTGTCATTCCATGCTTAAGGAGCTCTTAGACTCTAAGGAAGAGATGTGCTGTCCATCTACCATGAAATATTAGCCTATTGTGTACCAGGCACTGAGTTCAGGGGTGCAGAGACCCCAGTAGACTGAAACGTCAACAGACTGACCATCATCCTAGACCAGCACTTCCACCACACACTGCTGGGTGACCTTGGGCAGGTCTTCTGCCCTCCACGGGTGTCAGCCTTGCTGTAGAACTCAAGCTGCAGGCATAAGAGGCCAGGAAGCCAAGGGTCAGACAGCCTGGGGCTCACCTTCTCACCTGAAATCCCTCCCAGCCCTGGTGCAGCCATCTACAGGAGGCCAAAGAGACGTGTTAGGCTGAGGGGCAAGGTGGGGCACAAGAGGACCCTACAGTCAAGTATGAAGGGGCAGGAAGCAGGTTTCTAAATAGTAGGTGGGAGAACAAGGCCCTTGGTGTATGTACTAGCTCTGTGACTCAGGCAAGTCACTTATCCACCCTGGGATGTGTCTTTACCCATACGAGGTGGCACTGAGACCTGAATGAGATGCTGGTGGTGGTGGGGGATTGGCTTTGTGCCTGAGAGAGACTCTGGTTACATTTGTTATTCTCCTAGCTCCTTGGTGGCCCACTCTTTGACCCTTGGGTAGCGGGAGGTCAACAAACAGCCTATCTGTCTCCTCCTGGGGCCCTGCAAGGTGGGCAGACAAATATAAACTAGCCTGGCAGGTTAGAGGGCTCTGAGGGTTTGGTGGAGAGCTGGCAGGGCCCAGGGAAATGCTCACCTGTAGCAGTTGTTGTTATAATTGTTATAACTTCCCAGAGCGGTCAGACAGCCCAGGCAAATGGCATAGGAGAAAAAGATCTGCGTTCCAGCATCTACCCAGACCTGTAGGAAGGCACAAAGATGATGGCATAAACAGAAGTCAGATGTGTGGTGAGAGGGTGGCCCTGGTCTCTGAAATCCCCCACCCACACTCTACCCTTCAGAAAAACTCCACAATGGATAATGAAACTTCCTAACCTACCCAGGATCCCCTTTAAAAGAGTTCTATTCTTGGGGACCACATGATCAAGTGTAAATGTCCTCAATTAATTTGGGAATTTGCCAGACATTATGAATAATAGCTCAGTGAATAGCAAGAACTTGAATGCTTAGGACCCCAGCCTCAGCTGTGTGATCCTGGACAAGTTACTTAACCTCTCTGAGGCTTAGTTTCCTTATCAGCAAAGTAGGGAAGAAACTTCCCTATCAGGACTGTTGCAAGGATTCATGCAACAAGGACCACGAGCCCCTGGGATCTAGTGCCTGCTTGCAAGGTAAGTCATGTTTAAGGTAAAACGAATGCTTCCTTTTCCTTATGATTAAGGCCACCATGAGAAAAGTGTCATAAGATTCTGTCCAGGATGATACATTTGCATAGCTGAACTCAGCATAAAAGGTGGCAGGGAGAGGAGGACTGAGGGAGGCCCACCATGTCCTTCTCCCTTTCAGAACAGATTCCCCCATCTCGGCTTCCTACGTGGTACACAAGATAACTACTTTCTTAGTCCCCAAGCTCCCTTTTGATAAAAACTGCTGTGGACAGCATGACATGCACAACGGAAATGACAGTGGCTTCTCAAACACGTACCCCAGGCTCTCTTTGAGCCCAGCCCCTAGAAGTTGCCAAGGCAAATCCAGAGCTCAAATCCCAATGCAGCTGAGGAGATTCATGCTTAGGTATCAAATGCCATCTAGAGAACAGGGCTCGCACTAAAAATACAAAACAGGAAACACTGACCTCTCAATGTACAGGCACCATGCATTACTGCCCTTCATGTATTACTGAATATTCACAGCAACCCGGCAGGGCATGGTGGGTGGCTCATGCCTATAATCCCAGCTCTTAGGGAGGCTGAGGCGAGTGGATCACCTGGGGTCAGGAGTTTGACAGCAGCCTGGCCAACATGGTGAAACCCTGTCTCTACTAAAAATACAAAAATTAGCCGGGCATTGTGGGGGGCACCTGTAATCCCAGCTGCATGGGAGGCTAAGGCACAAGAATTGCTTGAACTGGGAGGCGAAGGTTACAGTGAGCCTAGATCACACCACTGCACTCCAGCCTGTGTGACAGAGCAAGACTCTGTCTCAAAAAATAAAAAATAAAAAAAAATAAAAAAATCACAGCAACCCTATGTGGTAGGTGCTATTATTGGCCCCCTTTTACAGCTGAGGAGACTGAGGAACAGAGAGGTTGCGTAATGTGCCCAAACCACACAGCTGGGAAGTGGCAGGTGCAAGTCCATGAAGGTCTGCCTCTAGAGATGTATGCTCATTCAGTCCCAGAATTTCCAACATGGAATCAGCCTCAGAAGGCCTCTGGTGTAACCTCTCACTCAACACAGAACTCTCTTCTGAGTACTTCTGACAGAATAGTCTCTGCTTGCTTACCACCAGTGACAGGGAGCTCACTATCTCCTGACACAGACCCTTTCTTCTTCAGAGACCTCTGACTATTAGAACATTTTTAAAGATAAGATGAGCTCTCTTCCTGTGTTCCTCGTTCTGGGGGCACCCAGACCACATCCCTCTCCTCCATGCGGTAGCGATTCAAAGAAAACACTCATGCCCAATGGACCCCAGAATTCTTTCCTTTCCAGGCAAAGTATCAGTATCTTCTCCCTCTTCAGAACTGGGTTACACGGTACAAGTCATTCTTGTGGGTGGGTCTGCTCAACTGTGTTAAGTCATTCAACAAATTGCCTATTAAAATGGAAGATCATAATGCTGCCTCTGAACCTGAGAAATAAGTGTATTTTTTTCTCCTCTAACAAAAGGCTCACTGGGTTTAGGGTCTTGGAGCTCTGTGAGGAACTGAGGGAGAGCTTTTTCATGAAGTGCAAGGGCAGGGAGAGGCAGGTAGTGCCAGCAGACCAGAGTGCACCGAGATGGGGTAGGAGAAACTGGAAAGAGGAAATACAAGAACAAACTCCAGACATTTTGCTGTGAGTGGGGGTGTGAGATAGGCTGGTAGTAAAAGGGTAGATACAATTTGGGGAAGGTGTTTGGAAATGGTAGAAGCCTAAGGATGCTGAAATGTTGGTAGGAAGGGTCCAGCGGAGAAAAAGTGTTAAAGACTTGAGAAGAAATGGTTGTATTTTTAATTCCTCCTGTGTTGTCTCAGTTTCCCCATTTACTACCTCAGTGGATTGCCTGTTCTGCTTAGAAAGGCCAGTGAGCCACATGGGGAAGCAAAAAGCAGTGCAGCTGCTGACCCATGAAATGGGAGGCCAAATCCCAGTGGCAACTCACAGAGCTACTCAGTGCCTGACCAGACTCTGGGCCTTCAATCCACCACACTCGTTAATGCTGCCACAAACCGGGTGTCCCTCCTTCACTGTCCTGGGTCAGAGTGTGCAGGCCAGAGTGAGCAAAGCCCTCAGACTTGTGGGAGAGCCGCTCCCCAATCCCTACTGAATCCCATCACTCATTGGAGTGGGCCCTCTGCCTAACATGGTAAATAAATGCTCTGTGAGTTAGGCAACACCAAAGAAAGATTTTGACCCACAAGCCCCAAAGATATGTCCCCCAAACCAATGATTGTCACTTGCAGGTTTTTTTGTTTGTTTGTTTGTTTTTTCAATTTGCCCTTTGGACCCATCAACACCGAAATGGACATCTGCTGTTTTTGCCTACTTAGCATCCATCTTTCCTTTTTGGGTAACAGTACCTCAATTTTACTTTGGAAAGCTACCTCTTCTCCACTCAGAGGTAGATTCAGGGCTGGCCACATGACCCAGGCTTGGCCAATCCAAGGATTTCTCTTGGCCACAGTGACTGGTTCATAGACAAGCATATGATGCAAGGCAAGTCAATGGGACACTTTTTTTTTTTTTCTTCTGGGGATGTTAAGCTTGTAACTGCTGGGGGCATCACTGGCCATGAAGGAAGAGTCTACCTGAGAATTAAAGCCAACACACAGGAAAGCAGAGTCTAGAGCAAAGGCAGACCAATATTAGCACATGACTTGAGTCCCTGGATCAGACCTGAAATCAGACCTATCCTAGAACATTTCATTTCAGAGGCCTATAAATTCCTCTTTTATTTAAGTCATGTTGAATTGAATTGTTCTCACTTCAAACTGAAGCTAATAGCAACATTTAGTTCTTAGAAAAACCCAGAGGATATGAGCCCAAATCCTCTAATCAAACCCGAATTACTGATGGACCAGCATTCACTGAGTTCATTCACCTGTATACTGTGCAGAGCCCTGTGTCAGACTCTGAAAGATGTACCACTCAATTTTACATAGCACTCCATCTCTGTCTTCAGGTGAGATAAAACATTCACAAAACAATGTGCCCAGTAGCTAGGAGAAGACAGACGCGGGGAAAGAGAAACTTGTGCTAAGACAATCAGAGAAGGCTGCCTGGAGGAGGCACACCTTTCAATATTGGAGAAGAGATGAAAGAGGGCATGTTGGGCTTAAAGATTCATGTGAAAGGTGGGTATGTTCTCAAATGATTTTTCCATCTTGCTCCCCTACCTCTATGGGGAAAAGTCTGTCATTTTTAGTCTGATGTTCACCATGAAACCAGCACCTTTACACAATACCCTTAGTCCTCCCCTTTTTTGACACAGTCTGTTGGTTCTCTGCTGTGAGGAATACTGAAATTAGCTACAGCCTCCAACTGTCTTCCCTCCCTATCTGCTAGCATCCAATTTGAAGAAATATCCATTTGCTTCCAGTTAATACTAAAAGTCAATCTGTAAACTTTTTCTACTTTCCATATATATGCTATTATCTTCAAATTTTGCATATACTGTCTAGATTATCAGAACATACAACCATCACATAATAGCCTTTACTGATTGATTGAATGATTGATTGATTGATTGAGATGGGATCTTGCTATGTTGCCAAGGCTGGAGTGCAGTGGTGTGATCATGGTTCACAGCAGCCTTGAACTCTTGGGTTCAAATGATCCTTCTGCCTCAGCCTCCTGAGTAGCTGTGACTATAGGCATGCAGCACCATGCCAGTTTCCTTATAGTCATTATTTAATGTGAATTTGATAGGTAACTATGAATTTAATGATCACCCCCAGCCCTTATGTTAATGCCTTTCCAGTCAATTTTGTTATCTGTAGCTTGTTGTCTAGTAAATTTCTCTGGAAAGGCTCATAGGAAATAATATTTGCTGAGTTCTTGCATGTTTAGAATAGTTGATCTGTCACTTTCATACTTGAAAGGCAATTTGGCTGTATATAAAATCCTTGGCTCTCTTTTCTTTTCCTGAGTATCTGGAATATATTGCTTAGTTGTTTTCTGGCACAAAGTGCTGCTGTAGAAAAGTCTGGTGCCAATATAACTTGCTTCCCCTTATAAAGCACTTATTCTTTTGGTCTGGATGTCCAACAGGTTTTGTTCTATAATTTAATAAAGTCCAACAGTGACTAATCTGTGTTGATTTTCTCAGGCTCATGGTATATTTTTTCAAGATGCAAGTTCAAGTCTTCTCTTTCAGGAGAAAAAAGATTCCAAAATTATTGTTGTATTTATTCTCTTCCATTGCTTTGGGTCTCTTCTTTGGGGACTCATATGCATGTTGGACCTTCTTTGCTCACCTTCTATACCTATCGCTTTTTCTTTCATTCTTTAAAGAGTCTTTGTTCATTTCTGACTTTATTTTTACATTTTTCCTCCTTTCCATCTTCTGTTTACTTTATCATATTATCCATGGTCTGTATTCACTGTTACTCCTTCATTTTAGTTATTTTTTTTAAAGTTTTTCTTTTGTAAGTTGTCCTTCCTGTCAGCTCTTTTTAAAAATAGTCTTTTTGTCTAACAATTTCATTTATGCTATTTGCCTCATAGTATCTATTGGTTTATTAATTTCCTTTAGCTTGTTTTGAAATATTAAGTTTCAGTGTTCCGCTGTTTTGTAAATCTGTCTTTGTGCAATGCCTTGGGACAATATCCTCCCCATAATTATTTTCTTTATCATAGCTTTGCATAAGTTTTGATCACAGTCCTCTTCTGTTGCTCATGTGTAGGTGAGATAGATTTTCCTGTACTCTTAGGAGAGGATTTTCTTGTGTAGAGGAATGAGAGTGGTCCAGGATAGATTTTTCCAGACTCACAATCTGAACTTTCCTTCTTCTTTTATTGCCAAAAACTCTTTAAAACTATGGCCATACAGATAGTTCTTTCTGAAATTATTGTTCTCTATTATTTTCTCCCACTCCTATCCAAAATTTCTCCTTTCACTTCCTCTAGTGTCTCTGTCCTGCTCAATTTGGATTCTGCTTCCCGTAATTTCTTCTTAATGACAACGGGGCCTCAACTGGTTAGTGTGTAGTGTTCACGGGGCCCAGACCTCTGCCCAAATTTGTTGCAGTCCTCCCCCACTTACCTAGGGGTTAGAGACTGCATAGGCTCCCTCCTCGTTTGAGGTGATGTTCTCAGATAAGTCCACCAAGCTTCTACCCCCAAAGAGAGTCCTCTCCCAGTACATGTTAGAGCTTTCTGGGTTTCCTGGTGCTGGATCATCAGAATTCCCTTTACCTTTATGTTAATCTTCATCTTATCCTGCAGAACTGATATCATGCAGAAGTCATTGCTGTTGGCATCTGGCCCCATCTATTCACATTTTGTCGTTCATGGAGTCACCTAGTTGTGCTGAAGGTGCTGTCCGTAGGGTTTTTGTTTTACTACTCTTGTTTCTCTGTTTGGATGGGAAGATCCTAGGAAGTTAAAACAATTTTTTTTTCTGTTGCCACCTTATCTTCTTGATTCTCAAGAAATCTTTAGAGGGCAGGTTATACAAGATTGATCTTGGCTGGATGAATACCCAGATCTGAGCAATATGATGGGTGGGGGTGCAACACTAGAGGGTGATCCAGGTTTTTTTAAGGGTGGTTGAAGGTATAAAGTGGGGAAATGGGTATTAATTTGGAGAAGGGAAGTTTGAGACATCAATTGAGATGTTCAAGAGACACATGGAAAGTCTGGGGCTACATATAGATGTCTGGGCTAGAGACATACATTTGAACATCATCAGGATTTTAGCAGCAACTTAACATCTCCCTGACTCCAGATCTAACATTTTCTTCCCTGGCCTCTTCTATTTTTCACATTTGAAAAACCAATTTTGAGATCAGCTTTTCTGCTGAGACACATGCTCATTTGGGCATAGCAGAGCCTGAGAATGTATGGGATTGGATTTCTTGAAAACATCTCATGAAGAACCATGGGATGCCTTTACATGGAGTCTGCATCATTAGGCTCCTTTACAGAAAGCATAACTGATATATGTTTGTGTTCTTACACAGATGCCTGTGGTTGTGAAAATGCAACATGGCTCCAATTGTCATCCTTGCCTCTCAGTCTAGAAAGGAACTAATTAACTCATCAGTGAGGTGGTGTATTTGTTAAGATAATTACTGCTAGGTTATGTTGTATTAAACAATAAATCCCCAGATTTCAGTAGTTTAGCACAATAAAAGTTTATTTCTCACCCACACAAAGATTAAAGCACAACCCCTGCGAAGGGGCTCTCTTCCACCCAATGATTTGTGATATTAAGTGTTTTTCCTTTATGATACCACCATCTCTTAATACAAGCTTCCAGCACAGCCTCTGAGGCAGAGAAACTGGAGGTTTGCTTGGGAAAGTTTTAAGGGTTAGGCCTGAGGGTTTCCATCACTCCCAAATACACATTATTGGCCACATCCGAGTGACTTGGTTGCAACCTAAAGACAAGGAAGTCTGGGGAATGTAGTCTTCCCATTTACTCAGGAAGAGAAAAATAAATGACTGGTGAACACAGCATTATCTCCGCCAAAGCATTATTTCAAGTCTATTTCACCTACAGCTACTTTCTTCAACTAAAAATCCCACAAGCACAAACAAACAAAATCATGGTGGCCATTAGAATGACTTGGCAAAAGGGGAAAAGAAAGTTAATAAAATAAGCTAACAGAACATTCATGAACCAGCCCTTCCATCGCTTTGGTAATGACTTAAGAAGTGAAAAACTTGAGTTAATGTTTGTTGAAACCTACTGCATACTATAGACTCTCATGTACACAATCTCATAATTTGCCTAATGATCTTACTAGGTAAGTATTATTGTCTCCATTTTTTTCAGAAGTGGAAATAGGCTCCTGCAAAGTCAAACAGCTTATAAGGGAGAGAGTTGGGTTTGAACCCAGCGCGTTCTGGCTCTACACTTTACAGAGAAAAACTAGGACCTCCTGGTCTGCTGAGTAGGCCTGGAGTCTCAGCTGGGATTTAAACGCTCTGCAGCTGTCAAGTCAAACAGAACAAAGGCAACCCCACCTCAATGAAAGGAAGACCAGGCAACTGAGCCTACTGACCAGCATCTCCCAGGACGCTACAAAGGGAGCAGCTCAGCAGAGAAAGGGCTTCCTATTTCTCAACACAATTTGAAGGGAAAACAGTCTCAACAAAACAAACCCTAAGGAAGCTGGGTCAGCAGCTGAGAAAGGGATCACTCCCCATGTTCTGCAGCAATGAATGGGGGGCGTTCTGGCAGCACAGCTGTGGGCGGTCCACATTCAGATGTTTGGAGGACAGATTTGCATGGGAACAGGGGAGTGGGGCCCCTTTAGAAGAGAGGTGGTCCCGCCTCCAGCTCTGGGGCAACCTCACCTCTTTCAAGGCAACTGGTTCCAATGAGCCCTGGTGCATGGTAGGTACAGAGAACAATGAATAAGGGTGTAGCCCACCTTCCCAGCTAGGGCCACAGGGCTGCACAGAGTAGCTCCTTGATGACATTTGCTGGGAGAAGCAAGAAAGGATGGATGGACAAGGACACATTTTCCCCACCCACACTTTAGCTACGGTCATCATGACGGATACTCAGCATACGCTGTCCCAGTCTACATGGACAGCACCTCACAGTTTACAAGACTGTATGTCCTATGACCTGTGTATCCCACACACTGCTCTGAGGTGAGCATTGTCATCCCCAGGTTAGACACAGGTGAGCTGCTGGAAACATGCTCACCTTTTCTCCACATTTCTGCCTTGATCATGCAAGTAGAATGTCTAATTTCTTAGATGTTTGGGGGAGAAAGCGTCACTTCTTTTTCCTACCTCTTCGAGTAACTTATCCAATTGGGGAGACTGGGGAGACGGTCATCGTGCATATGTGGGCAGCATGTCTCTCACACACACAGAACATGAAATAACATTTGTGAAACAAACCTCCAGCACCGTCCTGGTTCTTGGAGAGCATTGAGAAATACTCTGGAAAATATTCAGAAACCCAGCCAGGAGCCCTCATGAGCAGCAGGTGCTTAGTCAACATTTATTCCCTCTCAGGATATTCCAGTACTCAAAAACCTGGAGGAAACGAAAAAGCCTATTCCCTCTTCCCCCCACCATAAGCATGCATTTAGTGTCTACCATGTGCCAGGCACGAGTCCCAGGAATGGAGGCTGAAGCTGTCACTAAATGTTACAGAGCTCCTACCCTTAAGGAGCTTACACTTTAGCAGGAGAGATAGAGAGCAAGCAAAGGCAGATAAGCTCTCAAACAACATCTGGCAGAGAGGAGCAACTTGTGGGGAGGGGCATGGGAGATGAGTTCAGTGTAGTAGTGAGTTCAGCGGCAGTAGGGGCCAGGGTCCCACCTACCCATGAAGGTACAAATGCTGCTCTGGGATTTTCTACAGCATCTATGGCAGCACAGCTTTCAGAAAAAGCTACCCTAGAAATGTGATTTCAAATCTGCAAAGAGAGCCACTGGTCAGAGCAGAAGGGCACGCCTCTGCTTGTCACCAAAGCCAGCATCAGCAGGCCGACCAATTAAATCCATCTCTATGTCCTGGAATTGGCTGGTGTTTGCTGTGGTAATGCCTTAGGTCTTTGACAAATGCAGCATTAACCCATCCTGCCATGAAAGCACCAGTAAGAGGGTGTATGATGATAGTCATGCTGATGATCACAATGACACCAACTAACTTTTCTTAGCACCTATGACATACCAGATGGAAAGCGCTGTACAGGTATTAAACTCACCTCATCTACACTGTTAAGGTGGGTGCCATTGTTATTTATTAGCTCCCTTTTATAGATGAAAAAACTAACACCCAGGGAGAGGGAGTCACTTGTCATTTACTTTAGAGAAATGTACACACTGGCCAGTGTGAGGAGTCACTTTGGGCTTACAAACAAACGAATCTTCTAATTGCCCCGGGAACCTAGCCCACGTTGGGAGAGGGAACCTAGCCCACGTTGGGAGAGGGAACCTAGCCCACGTTGGGAGAAGGCACTGAAACACCAAGCCAAAGGGGCCTAAGTTAAACAAGAGATCTCTAGCCAGGCTGCATGCCTTAAGCCTTGCAGGGGCTTACTGAAAAGGGCAAAAACTTTGGGGTCAGCAGACCCAGCTTGGAGCTCTACTCTTCTGCTTACTGCTAAGCAACCCTGGGCAAATTACTTCACCTCTTTGAACCTCAACTTCCTTGCCTATGAAAGAAAGACATAATGAATGTAAAGTGTATAGTGGAGTACCTGGTACCATCCCCTTAATCTGGTTTCTTTTGGTGGCTGACGATACTCAATTATACTATGCAAACAAGCTCCCACGTCCTTTCCAACATCCCAGCTTCCGTTCCCATCAGGTGAACTAATCAGATTTCTGAGAAGCGCAAAAGCTGAACAGCCCATCACTAAAGCAGATACACATGCCTCTTAGGGCTACCAGCTTGGGTCCAACAGGGATGGATGAGAAGAACCAACACTTCATCCCTCCTAGGCTGCTTGCTCTTCCAGCGCCTGGCCAAGAAGATGCGTGAAAACCGCCAGACCCAACAGCACATGCGGTATGGGCTTTTGGATCCAAGAAGCCAGAACAGAGCTTGGTGGCCCTCCTGGGGCTTCCAACCCACAGCCTTTTCTTTCTTCGACATTTTCCTTCAAACAGACAGCTACACACACACACACAGACACACACCCACAGACTCACACACACACACAGACACACGCACACACAACTTTTGTAAGCAGAGCCTTAGTTTGAGGCAAAAATATAACTTATATGGCCCGGCAGAAAATGGCTGAATTAAGCTCTTTCTTTTTGCCTTTTATATTGGTAAGGATTCTCAAAAGATTAAAAGTAGGTTAGGAGAATAATAAAACAGCTGTGTTTCCAGTGTGTACCTGACAACGGCTTTTGTAGAAGTGAATGATTACATGAAAATCACTTCCTTCCCACCTCTTTCTCAGCCTCCTCTGGGTTGCTAGGCGCCCTTGCTCCTTCTTTCGGCTAATGCCACATACAGAAGCTGATGAATACAGTATGGCCATTATGAGGAAAGGGGAGTCTGGGAGAGGGATTCAAATGCTCCCTCCCTGGTGGATTCCATGGGGGAAGAGGGCTTTGGTGGAGACGACTTTGGAGATATTTAAATGCTAATGTGCTGGGCAGGCGGGCAGGGCCAGTGGGAACAGTGGTGGGAAGGGACTGAGGCTCTTGGCCTGTAAACCCAACTGGAAATATGTTCTGCAGCCTCTCGCTCTGGTGCCAAGCCCTTCCCTGGGCAGCCGGCCCTGCGGCCAACCAGGGCCCTGCCAGTAAAGTGTCACTGGGCTAAAGGGTTGCGCTGCGGGTGGTGAGGAGCCGTTCAGTTCTGTGCAGGGGGAGTTTGGGTGTGTAGGCTGACCCCAGTGGCCCCTTTGTGTGGAGCAGGGAACGAGGGTGACTGTGGCGGGGCTTTTGCCCAGGAGGCTGGACAGCCATGTCCAGGCATGGAGAGTGCAGAGGGCAGATGGGCAGTTAGCCTCCCCTTAATCTATCACATCAGTTGCTTGAGCCCCATTTTACCAAAGTGCTAAATGCAGGAGGCTCAGAGAAGGATGAGCCTGAGCAACGCCTGAAGATGGCAATTCCCAGCCCCAAGCTCTTCCCAGGATGTCCACACAGACTCAGGGAAAGACTGTTTAGGCCAGGCTCTTCCCCAAGGAGTGCTGCTTAAGGAGGAGGCTCTTGGCATCTTGGACAAGACAATTCACTGGGCAGGACTGTCCCGCGCCCTGTAGGATGTCTACCCACCAGCCCCCACTCTCCAAATGCTAGAGGTCTCCCAGTCATTCTAGCAGCCAAAACTACACCCCCACTTGTTTCTAAATGACCCCAGGCCAGCAGTCCTACCTAGTCCTGGCTAGAAGCCACTGAGGCAGGGGAAGTCAGAGCGGGCAATGATTGTGGGGCTGCAGAACCCACATCCCATGGGCAGCACTGGGCCAGGGGCTCCCAGCCCAAGCCAGACTTCAGCTCCCAATCAGGCAGCCTGATCAGGCAGGTTCTTTTGTGTCAGCCGAGCAAGCGGTTAGGATGAAGCCTCATCATCTCCCCCTAGAACCACATTTCTTTGCTAATAACCATGGAACTTGTTCAAAGCCAGGAAATGAAATGCCAAGCCAGGGTGCTCCATGCACTGGAGGACCCGAATGGGAGCTAAACTTCAAGCAATAGAAAATATGTCCTTGGGAGGAGAACAGAAAAGAAAACAGCCGCAATGGTGAAGGTAGTCACTTCTGTGTCTGGCTGCAGATAGATGAATATCTGAGATCATATTGTGGCATTCATTGTTTATTGTCGGTCTCCCCCAACTAGAATGGAAGCTTCCCGAGAGCAGGGTGCTCTGCTTTCTCACTGCTGAATCCCCAACCCTTCGCGCATTGCTGGCGCAGGATAAGCACTCAAGAAATGTCTATAGGGTGCCCACAGCTGCTTAGGGTCTCCAGCACACAGGAAAGGAGTGCTCAAAGCTCACACCAAGTCCTAACTACCAGGCCAAGTGGAGAACATACTGGACTGAGAGGGACAGGACACCTGGATCCAATTGCAGCTTGCCCTTAAAGTTCCTGTGTGTTCTCCCTAAAGTTCATTGTTTTCTCCTAGCCCCAGTTTTCCAACTTGTAAAATAAGGGAACTACATTGCAAAGGAGATGGCAACTATGTGACATGCACATCCAACCCCCATTTCTGCCCAGGGGAGACATTACTGATCAATCACAGCACTCTTCTGCCTTCAGTGTAGCTATGGGGAAAGACATCCACCACCTGTCAGAGATAGTGAGTAAGCAGAAACCTGCAAGACAGAATCGTCCAGCCCAGCCATCCCAGGCTTTATAACAGGGTTATGGTTTGGGGTCAGCTGAACCCATTTTACATGGGGCGTTTCAACCTTGCAGTTTTAAAAGCCCAGGAAGACACTGAACACCTGTGTTTAAGCTCCTGCTCCATACTAGGGACAAACTTCACATGAAACACAAGGGACACAGAAAGGAAGGAGGAAAATGACACCATACTCATGGAGATATGTGTTTTTAGTGGATTTCTGGCACTAACGCTGGCCTGGAAGGCTGGCAGAAAGTGGCAGGCTATTCCAGTGGAACAAATGCTACAAGCAAAGGCCTAGAGGGCAGGAAAGGAGAAATCTGTCAGAAGCTGCCCAGCAGAAATGCTTCTAAGCAAGAGGCTGAGAGGGGAGATGGAATAGACCTTCTAGAGCCTCATGGAATTCACAGAGCTGGTGTTTCATTCATCTCTGTACCTTTGGGCAGAAGCCACTCAAAGTTCCCAAGTAGGAAAATGCTTGTGGCAGCCATACCAAGGATATAGAAAGACACCGCTCAATTCTGTGTGAAACAGAATTCTGACAGTGAATGGGAACACACTCAAAATTATGCCCCAAGGAGCCTCCCAGGGGATATCTGTGGTGGCTGAGGAGTGGGAACAGGCACAGCCAACAGTGGAAGAGCCTCTTCCCTGCCTGAGAGCTCCAGTCTTGGGATGAGCTCCTGTGGCTAGAAGGAACCAAGCACAGTCAGAGACACAGAGAGGAAATTTCTGCATTGATATGGTTTGTCACCGTGTCCCCATCCAAATCTCATCTTGAGTTGTACTTGCATAATTTCCACATGTTGTGGGAGGGACCCAGTGGGAGATAACTGAATCATGGGAGCGGTTCCCCCATACTGTTCTCATGGTAGTGAATACATCTCATGAGATCTGATGGTTTGATAAGGGGAAACCTGTTTTGCTTGGCTCTCATTCTCTCTCTTGCTGCCACCACGTGAGACATGCCTTTCATTTTCTGCCACGATTGTAAGACTTCCCCAGCTGCATGGAACTGTAAGTCCAATAAACCTCTTTCTTTTGTAAATTGCCCAGTCTCAGGTATGTCTTTATCAGCAACGTGAAAATGGACTACTACAGTAAATTAGTATTGGGAGTGGGGTGCTGTTAAAAAGATACCCAAAAATGTGGAAGCGACTTTGGAAATGGGTAACAGGCAAAGGTTGGGACAGTTTAGAGGGCTCAGAAAAATGTGGGAAAGTGTGGAACTCCCTCGAGATTTGTTGAATGGCTTTGACAAAAATGCTGATGACATGGACAATGAAATCCAAGCTGAGGTGGTCTCAGATGGAGATGAGGAACTTGTTGGAAACTGGAGCAAACGTGACTCTTGTTATGTTTTAGCAAAGAGGCTGGTAGCATTTTGCCACTATCCTAGATATTTGCGGAACTTTGAACTTAAGAGAGATGATTTAGGGTATCTGGTGGAAGAAATTTCTAAGCAGCAAAGCATTTAAGAGGTGACTGGGGTTCTGTTGAAGGCATTCAGTTTTATAACGGAAGCAGAGCATAAAAGTTTGGAAAATTTGTAGTAATGTGATAGAAAAGAAAAACCTACCGCATGTTCTCACTCATAGGTGGGAACTGAACAATGAGATCACTTGGACTCGGGAAGGGGAACATCACACACCGGGACCTATGATGGGGACGGGGGAGGAGGGAGGGATTGCATTGGGAGTTATACCTGATGTAAATGATGAGTTGATGGGTGCTGACGAGTTAATGGGTGCAGCACACCAACATGGCACAAGTATACATATGTAACAAACCTGCACGTTGTGCACATGTACCCTAGAACTTAAAGTATAATAATAAAAAAAAAAAAGAAAAGAAAAACCCATTTTCTGAGGAGAAATTCAAGCAGACTGCAGACATTTGCCTAAGTAATGACGAGACAAATGTTAATCCCCAAGACAATGGGGAAAATGTCTCCAGGGCATGTCAGAAGTCTTCACAGCAGCCCCTCCCATCACAGGCCCACAGGCCTAGGAGAAAATGGTGTCCTGGGCTGGTCCCAGAGTTCCTGTCTCATGCTATCTGCAGCCTGGGGACGTGGTGCCCTGCATCCCAGCCACTCCAGTCATGGCTGAAAGGGGCCAATGTAGAGCTCTGGTCATGGCTTCAGAGGGTGCAAGCCCCAAGCCTTGGCAGCTTCCACATGGTTTTGAGCCTGGGAGTGCACAGAAGTCAAGAATTGGGGTTTGGGAATCTCTGCCTAGATTTCAGAAGATGTATGGAAATGCCTGGACGTCCAGATAGAAGTTTGCTACAGGGGCAGGGTGCTCATGGAGAACCTCTGCTAAGGCAGTGCAGAAGGGAAATGTGGGGTCAGAACCTCCACACAGAGTCCCTACTGGGACACCACCTAGTGGAGCTGTGAGAAAAGGGCCACTGTCCTGCAGACCCCAGAATGGTAGATACACTGACAGTTTGCACCGTGTGCCTGGAAAAGTCGCTGACACTCAACACCAGCCGGTGAAAGCAGCCGGGAGGGAGGCTGTACCCTGCAAAGCCACAGGGGTGGAGCTGCCCAAGACCATGGGAATTCACCCCTTGGATCAGCGTGACCGTGACCTGGATATGAGACATGGATTCAAAGGAGATCATTTTGGAGCTTTAA
This sequence comes from Macaca nemestrina, assembly GCF_043159975.1. Taxonomy (NCBI): domain Eukaryota; kingdom Metazoa; phylum Chordata; class Mammalia; order Primates; family Cercopithecidae; genus Macaca; species Macaca nemestrina. The sequence continues at coordinate 149,766,611 of NC_092126.1, read as the reverse complement.
GATTTGACCACCCTGCTGAATTTCAGACCTGTATGGGCCCTGTAGCCCCTTTGTTTTGGCCAACTCCTTTCATTTGGAACAGTTGTATTTACCTGATGCCTGTACCTCCACTGTATCTAGGAAGTAATTAACTTGCTTTTGATTTTACAGACTCATAGGCAGAAGGGACTTGCCTTGTTTCAGATGAGACTTTGGACTGTGGACTTTTTAGTTAATGCTGAAATGAGTTAAGACTTTGGGGGACTGTTGGGAAGGCATGATTGGTTTTGAAATGTGAAGACATGAGGTCTGGGAGGAGCCAGGGGCAGAATGTTATGGTTTGGCTCTGTGTCCCCACTCAAATCTCATCTCGAATTGTATTCCCACAATTCCTACATTTTATAGGAGGGACCTGGTGGGAGATCATTGAATCACGGGGGCAGTTTCCCCCATACTTGTTCTCATGGTAGTGAATAAGTCTCACGAGATCTGATGGTTTGATAAGGGGAAACCCCTTTCACTTGGCTCTCAGCCTCTGTCTTGCCACCACCACGTGAGATGTGCCTTTCTTCTTCTGCCATGACTGTGAGGCTTCCCCAGCCATGTGGAACTGTAAGACCAATAAACCTCTTTCTTTTGTAAATTGTCCAGTCTCAGGTATGTGTTTATCAGCAACGTGAATATGGACTAATACATGTATTGCATTGGAAGTCAGGGCAAAAGGTGTTTGGGGCTTTCTGCTGCTAAGAAGCTTAATGTTAAGGGGTCTATGCCCCTCATCATTTCCTGAGCACTCTGTACAGCACATGGAGACTATAGCAAGAATGAAGCTCCCCACCCCGTGCTCAGGGCCTTGCAATCTAGAAAGCATATGAGGAAAAAGAAAGTCGAGCAAGCCCGTGATATCATCCATCTGTGATTGACAGATTCATCTGAGCAGTTCTTAAACCTTATTTTTAGCTGTTTCCCTTCTGGGTGAGGTAGAAGTTTTCCACGGGTCAAGAGAGAAAGGAGAGCAGGTATAAAATCTCACAAAATCAGACAGATCTGGTTGAGTTCCAGCTCTGCTGGGCCACCTTGAGGAGGTCACTTCTTTGAGCCTCAGTTTCTTTGTGGGTACAATGGGGAAAATCATCATTTCAAGCTGCCAGAGTTGTTCTGAAGACAAAATGAGACTAGGTTTGTAGAGTGTGCACAGAGTACCTGGCTCACAGTAAATGCTAAGTGGCTAGAGAGGGGTCATTCATTTGGGCCTGAAAAAGCATCTTTGAAGGTGTGTGTGGGGCTGACTGGGTAGGTCCCACTTGGGGTAACAGAAGAAAAGCCAGCTTTTCTAGCCCTGGGAGGAGCTGGCCTCAGAGGCCCTGACTGTCTCCTCCCCACCCTGGTGTGAATGTTCTACAAAGGGCAGGAGGCCAGGCCCACCTGTTCTGTCCCAGAAATGCTACAACAGCTGGCCCTGCCCAGCCTTCACTGCAGGGTCAATGCCTCCTCTTCCAGGCCCAGTGGACAGACCTCAAGGAACCGGGCCTTGGGGCCTCTCAGTCTCTCTGCAGGCATTTGCCTTGGGCAGCATTAGGAGTGAGAAAGGAGGAGACATCCTCTCATCATGGGCCTTTGAGAAGCCACGCGAGCTGCCCATATGAGCATCACCTGCACATGCAAAGATGACCTTTGCTCCTAAAAAAGTTTACATGGGTAAATGTGTGCCATGGTGGTTTGCTGCACCTACCAACCCATCACCTAGGTAGTAAGCCCCACACGCATTAGCTATTTATCCTGATGCTCTCCCTCCCTCTATTCCCCAACATGCCCTGGTGTGTGTTGTTTCCCTCCCTGTGTCTATGTGTTCTTATTGTTCAGCTCCCACTTATAAGCAAGAACATGCAGTGTTTGGTTTCCTGTCCCTGTGTTAGTTTGCTGAGGATAATGGCTTCCAGCTCCATTCATGTCCCTGCAAAGGACATGATCTCAGTCTTTTTTATGGCTGCATAATATTCCATGGTGCATATGTCCTGCACATATATCCTGGAACTTAAATAAAATAAAATTAGGAAAAAAAAGTACCAAGTTCCCAAGAGTCATTAGTCCAAACTTCATGTTGTCTTCATATTTCTACAAAAAGTAATATTACCAACTTTCTTTTTTAATCAATAAAATGCACTCAAATTAAAAAAATTAAATTTTAAAAAAGGTGAGTGGATTCTCTTGCATTATCTCAGCAGCAGAAAACCAGCCCTTGGAATCCTCACCAGCCTCCCTCTCTTTACTGGGCACTTCCAGGCTGTTTTTCTCCCTCAGTTCTCACAATAACACTATAAGCTGGTACTATTATCATCTCCACTTCACAGAGGAAGAACACGAGGCCCTGGGAGATCACTCAGCTGATGCCTAGAAGACTCAATCCCAGATCTGTATGATCCCAAAGCCCTCACTTTTTAAAAAATATGCTCCAAATTATTTTATTTAATTTTTAATTGACAAAAATTTGATATATTTGTGGTTTAGACATGATGTTTTGAAATTCATAAACACTATGGAAAGGTTAAATCAGGCTAAATAACATATGCATTGCCTTGCTTACTTTCTGTGTGGCGAGAACACTTAATATTATTCTCTTAGTGATTTTCAAGTACACCTGATTGTATTGCATGTCATTGCCTATGTCACCACGCTGTACGATAGATCTCCTGAACTCACTCCACCTGTGGCATTGACATCATATCCTTTGACCCAATCTCTCCAACCCTGCCCACCCAACCCCTGGGAACCACCATTCTACTCTCTGCTTCTGTGAGTTTGACTTTTCTAGAATCCACACACAGAATAAGTGAGATCACATGGTGTTTGTCTTTCTGTGCAGTGTCCAGCTGCAGCTCACTTTCATCTTCCCAGTAGACTGCCATCATCTTCACCAAGAGGAGAGGTGGTGTAAATGAGCCTGGAGCCAAACGCTCTTATCCTGTCTCTCTGCTCTCCACAGGCCCAATGTCCAAACCAATTTCACTGCTTGACACTCACTGACCTGCCTGCCCTGCTTACATACCATTCTCCTTCCACCTCTCAGGTCCTGCCAGCCTTCAGGGTCACACTGCCACCTGCTCACACGGCCTCTCCTATGCTCATCTGAATGGAAGAGGTGACAGCTTTAAATGGCTCCAGTTCCTTGGGAATCTGACTAATGGAGCATCCTGGTTCACATAGGCCAGTGGGAGCAGCAGGACCCAGGGGCCTGGGGTAATGGGTAAACATGCAGGGCTGTGTCAGGCAGGAAACAAGGAGGGGCGGCTAACCTCGGTGGACTAATGGGAGATGGCAGGCCACCACAACATGCCCTCCTGGATAATGTGTGGGACACAGTGGCCTTGGCTTTGGGGCAAAGCCACTGTGAGGGAGGGGCTGTCTTCATTCCTCATGCTTCCCTCAGAGATTTTTCAGGGCTTTGGGTTGAGCCGCAAAGCCAAGAATGATTAGGTAAAAATAAAGTAAGTTACAGACATCAATGCCAACATGCTTAAGGCTGAAGTGTACCGATGTCTACAACTTACTTTGAAGTGTATCAAAAAATAAAATAGAATGCATGGATGGGGCTAGAAAGGTTTGTGGTGAAGTTGACATAGTGAAACACCCATGGTAGAGTCCAGGGGGTGGGCATGTGGGTGTTCCCTGTGCAGGCAGAACCAACCCACAAGACAGCAGAAGGAATACTCTCGTCCCACAGTGGGAACTGGCGGCCTCACTGGAAGAGGTGCGTTCACGACACTTCTCAGGAATCCTTTTGTGAGAAGACTATGCTTTGTGCCCAGTAACTCATGCTTGTATCAGTGGGGGGAAACTGAGGAAACTCCTACGCTGCCCAGGTGATGTCAGAAACCAAAACCAACGTCAGTCTCAGATCAGAAAAACTGAGTTTTCTGGGATCAGTTGTCTCCTCCTTGACATCCCCTTAAAGATTAAAAACACCTCTGAACTCCTGATATTATCCATCTATGATTCACAGATTCATCTGAGCAGTTGTTAAACCTCATTTTCAGCTGTTCCCCTTCTGGGCCAGGTATAAGTCTTTCACGAGTCAAGAGAGAAAGGGGAGCAAGTATAAGAAGATAGAAGTTTGCATTCCTCCAACCTCACCTTGCACAAACCTATGGATTAATTTTATATTCTGTCTCTGAGGTATTCACTGAAGAGGTCTGTATCTGTTATTTATTTTCCTCATCTGTCTTTCTTAGGGGATATTTTCTTTAAAGCTCCAAACAGGTGACAGGACTGGAGAAGAACAATTATCATGGTACCCACTGTCCCAGGCAGGAGCTTAACTCTGAGATGACAAACACATTCTACAATATGCATTTAATGAGCAGCTACTATGTGCTAGGCAGTTTGCAAGCCGTCATAGGAGACGTAGAGTTGAATAAAATGTTCACGTTCTGGAAGGGTTGGTCAAGTGTAGCTTGGATTAACCCCCAGGAAAGTTAATCATACGCTTGCTTAGAATGACATTCACCCAACCCGTTTCCCCCACGCACTCCCACAGCCTTGGGAAATCCTAATGCACTATCATCTATAACCTTGGAGACATGCAATTTCCCCCTTCCAGGTGATTTATGATATAAAAATCTTCTCATGACCACGGGTAAATCATCCCTTCTCTCTGGGCTTTATCTCCCCCAAAGTACATTTTAAAGAATAATTTCTGGGCTTTGTCAGCTTTTATTAGTCAGACACATACAACTGCTAATAGGAACTTCCTGTCAGCACAACATGGCCCGTGTTGGTGGGTCATAAGGGGGAAAATAAAAGGGATTATTGATAGTAAAAAAAAAAAAAAAAAGTGGAAGACAGTGATTTTACTACACTCTCATTTTACGGCTGACGGAACTCTGGCACAGGGAGGTACAGTGACAGTTCAAGGTCGGTGGTGTAGCTAGGTTTCCTGATTCTCAGCCTGGGAGTTTCCTACCATGCAACAATGCCTCCTGGGGTGAGCACTGGGACGTGAAGGACTGAGATGGATACAGCATAGGAGGCTGAGCAGCACCCACTGGGCCTCTACTGTTTGGAACATCACTGAGACCCTAAGCAAAGAGCCAGAGCTATGTTTGGCCTCTGTATGAATGTTATGCAGGACTCAGCACTCGCCCTGTAGGGCTTTCCAGCGCTTGGCTTGCATATGAGAAGTGAGAGAAATGGAACATGAGATTCACACACCAATGAATTTTCATAGAAGGACATCAAGTGTCACAATCCCAGCCAACTAAGAGGTATCAAAGACCCAGCATCTTGCTGCTCACAGAAGAAATTCCTGCTCTCTTACAAAGCAGTGCTAGATCAGAAGTCATCAGAACACACTGCATCTGCAAAGCACACTTCTTCCCAACTATGGAGGAGCTGCAAGAATCAGTCATAGCAACTTAATAACAAGAGCTGCGTACACCTCTCTGTAGCCCTTGTGTTGCTCAGAGCTCTTTCACACACATCTGCCTATTTGATGCTTTCCACAGCCATTTGAGGTAGACAGAGTAGGGTTTATTAATATGGAAGCCCAGAGAGGTTATGTGACCTGCCCAAGGACACAGAATTAGTGAGGCAGGACCTGATTCCACGTCTGGTCTAACTTCTTCATTTCATAGATGAGCAAAGAGACTCAAAGGGGTGGAAAAGTGGCAAATGTTTCAACTGGAGGTTCTCGGTCCTGGTCCAGTTCTCCACCAGCTGTGGCCTTGGGTGAGCCATATCTTCTCTCTGGCACTCAGGTACTCATCAACAAAAGAAGAAGATGGACCTATATACTGGCTCTCAAACTTATTAAAGTAGCAAATAAATGAGCTTCATGGAGTTCTTTGCCAAATACCTTCATGAGTATAATTTTCCTCTATGTGTAAGAAACAAATTTAGTGTCAGAATGTAAAACCATGGAAATTATGAAATATGCCATCACCACCACTGACACATGACTTTATGAATAAAATTGAGCTAATGAATTAAGCATGAGTGACTAAGGGTATCTCCCTTAATATTAATTGGCTACTTGAACATTCAATATATCATGTTCAAGACTAGCAGATAAAGAAAAGTAAATGCTGAGGGTTAAGATTGTTATGAGAGTTACAGAAAACAGATAATTATGAAATATTTTAAATCACAGGCTTTTAAATCTGTAACATTTTAAATCCATTTTAAGGAAGACAGAAAATTCTCCCAGATGCTAGAAATGAGAAGTCAAAATTGAAAGTTGAGGAGGAGGAGGAATAGATCTAGCAACCCATAGGGACATCTGAGCAAATAGAAGTCCGAGAGGCTGAGGCTTCACTCCTTCCCAATTGTAGAGTTAAGATTGCATGCTGTGGGTATGACCAAAAGCTAATTAGCCTTACTGAAAAGAGCGCTAGAAAGGATTGTCCCATAGTGAACCAGAAGTTAGAAACTCTACCCCTCAGCTCACCATGAAAGTGCCAGATGTGGGTATGATTACACACTGCTCTTGCAATATGGGCATCCAAGTTCAAAATATAATTTAAAAATTACCATCCTACAATTCCATACCCAGCTAAACTACCACTCAAGTGAAATAAATGTCTTTCCAGAAATACACAGACTAAGAGAGCTTAGTTACTCCAGGTCCTTGCTCAAAGAACTACTAAAGGATTAACTCCAACAAAAAGAATATGCAATCCTGTAGAAAGGAATGAAAACAATGGGTAGCAAACATATCAGTAAAGCATGTTGTGAAATACAAGTATCAACTCTTAAGAAGTAATAAGGCAGAATCAAGATATCACAGCGATGATGAGAGTGTGGGATTTGGAGCAGAATTTGTGTCCTAGAGTATTTTTTCTTATTCAGAAAGAGGACAAAGATAGTTAACAGCCACACTGACTGAGTCAGCACCACACCTCCTATCTCTCCACTGCACTCAGGGATAGACCCTTTCCTCCCAGCCCAGTGGTGCTGCATGCACAGCTATCACAGCCTCCCACAGCACTTCACAGATGGACTTCAGTTGCAGTCCTTTCTGCCAAAGACAATTGCGGCCATGGTTCTGGTCCTGACTCTTCAGTGGGCATTCTTAGAACTCTATTGTTTCATTCTTAGGAAGGAAACCCACAAGGCCTGTCAGCATGCCTTCAGGGCCCCAGGAGTGACTGCTCCATTTCCAGCACCTGGCACAATTGGAGCTCCAGATTCTACACACCTTCCTGCTTCTTGGGCCTTTTTTCTTGTAAAGCACTACTGTCCAATAGAATGTTCTATGATGATAGACATGTTCTATTTATGTGCTGTCTGATATGGTGGCCACTAGTCACAGGTGGGCATTGAGCATGGGAAATTTGACTAATGAAACAGAGAAACTGAGCTGTAAATTTTATTTAATTTCAATTTAAATAGACAGATGTGGTTTGTGGCTACTGTATGGGACAATGTAGTTCTAGAAAGTGGAAATCGCTGAAGGGATCCATTCCATTCCCTTTTTGGGAAGCTCTGAGGTGTTTCTCTCTCTCTCTCCCCTGGAGTGGGAGCGAGGGCAGGTGGGTGGCCCCAAGAAGGAACTCCTTCTTGTCTGGGCTACTTGGCCCCAGAACTTCTGCTTCCTCTGACCACAAGCCCTCACTTGTTTGTCTGACAGGCCTCAGCCTGCCTTGAGCACTCTCTTAGACCAGTGCTCCTCAAATTTTCATGTGCATAAAAACCACCAGGAGTGTTGCTAAAATGCAGGTTCTGATTGAGCAGACTTGGGATGGGGCCTGAGACAGTCAGTATGTCTGACAAGCTCCCAAATAAGGCTGGTGCTACTGGCCTGGAGACACTTTGAGTAGTAATAAGATTTTAGAGACAGAAGCTCCTCTGAAAAGGCTACATACTGTATGATTCCAACTATATGACATTCTGGCAAAGGCAACACTATGGAGGTAGGGAAAAGATCAGTTCGGGGCAGCGGGGGCTGAACAGGCAGAGCACAGGGGATTTCTAAGGCAGGAAAACTACTCGGTGTGACACTGCAATGGTGGGTATGTCATTACACGTTCACTGGAGGTACAACATTGCACATTTGGAGGTACCTCCAAACCCATAGGAGGTACAACACCAAGAGAGAACCCCAATGTCAACTATGGACTTTAATTAATAATAATGTATCAATATTGGCCCCTTGATTGTAGCAAATGTACCACCCAAATGCAAGATGCTCCTAATATGGGAAATGGGCGTTGGGAAGAGGTGTGGGGTGTATATGGGAGCTTTCTGTACTTTCTGCTCCATTTTTCTGTAAACTTAAAACAGCTAAAATTAATAACAATCTATTGATCTAAAAAAACTATACTTAATCTGCAAAATTTAATGTGCAATTTTGGGGGAGGGGGGGTTAAAGACCCTCCCCCACTTAAAAACTCCTGTCTGAGAAAACAGGAAATGTGCCTCACTCATCCTCCCCACCCAACCTCCACCCCACTCCCACAGTGCCCAGGAAATGTCTAGCAAGAATGGATACTTGGTAAATTTCTCCCGATTAATTTAAAAAGCAAAACCTGGCATCATGCCTGGCACAGAGGAGGTACTCAACAAATATTTGGTGGGTGAATAAACATGAGGTGGGAATTCTAACAAAACAGCTTGAGAATACCTGAAAACAGGCACTCAGTTGTTACTTTTTTGTGCTGGCACAGCTCAGTTCATGACTCTCCAAGGTTCTCACCAGCCCCTAACATGACAACATCTCTCCTTTATGAGACAGCAAAATTATCAAGGGTGAAAACACCACCATTACATCCCATACTCTCACTGCTTGGCTGGGCCTTGCATACAGTAGGTGCACCTTGAATGTTTGCTGACATCTCTTTGAAGTGACTCCACTTCTCCTTCCTGTGTTGATCCTCTTGAACTTCTGGAGGTAGCCAGACAAACTCACACGATGGCACTAGCTCCAGTCACAACTGCCCATAGGCTGTAACATCACAGCTGCCAGGCTTCTTCTCAGACCCCCAAGACACTGCAAAGCCTTCTCCATCCTCAGTTAGATTCTTCCTTGCCATACTCCTCAAAACTCAAGGTCATTTGATGGCAGCCTCCTTTTCCTCCAAACTCATTGTATTATCCAAATTCATTCTATTTGCTTGCCCCTTCTAAACAGCTAATATGTGCTTTTTCACCTAACCTTACCAAATCTGCATGGAGGAAGGAGATGAGTAAAGGAAAAGGCTCTCTCCTCTAGAAGTTTACGAGAGGATACTGAGGCTCAGAAAGGATGAGCCTCCTGCCTAATGTCACACAGTGGAGAATGAAGAGCAGGCATTCACATGCTGCTCTGAAAACACATACTCTTCGCTGATGAGCTTTGCTGAGCCTCTCTCTTATCTGAGTAATCTTCTGAAATTACAGCTCTCTTCATGCCAATCATCTCTTGCTCAAAAACATTCAACAGCTCCCTCCAGACCAATGAATGAAATCTGAACTCTTTGGCTTAGCAGTCAAGGTTCTTAACGAAGGGGCTTCAGCCTAATGACTTCATCTTATTTCTTATGATTCCCTATCACAAAATCTATCCTGTAGCTACACTGAACTATGGACCATATATATCCTGCATATACACAGACTTTCCATCTCTGATGTTTGCTTATTTCTGAAAAGACTTTTCTTCCTAATCCTGCAGAGAACAAATCAAAGACTGTCTGTTTCAGCAGGGCATGGTAGCTCACACCTGTAATCCCAGCACTTTGGGAGCCTGAGACGGGCAGATCACTTGAGGTCAAGAGTTCAAGACCAGCCTGGCCAACATGGTGAAACCCTGTCTTTACTAAAAATACAAAAATTAGCCAGATGTGGTGGCACATAGCTGTAATCCCAGTTGCTCAGGAGGCTGAGGCAGGAGAATCACTTGAACATGAGAGACAGAGATTGCAGTGAGCTGAGATCAAGCCACTGTACTCCAGCCTGGGTGACAGAGTGAGACTCCATCTCAAAAAAGAAAAAAAAAAAGACTGTTTCATAAAGTCTTTTCCAGGACATGTGACTGAAAATAATGTTGTTGTTCTCTGATTGTCTATGTTCCTTCATCTAAATCACTATATGGCATCCACCATCCATCCATCCACCCATCCATCCATCCAAGCCTCCATCATACATCCATCTATCATCCATCATCCATTCATTAACCATCCATCCATTCATCATCCAGCCATGCATCTATCTGTCCATATGCCCATTCATTATCCATTTATCATTCATCTATCCATCTGTCCCTCTATCATCCATCTACCCATTCATGCATCCATCTATCCATGCATCCATCTATCATCCATCTGTGCATCCTTCCTTCCATCCATCCATCCATCCATCCATCCAGCCATCCATCCATCCATCTGTCCACCCATCCGTCTGTCCATCCATCCATACATTCATCCAGTGCTGACTGGGAGCCTCTCATACACCAGGCTCTGTGCCAGGTGCTGAGAAGTTCACAATGGATAAGACAGACAAATTATTTGCTCACATGGAGGTCACTTTCTAAATGGGGATACTAACAATGAACACATCAACAAATAAGCATGAGATTACTTCAGACAGCCATCAGCCCTGTGAATAAAACAAGGGCTTTGTTAGGTCACAGGGTCTAGGGAGGGATTTATTTATTTATTTTTTTGAGATGGAGTCCTGCTTTTGTTGCCCAGGCTGGAGTGCAGTGGCACGATCTTGGCTCACTGCAACCTCCACCTCCCTGGTTCAAGCAATTCTCCAGTCTCAGCCTCCCCAGTAGCTAGGACTACAGGCGCACGCCATCACACCCGGCTAATTTTTGTATTTTTAGTAGAGGTGGGGCTGGCAACATCCCCCAATTGTAACAATCAAAAAATGTCTCTAGACATTACCAAATGTCTCCTGGGAGGTAAAGCTTCCTCAGTTGAGACCCATGCTGTAGAGTCAGAACTACTTTACACCCATCCTAATTAAGTCTAAAGCCAAGCCCTGATGAGATTTACAGGGGAGACAGAGCTTGGAATCCTATCAAGTCCTATTGAGTTAGAGGGGCTTGGGAACAGTCCAGATTTCCACAGACCTGCACTAAGAAAACAATGTTGAGCCTACACTAGGTTAAGGTTGTCACCCGGTAATTAAACCACGTAGTATAAAAGATTTTAAAGTAGCTACTATAAATATATAATATAAATACATTCAAATAATTAAAGGAAAATACATTCAAAGAACAATGCCAGAAGGTTGTATGATCCAGGATCCCTTTTATAAAGCTTCCCTGGTCTGCCATGTGAGAAAGGGAGCAGCGGGGAGAAAGAGGAGGCAGGAACCCACCTTGGAGGTGATTTGATTCTATTCTGTTCACCCGGAGGAGGCCGACTTGTGCCTCAGTTGTTCAGGCTGCACTTAACTTAGTATGCTGGACCTTGGTAGATACTCCCAAAGTGGGGGACTGACAAACTAAAGCAGATAAGTGAAGAAAGAATAATCAAATTATAGAATGAACAAATGTCTCAACTTGGGAAGCAGGTGATGAAACCCTGTCCCAAAGTGGAGGTGACAGGCCTCCCTCTCACATGAGGGGCCAAGTGGAGGCTGACCAGGTTACCACAGAGAAGATTCCTGCACTGAAGGGAGATTAAAGCTGCCCAAGGCTAAGATTCGAGGATTCTTGCAAAGTTGTCACATAGCTTTGGGATGCTCAGAGACTCCAGAGCCAGATTGCCAGCTCACGACTGGGCAGGGACAGAGAGAGGTCAGGAAAATCAGACACGACACAGTTTCAGCACTGCATCCCTTACACAGCCAAGTCAGACTCACCTGGTTTCAGCTGCTGGCTGTGCAAGCTTCAGCCTCGCAGAGCCTCAGTCCCCTCATTGGTAAAACCTTTAAGACATAGGCTTTAAAATTCTCGTGACTTATCAGATGACGTATAAGGACCTCAGGTCCTATCTTATAGGTCATGAAAATTTTACTTATATAGAGCATTTAGCTCCTATGTCAAAAATATAATAATTTTCAACTATTTGCTGATTGGATAAATTAAAAGACAAGTTTCTAAAGCACAATACCTGGCATAGAGTCAGCAATCAATCAGTGGTAACTAGCATCAGTAGTTTTATGAGTACCCAAGCAGTGTTTCAACCTCCAGGACTGTGGATCGTAAGACACTGCTGAAACAGCCAGGAATGAAACAAGAAAAGAATAAACATCCACTACCTTTAAATGTGCGCGATGTTAGATCAGTAATGCAACTCTAATTACGGAGGAATTTACCCTCTGACTGGAAGGAGTGCATCTGTCAGGTCAGTTCCAACCCCAGCACCGCCCTGCACCACTGTTGTCACTGGCTTAATCATGTGTCTGTGTCAAAAGACTGTCATTCCCTTGAAAATAAGAGCCATGTGTGATGATCTGACTTTACATTCCAGTGCTTGGTATTAGGAACAGTGAAGCTAACCCAGAAACAAATACACTGAAAGGAAACCTTGGGGGACTTTCAGTCTCAAGGAGTGGCTCCCACCTCAGTGAGGTTTGCAATATTTTCAAAACCGTATATGATGTCTCTACGTTGACGGCAATATAGACATTTTGGTTTGAAAGTCCAGCAGCCAGAAGGCCCAATTTTCTTTGGGTCCTTGCTTAGAATCAGAGTACACTGCCACCAGGTGGCAGCAATTCCATGGTAACAGCTGTGAGGTTCAGCAGGTAGGGTCTTGAACTGGGGTCTTGTTTTCCCTGATTCATCCTTTTGTGGGGTGGGGAGGCAGGGAACATTTGGTGTTCTGAGGTGCTCTCACAGTGTGGGCATCTTTCATCCCAGCCCCAGAGTTTGGACGCTTTAGCCTCAGACTCCAGTTCCCTGCACAGAGGAGGTGGATCTGGGGAACTGGTGCACCAGTGCCCTGGGAAAGCAGACCCCGCCATTTGGATCTGTGACAGGCCTTTCTGTTCTTGCCCTGAAAACACACACTTGAAACACAATGAAGAGTGAGAGGAGCGGGAATCTGGGGCAGGAACAATATGATTTCTTGCAAGATCCCCTTAGCTCCCCAAAGACTGAAAAGACAGAAAGTAAAAATTTGAGGGGAGAAAAATGGAGTGGAAGTACTTCACACTTCAGAGAGAACACGGGGCTGACAGTGAAGATGAACAAATGTTTAGGAAGTTATAACAGACCACAGAATGCAAACTGCTGGGGGACAAAAGCGGCAAGCTGCTGTGTCACTTCCAGTTCTTGACGAGAAACTTAATTTACTGGATCCACAATAAAGGTCCTCGGTTCCAAGTTCAAAGACCCCCACTTGGGCTGTGGGGCCCTGACTCATCCTGCCCAGAGCTGGTGAGGTGGAGGCAAAAATGAGGACTGCCGCTGGTGTTCCAGAGCCCTTCTGGCCCCCAGGCCCTGGGCTGGGTGCCAGAAGGGAGAAGCGGAGGTGCTCTGGGCCTCATGTGCACACTTGCCCCACTGCCTCCTCCCTGTGCAGCCGATATTCTCACCCACAATGCACAGGTGAGAACCTGGAGCCCACAGAGGTCAAGGGGCAGGCTGTTGGTCACCTTCTGGCCAGTGGCAGCAGAGTGACTCCCATTTCCTCCCCTCCACACCAGATCCCACTACACCAAGAATACTTCTTTCTGAAGAGCACACCCACAACTGCAACCATAACAAAAAATAACACAGGCTGTACTAGAAATTGTTCTTCCTTCTGTCTTTCCTTCCTTCGTTTGTTTGTTTGTTTGGTCCTTTCTTTGACTCATTCAAAAAATATCTCCTGAGCACTTCCTGTGTTGCAGGGACTGTTCCAGGTCTGGAGATTGAACAGGGCAGGTAACAGATACATCCTCCACCCACATGGGGCGTACATCCTAGTGGGTGGAGAACGGTGATGCAAAATGAATGGTGTCTGCGATGGTGATGAGTGAAAGCCAGGAGGACGGATGAGATGCGCCAGGAGCACGGGAGGTGGTGGTGCGATTTTAAATAAGGTGGTTGGGACCTTCATTGTGACTGCACTGGTTGGGTGCGCACCCCGTTAGACTTTCAAGCAATTTTCACAGTTCTCTCTCTTGATCAGTGGAGAAGGTATTCTCCCCACTTTTGCATAAAGAGCAGGAAAGTAAAATGGCTCCCAAGTCTCCAAAGAAGGAGTAGAAATGACTTGCTGTGCCATCTCAGTCCTCAGGTTTCCCAGCTAAGCTCTTCTCACCCTTTCTGGCTTTACTGGCTGGGAGGGAGGATGAAGGGGCCACCGTGAAGGCAGCCACAGCCACCCAGCTCAACACTTCATCAGCCTTCATGCAGAATCCCTGCCGCCCACATGTGGAGGGGCAGGAACACCCTCCCAGGGAACGTCCTTGTATAAGGCTGCAAACTGGAGTGCAGAGCTTTGCACCAGTTGGATGCCCTATGTCCCCTTTAGAAATGTAAATGACATAGCAAATAGGCATGTCTGAGCCCCTTGTAATCCTGAAGGAAGGGGAGCTGGGGTCAGTCTGGAATTAATGGAGATCCTGGATCATGGAGGGGCCACAGGGCTAAACTGGGTGCACATGCCCGCCTGTCCTGGCCCAGGCCCAGTCTTCATGAACCCCACACACGTTTGCAGAGAAGTAAGCTCTGCTGATAACATGCCATCCCCATGGTTATTACTGGAGCATGATGGCAGGCTGGCCCCTCATGGAGCCACAAGAGACAAGGCAATTTTGGGGTTCTAACGCAAGGTGCACCAGCTAACAGCCCTCCTGACTTCCCAGTGGACCTTCCCAGGAATTTCCTAGAAAGGCAAGAGAGGGAAAGTGATGGTACAAACGCAGCCACTCTATTTTATTTACTTATTTATTTATTTTTGAGACAGAGTCTCGCTCTGTCCTTCAGGCTGGAGTGTAGTGGTACTATCTTGGCTCCCTGCAATCTCCACCTCCCAGGTTCAAGCAATCCTCCTGCCTCAGCCTCCAGAGTAGCTAGGATTACGGGCATGTGCCATAACACCTGGCTAATTTTTATATTTTTAGTAGATACGGGGTTTCACCATGTTGGCCAGGCTGGTCTCGAACTCCTGACTTCAAGTGATCCGCCTGCCTCAGCCTCCCAAAGTGCTGGGATTACAGGGGTGAGCCACTGTGTCCAGCCTAAATGCAGTCACTTTAAGCCCACTCTAATGTATAAAAGGCATAAGTCGTTTACAGGCTCTGGCACTCAGATGATTACCAACAAAAATTTGCTACTCCTTCTCAACAAACTGTAAGAATGGAGGAGAACTTCTGGTCTCATCCAACCCCACTTCCCTCTTCCTCTAGGGAGGGAACCCCAGAAGAGGTGAGACTCCACCCTTACCTATCAGACTGTGTGCTCCCTGGGGACAAGGAGGCTCTTACTCATTCTACATGCTGAGTACCTGTCACAGGCAGGGGGGAATAACTACCAGTGGAACAAATTAAGGAAGGGTTGCTGGGCTCTGGTGATAGATGAGTGGGACACATGATAGTTGTAATTCCTGCCCTCCTGGAGTCCACAGACTAGGAAGGACTCCCCACCAAGTGCTCATTTCATCCCCTCCCGGCCCTCAGTCCACCTGAGCTCATCCTCATCCTCCAAGGGACTAGATGGAGCAGCCCTGGGGACCAATGGGGCTCAGAGGCTGGAGACCTGAATGTGTCCTGGAGCTCAGCCTGAGGCCCAGCCCTCTGACTTCCTACAGGCTTCTCCTCCTCCCCTAATCATCTCTCCTTCCTATTACCTATTTCTCCACTTGTAGGAGAGATTTTACTGGCTACAGAGTCACCCCTTTAATTTCTCACAGCTGCAAGAGGCCCGAATACTACAAATGCTGGATTATCCCAAAGAAACAAAGGTGCCCATGCTCCCAGACTAGCCCAACAGCCAGGCCTACAGCTGGGAACTTTTCTCCCACTATCTGGGAACTTTTCTTCTTGGTGCAATTTGAAGTGCAGGATCATATCTAGAAGTATAGGAAAACTAAGGATCATTTTCAGAAAACAAACAAATAATCTGGACTTGCTAAGAGAGCAACATTACAAAGAGATACAAGATTGAAACTTTCACTGACTTCATGATAAAATACTTCCAGTCGACCCCTCTTACTAAACTACTCTCTCTAAATTTGGGAGCTGTGCCTCAGTTGTCTGTAGGGTGACCATGTGGCTATGGAAGTCCTAAGACTAGCTTAGGATGTTTCTCTACCCCCACAGCACCGTGCCTCAGATGTTGGCCAGCCACCTTCCACCTGCACTACATTTGTCATGTCCATGTTTGTTTTAATAATTTTTAAACATTTGCCTTTAAATTAGCCTCACTTTTAATCGTATACATGGCATATATATGTCCAATGAGCTCCAGTGCTCACTGAAGCATTTCCTTTGAGAGCCATGTCAGCACACAGAAAGTTTCAAACTTTGGAGCGTTTAGGGATACTCAACCTGTATATATATGTATGTATGTATATATGTGTGTGTATGAGATCATACATATCATATATATAGTTTCATTCTAGCAATAATAGCAATAAAGCCATGGTTTTGATATGGTTTATGTCCTGGTTTTATTCCTAATGCTTATTAACATACATACATAATTGAAAAGAAAAAACATTTCTCCATGACTGGGCCATCAAATGACTCCACCTTCAAGGCCATCTGCTGGGGCAGGCAAGTGCAACGTGTGACTGAGGGAGGAGGGGACAAGGCCCCCTAGAGGCTAGGGGCCTTACTTAAGGTCATATCACCACTGCAGGAGAACAGGAATGGAAACCAGTGCTTCCTGCTTCTTCATGGGCTGGGTATCCACAAATGGGGACAGTTGGAATCAGGCCACATTGGGCTTCTTCCTACAGCATACCCCAGCTTCCAAAAATCACCAACATACATGGGGTTTTGTTTTTCTTTCCCTCTTGGGGTCGCTATCCTTATTTATGCCACAGAAAATCAGCAGTTGCTTTTTGGGGACATAGTTGCTTTTGGGACACACACAAACACACACGCACGCTTCCTAGCCATCACTGATAGAGAATCAAAAAACATTACAGCTCACGGATTTGGTGATCTGGAGGTCATTAGACTTTTTGTTAAAGAGAACCTTCTCGTGAAAAATGAAAATAGCCCTTATTCCTATCATTCAACAAACATTCAAGGAATACCTACTGTGTACCAGGCATTGAGCTCATCAGGGACTAAGGATACAATGGTAGGAAAGGCAGATACAGACCTTGCTCCCAAGCTGCCATCTCAGCCAGTGGCCACCCTGTGGAAAATTGTCAAGGCCTACAATAATCTCTGACACAGAGTAGGCACTCGGAAAATATCTGTTCAACAATAAATGGACATTGAACAAATAAAGATCACACACAATTATATATATACACAAATATTTTACTGTAAATATATAGGATATGTAGGTGCTTTGGAAAATAAGTATTGGGTGCTGGGGGGTGGTGCATGGTTGAGCAGTCAGAAAAGACTTGCCTGAGAAAGTGATGTTTAAACTAAGTCCTAAAGGATGGGTGGTCCGGGCACGGTGGATCACACCTGTAATCCCAGCACTTTGGAAGGCCGAGGTGGGTGGATCACGAGCTCAGGAGTTCAAGACCAGCCTGGCCAACATGGCAAAACCCCACCTCTACTAAAAAAAAAAAAAAAACAAAAAAAAAACAAAAATTAGCCAGGTGTGGTGGCACACACCTGTAATCCCAGCTACTCAGGAGGCTGAGGAGAATTGCTTGAATCTGGGAGGTGGAGGTTGCAGTGAGCCGAGATCACACCATTGCACTCTAGCTTAGATGACAGAACAAGACCCCATCTCAAAAAAAACAAACAAACAAACAAAAAAAGAATGAGTGGATGGTTGCTCGGCCAAGGTGGGGAAGGCGGGTCTGGGGAAGAAAGAAGGAGTGTTTCCAGCAGAGAAACAGCATGTGTGAAGGCCCTCAGTTAGAAAGGCCATGTCTATTGGAGGCCCAGAGAGGAGGCCAATATCTGGAATGAGCTGCAAGAGGGGGAGAGTGGTAGGGAATGCAGCCAGGAGGCAGCTCACAGAGGACAGTGGGGACCCCACCATTTGGATCTTGTTCCAAAGACCACAGGGAATCCCAGGAGGGATTTAAGCAAAAGAGGTGCCCATCGAATTTACATCTCAAAAAGATCCCTCTGTTGCTGGGTGGCGAGTGGCCTAGATGGTCAAGGAGCCATTTCCGGATGACCAGTTAGGGGGCTGCTACAGTTTTCACGTGGGAGATGGTGGTGGCCCGGACTAGGCTGGTGGCAGCAGGGGTGGAGAGCAACAAGGACGGAGTCGGGGGTCAGGTGGAGTGGGGCCCATCAGCCCCTGCTCACACGCCCCTGAGGGTACTCCAGTGCACTGCCAGCAAACTTTTTCTAGAAAGAGCCAAGCAGTAAACACTTGAGATTTTGCAGGCCTGTAGGAAAGAGTCAACAGAGCAGGCCCAATGTTGCTCCAAAGTTGGGCCCATTTGTAGTGTTGGCTCTTGCCTGGTGTCTGGGAATTGGGCTTTTAGGATG
This sequence comes from Macaca nemestrina, assembly GCF_043159975.1. Classification (NCBI taxonomy): domain Eukaryota; kingdom Metazoa; phylum Chordata; class Mammalia; order Primates; family Cercopithecidae; genus Macaca; species Macaca nemestrina. Next base: position 149,748,134 of record NC_092126.1, on the reverse strand, counting down.
CTCCCTGTGGTACTAAGTGACATGGTTGTTTTGTATGCCTGGAACACTGAATCCCATAAAGGCTGCCTGCTTAGACCATTTGTACAGCAATGTGATTTCTGGTAAACGCCTGTGTTTCCTCTGACAGTCTGGAAGTCAGAGGGTTGTGGCTGATCATGGAGGCAGGGAGTACCTGTGCAGTCAATAAAACACCTTCACTAAAAACCTGGACTCTGCATTGCAGGAAGACTTCTCTGGGCAGAAACCCTGCACGCATGCTGCCGCATTTCCTTGCTGGAGGAAGGAACACAGTCTGCATACCTGCTCCAGGCAGGAGGGAGGGAAAGTGAGAAACCTGTGTATGGATTCCTCCACATTCTGCCTGGTGACTGTCTTTGTCTTACTGATGATAGAAACAAACCACATCCATGAGTATAACTGCTTCTGTGTCCTGTGAATCCTTCTAAATTACCAAATATGTAGGTAATCTTGGGACCACCCCCCGACACAGAGGTCCACAGGGTTTCTGTCTCAACTACTCAACTCTACCTTTGAGTGCTAGCACAGCCATGGACAATAATATGTAAACAAATAACAGGCTGTGTTCCAATAAAACATTATTTATAAAAATGGACAGAGGGCTGGATGTGGCCTAGAGGCCAGAGTTTGCCAGCCTATGCTCATGGAAAAGCAGGGACTCTCCAAATCCATTTTGAAAACTCTTTCATGTCACCAGTGGAGAAACAGAGGTCCAGAAAGAGGGAAGGGAGAAGGAACTTGTCCACGGTCACTCAGGATCCATGGCAGAACCAGGAGAACCCAAGTCCCAACTCTCAGACCAATGTGCTCTCCACTACTTAATACTGGCTGGTGGCCAGGGCCTAAAAGGAAGGAGATGGTAGAAAATGGCCTGGCCTGACTCACTTCTGTGTTCGTTCTCTCTCTCTCTCTCTCTCTCTCTCTCTCTCTCTCTCTCTCTCTCTCTCTCTCTGTGTGTGTGTGTGCGTGTGTGTGTGTGTGTGTGTGTGCGTGCAGGGCTCTGAAGTTTTAGGTGCCACCTGGATTTTCCCAAACTTTTTTGATTATAAGAATCGCCTCTGAGGGTTCTTAGTAATACGGATGCCCAGGTGCCATCACAGACCCACTGCAACTGGATCTCCAGGAGTAGAGCCTGGAATCAGCATTTTTAACCAGTTCCGAGGTATTCGGATGATCAGCCAGATCTGGAAACTCTGGGTGACACTCAGTGGCTCTTGAATGACTACCAGGAAAAAAGAAGCCCATAAGCAGAGGAGAGAAGGGGAAATCTGTCTTGGATCAAGGCAGAATGCATGGCCATCATAAAAACAGACCAACCAGTGGTTTGTAGAATATGTTCTCCAAAACTGCTCCTTCAACTGAGCCTTTGCCATCAGAGATCAGGAACTGGCAAAGCCAACATTTGAAGCTAATTTCCTTCTTCCCAGGGATTCTGCCTGCAATTCAGAATGCCATGCAGGTGCCTAGTGGTATCCTCAGCCTCAAGGCCCTGCAAGGCATGGCAAACTGAGACAAAAATGAGCTCACCTCCCACTCCGCCCACCGTGATGAGGGGCTTCTGAGCTGCACTAACCATCCCCCCAACAAATGCTTCCCCCTCAAGCTCCCCTAACAGGAGGTGGCTGGAAGCCACAGATCGCAGACTTCAAATTTCCTGCAAGCCTCATTTCCTGTTTGGAAACTGTACTGATTCCATGTGTTCTGTGTTTTAATAGAAAAATTAGTGCCTGCTCGCCCGCTCAAATGTCTTTGATTAAGTTACTTCACACACTAGAATGACCTAGAGGCCTTTAAAAGATACTGACACCTGCAACCAGAGAGTTCATTTTAATTGGTCTGGGTTGTGCTCTGGGAATTCACGTTTTCAAAAGCTCCTCAAGAGCTTCTGACATGTGGTTGAGGTTGAGAACCACCGGGCTTGTGAGATGTTCTGGTTTTATCTGTTTAATATAGTCCAGGGCACACCACCATGTGCCCACTTAGAGAACCTTAGGCACAATTACTACTCACCACTCAGAACAACAAATGCCTTACCAAAGACAACTGATAGCTTAGCCAGTTTCTCCAACTCTTTTTTTTACTATGAGCTGCTCCCACAAAGAAAATCAATCACGAACAAAGACCCAGTTTCTCTCACCGAGAGGCACTACTGCAGAGATCTGTGATTTGGGGTAGAAATGTTTTTTTGTTGTTTTTTTAATTTTTAGTTAACTTCTAACTGAAATGTAGTATTTGTTTCAATTTTAGATGCAGGCAACAAACTGCAGTCCTGTTAGCAATAGAAATTCCAGATGTTTTCATATCATGGTATAGCTATCTTGAAACGTCACTTATGCTCACTGCTGCTTTAAAGTCACAGTAGTCGTCAGACTTGCTGCTGGATCTGGCTATGTAATGTCCTCATTTTAAAATGTACATCTATCCCCATGTCACAAATTGGTCTGTTTAAAATGTTTCAGTAACGGTATTTTAAAATATTTGATTTCCTACGTATTAAATGTATGCATTTAAAATTATTCTGGGAAAGAGTTCACAGGCTTTCCACTGTTCAACCAGCTGTTGAATCCCAGTGGCCAGTGGCAGGGGCTCTGCAGAAGGCTTCCCAGTGGTGGTGGTTGATGCTGCACATTGAGCAAGCGACTCTTACCTGCGGGTCGGAGAGCCGGGAGAGGTCAGGGTACAAGTAGAACTTGATGCCCTCTGAGGCCCCGGGCAACGTGACCCCTCGTATCAGGAGGATCAGCAGCATGATGTAGGGGAATGTTGCGGTCACGTATACAACCTGGGCACAAGAGGAGAGGAGAGAATCAAGAAGAGGGTGAGAGCAATGGGCTTACTTCACTCAGCACAGCGTCCTCTGGGTGCATCCGTGTTGTCGCATGTTGCACCAGGACCCTGTCTCCCAAGGCTGACTAGCATTCCCCCCTGTGTATAGACCACACTTGCTTGATCCATTCATCTGCACAAGTCAGTCACAGAAGGACAAATACTGCATGACTCCACTCATGTGAGGTACCTAAAAGAGTCAAATTCACAGAATCAAAGAGTGGGATGGCAGTTGTGGGGAACTGGGAGGGGTGAAATGGGGCATTACTAATGAAGAGGTGTAAAGTTTCAGTAGTGAGATGCATCAGCTCCAGAGACCTGCTGGACAGCATTGCCCCTACAGTCAACAACAATGCATTGGATACTTACAAATACGTTAAGAGAGCAGATCTCATGTTAAGTGTTCTTACCACAATAAATAAAATTAAAAAGGAAAAGGAAGCAGGGGTGATAGGAGTGGGCCACAGAGGGGGTAAAGGAAAGAAGGGCTTCCTGGTGCAGCAACAAGAAGTGACCCCTAACATGGTCTGTCCTCCTGCCTCATACCTCACCAAAGGCGAGGTCTTTCGGTGCTATCTACTGAGTGCCTGTGATGTGCTTGAGAGTGATGCTTGTTGAATTTTTTTGACCACAACACAGAAAGAAATATACATCACAATCCACCACACGTAGAGCTGAAAAGGAAGTTTCACAAAATAACACATGTGTGATACATGCTAATATTTTGTATCATATTCTTTTTTTTAATAAGCTGGTCATGATGTTCTAAATCCACTTCAGAATTCACTATTGGGTCAAAACTCATATTTTAAAAGCCACAGCTCTTACTGAAAGTTAAGTATTCATAGCTAAAGAGAGACTAGGATAGCACAGGATAGTATAGGCTAGACTAATGTACGATAGGATAGGATGGCATAGCATAGCATAGCATAGCATAGCATAGCATAGCATAGGATAGCATGGCATAGCATAACATAGGATAGCATAGCATAGGATAGCACAGCATAGGATAGCACAGCATAGGATAGTGCAGCATAGCATAGCATAGGACAACATAGAGTAGCACAGGATAACATAGCACAGGATAGGATAGCATAGCAGAGCAGAGCAGAGCATATTATAGGATAGCATAGCATGGCATAGGATAGCATAGGCTAGGCTAGGCTAGGATAGCATGGCATAGGATAGGATAGGATAGGATAGGATAGGATAGGATAGGATAGGATGGGATAGGATAGAACAGGATAAAATAATGAAGGTGAGAAGAGGGGAGGGAAAGGAAGAAAAGGGCAGAAGACTTTGGGGGCAGTAAAAACCTAGGGCCTGCCTGGAACCATTTGGGCTTAGTCTATTTGGAGGCAGGTGATTGGACCCAATGAACCCGAGAGACCCTTTTAGTAGTGGATTCTGGATAGGAATCAAGACAGTCAAAGACACAAACCTCCTCTGAGCTTCCTCGCACAAGAGCTGCCTAGAAGGAGGCATCAAGGCCCGCAGGGACTGTAGGAGTTCCTGTCCCAGGGGCTGCCTGTGGTGCCGGCCACACCCCTTAATTGAGGTCCCTGCAGGACTCAGTGTCCTGCCAGTTTTAACTTCTCTCTTTTGTCACATTCACTCCTCCAATCACTTGGTTCTGTCCTCTCAGTGGGGCCTGCCCTCTCCATCTGTTCAGATCAGCAACGTGTTGACATTTGGGGTCCAGGGACACTTGTGAGAATCTAAGGACCTTCCCTCCAAATGTGCTCAGATGCAGATATGCATGCAAGCTTTGGTTCAGAGACTCCCATTTCCCAGATATTAGAATCTATGCCCTGAGACTTCCAGCTTTCTAAGTCAGCCTCTCACTCCCGTTCAACCCAGGGTTTCTTTGACCAGTGCTTCAGTCCTCCACCCATTTGTTCATTCATATATTCCTTTACTCACTCAGCTCATCCACCTACTCACTTGCTCACCAAAACACTCTCATGCACCAAGCACTGAGCTAGGTCCTGGAAGGTAAAAATAAGACTGAATCACAGGAAGGAAATTTCTGCTTCAAGCAACTTCCAGTTGGTAGGAAAGAAAGACTTATAGACAGGAGGTCATGCCTTATGTCATCAGGGGAGCAAAAAGAATGGAAGAGCACAGAAAGAGTGAGTCCCTCACTGCAAGAGCAGTCCAGAAGGGCTTCTCCAAGGAGGTGTCAGCCCATAAAGGATGATGAGGAATTCAGGACTTGGAAAATGGGGATGGAAGGAAGAAGGCAACAAGACATCCCCACTCCATGCCCAGCCCTTTATACGTGGTAATAACAATGGCTGCATTTACTTAGCACTTCCACACACGAAGCATTCAACATGAATGAGTAGGCATGATTATCTTTTTACACATAACAAAGGTCAGAGAAGCTACTCATAACTTGCCCAGGATTGCCCAGTGAATGAATGGCAACCAGACATGGGGGTCACAGCAAGTCCTGCCTGACTCCAAGGTCACACATTCAACCACCAGGCTACCTATGTACACAACCTGCAACACTCATGACAGCCATGCAAACCCTGTGTTATTTTCACATTTTGATGTGACTACACTTGCTGGTTATGCTATGTGCAGTCTATATTGGGTGGACTAAACCAGTGGGGAGTCATTAAGAGGGTCACTTACAACCTGGCCAAATGTACCCTCACTGTGCCCAGGCACCATGTACAGAAGACTGCTCCTCAATTACTACAGTGACACGGTTTATTAGGTGGCTGAGGATAATTTTGAAGCAATTCCATTGTTTAGAGTTCTGAATCGATGCTCTCAGAAAAGTCAAGTCATTCAGTTTGTAAGTGACAAAGCAGAGATTTTAAACACAGTCCTCAAAAATGGGAAATTAGAACCAGCAAAGATTGGTGACAGTGGGTCCTGTGGACACACCCTGAAAGGCTGGATTATTTTATTCAGAAAATGTCTCTATTCTACAATGATGGCAACCTCCCCAGCCCACTCATGGCCCCTGCACCACCAATTTCTGCATCCCTGTTTCCAAATCAACCATCAGCTCAATTGACACGTCACATAATCGACACAATCTCTTGCTATCATATGTAATGTAATTCAGAAAAGGTGCAGGTCAAATATATTATAAAAGAGCAGAAATCAATATTAATATTAATAAAAATAAGAGGCCAGTAATCAATAAGGCTTGATGGTTTCTGCAGAGAGCTAAAAGTGCTATAAAATCTCCAGTTTCACTTAACTTTACATGCAGCATCTATGATAGATCTTTGGCATTTCACATACATTCTTGATTCATTTCCTTCAAAATTACCACCCCCTCCCGAAGCCAATCAGCTTAAGTCTGTAAAACATCAGGGTGAGGCTAAAAACCCATCGCTTTCATTTAGTAGTTTCCACTTTTGCCTGTATTGTGTGGTAGAAGATTAATCATCCAGAATGTCCAAGAGCTGACCTGTTCCAGATACATAATATTTGGAACTCAGCTATCTTAATTCCCAATGCCCACAAAATTTAAGGAAAATAACATTACCGTGTAAAACATAAGAACAACTCAAAAATCATAAAAATTTGTGCTTCACCTGTGGGAGTACTTCGATGTGACTACACTTGCTGGTTATGCTATGTCCAGTCTATATTGGGTGGACCGAACCAGTGGGGTGTCATTAAGAGGGTCACTTACAACCTGGCCAAATGTACCCTCACTGTGCCCAGGCACCATGTACAGAAGACTGCTCCTCAATTACTACAGTGACATGGTTTATTAGGTGGCTGAGGATAATTTTGAAGCAATTCCATCGTTTAGAGTTCTGAATCGATGCTCTGCTTCTACATTATATTCAGGAGAACTACATTCCCTCCACTGGTATCCACACCTTCATTTTTACACTTCTTTTATAAAACCACAAACCAAGGGAAATAAAACCAAGGGAAATAAAATATTCAAATCAATTGCCCAAAGATCACAGTGCAGACAAAGAGTTAGGCTGCCAAAATGAAACCACTGGCTGGCAGGCATTAGCACAGAAAAAATCATTCGTAAGCTGAGGTTTGAGAACCTCGAGTCAGGGTACAAAAGGTGGTTTAGGGGCATCATTATGTAAGGCACACAAGCGGAGAGTGGTATGAAGGTTGAAATTCAATGCTGAGGATAGCCTGTGTCTATAGTTCTTTTAAAGCCACTTTAAAAAGTGGCTCTTTAAAAGTTATTTCTAATCTGTTTCTACCCTTGGCCACACCAGACACTTGGACATCATCTGTCACTTTTCCTGAGAACAACTATGTATTGTCAAAACCACACAGATTCTTGTCATCCAGAGACTGCACATAAGTGACACACATACTGCTACTCTTCCCTCTTGTGCCTTGCCAGATACCACTAATAGATCACAGCATTCTTTGCAGCTAAGCTTGGATGCAGCCTCAGAGCCCTCTACACAGCACTCCAGGCAGCCCGCCGTAATCAGCTGGGATGAAACCCATCTATCTGCTACCCTTGGTCTAGTCCATGTTTCATTTATGCTTTTGCAGACTCTCCTGCAGGTCAACAGAATGGTAAGACCCAGGTCTTGTCCTTGAGGAAGGAATTTATGCACATGAGCATCTAGGAATGAAACTCCTGGGATCATGACACCATACAATGAGAGTCACACAAGAAAAGGAGGCTATGCAGACAGGTTGGGAAGGTGCTTCCAGTGTCTCTGGAAAGGGATCCAGCCTTCTCCTGTCTGTGAACATGGGCTGGAGCAGGGTTTCCAAAGATAAGCAGGAATGGGAGAGGCTGGGTCAGGCAGGGAAGATGTGGAACTAGCCAAGGATGTAGAAATAGGCAGAGGGCATTGTCTGCCCCCTCGTATATCCAGGAACCTCCAGGTTGTCACTCAGGTGTGCTCAGAGTTAGCTTCACCTCTCTTCTCAGCTTCCCCCACATTCAATCAGTGATCAAGTCTTGCCAACTAGATATCCAACTACATTCTGAAGTTACACCCCCTTTTCACCCCCACTGCTGGTGCCATTCATCACCTTTCTTCTTGGTCACTGACAGCCCATACTGTCCACACTGCAGCTGCAGTTACAAAAATAATAATCCTGTATGTGTCTTCCCTGTTCCTGAGTCTAACCTCAGCCTCGCATTCAAGGTTGTGGGATATGATGAAAGGGTTGGGTTTAGAGTTGGATAATGCTGGTTCAGTCTTGGCTCTGCCCGGGCTTGCCGTGTGACTTGGCCAGTCTCCACCCTTCCCCAGACTACCAGGTTCCCTGCTGTTGGGGAACGTGCCAGGCCTCTTAGGCCTCCTTGCATTTTCTCAGTCTCTCTTTGTCCACAGAGTCCATCCCCAGCTCCTTGGCCACCCAAGACGAGACGTTCGTCCTGTGTGTGTCTGAGTCCCCACAGGCAGAGGATTCCTCCAAGTCAGGGCCCTGACCTCCAGTTGAGAACTCATTGTCCTCTCTATCTTAAAGGTCTGGAAGCCAAGGCTCAGAGTGGTCCATTTAGAATGTCTGTCTCGCTATAGAAGTCACCCTCTTAGCCTCATAAACCATACTGTCTGCCCAGATGTTGCTGAGAGGATAAATTCTCCTGTCCTCCCTGAGCCCCATCCCACATTCATCACCCTTGTCATTCTGCATCCTCCCAGCACCTAAAATTGCTCTCCATCAGCATTTTTCTTGCCTTGTAAGTTTAAGATTTCTACAATATAAGGGTTTGGTCTTTTGTTTTCCCTGCTGTATCCTCAGCACCCAGAACAGTGTATAGCACATAAGGTGTGCTCAATACATATTTGTTGGACAGAGGAACAAAGAAGCAGGCTGAGATCTGGAACTCTGAGGTTACAATGCAGGTCATTAGGAACACTGCTTTGTGCTGCATCCATATGTGATGCTGGGTCCACATAAAACAGGATTCAGAAAATTGAATAGGATTTTCAGAGGCATGTTTATAAACAAGGACATCACAAAGGATTTGGCTTTAAAAGACAGACCAGGTCAGATACAGAGGGCAGGGCAGCTCAGATGCAAAGTGTCCCTTTCAAGATGTCTGAGGCCCCAGAATTTGTCTGGAAGAGGCAAGAGGCCACAGCAGGGGTCAGGCATTATGCTGAATTACGCAGCATTTGGTGATGGGTCTAATAAGGTCTGTGACAAGGTATCATCAAGCCTGGCTGTTCCTGGCCACTGCCAGTAGTGGCCCAAGCCCAGAAGGGTGGGTGTGAAGAAGGGAGGGTCTGATCTGTCAGAACCCTCAGTCCATGAAAGGAGGCATCACTGCCCAAAACACACCCCTTGGTTAAGAAAGAGTTTTCATTATTGTTTAATTCCCTTTTCACAGGTCAAGGCTTTCTGAATATAAAGGTTAGCACAATTGGTGGTAATTATACTGTATCCTGTTTTAATTGACGCTAATTGCTCATTTACATCCCAATTCTGGGATTGTGGGGTGGTTTTCCCCCTACTTCTAGGACACGGCCATTTATTTCAGAGCAAGGAGATTGTCTGATCATTTGGAATGCCACAAACATTGTAGAAGGGCCACCCCACCCTAAGTTTTCCAGGATAATGGAGTCAATTGGAAAGCCAAGTCTTGTTCAAAAGGCATCCAAAAAAGCAGAGTAGTGTGGGGCAAGAACCTAGGACCACAAAATCAGAAGATCCAATGTTCTAGGCAGCTGGGGCCAGTTCCACACCCTCTCTGGGCTGGCATTTACCATCTACAAAGAGGCAAGGATAGACTAATCCAAACTTCAATCAGTCATAGTATCTTCCCAGTATTTTTTTTTTTGCCATATACACATATCACCTTTGTATTATTTATTTAATATTTTTTTAATTGTACTAATATTAATTAGCACATTCTTTAATATTAAACAAATATGCATAATGAGAAAACCGTGAATTACCACCATAAACAGAAAACTATGATCTCTTACTGCAAATGGAAAGTAACTACAAAAATAAATGTGATGAAAATAAAATGTGATTAAATTCTAGCCAAAGGCTCTGAGTCTGAGCTGTGTTCTGTCTTTGTTCAAAAGCAGGAGAAGCAAGTTCTAGAGAGGTGCTAAAGATAAACCAGCACCTCAGCGTACCTTTCACCTTAAGGGACATGAAAAGGGAAGAGCTGTCTCACTTCGTAATTGGATGCTCTGCAATCTGGGTTCATGGATTATCACTGAAATCATCCTGTGAACTACCAGCGGAAAGAGCTCTTTCTGGATTTGTGGGAAAGGACCAGATGGATGCTTTCTGAGGTCCTTCCCTGCTCTCTCAGTCAGCCACAAATGACTTGAGTCCACAGCCAGGACTCCTTGGAGCTATCCAGGGTCCTGACACGGATTTGGGTTGAACCTTCTGTGAACCTGCTACCCAGAGCCTTGGAAAATGCTGCTATTAACAGAACACCTACCGGGTGCCAGAAATATCTCATACAGTATCTCTAACTAATTTTCACACAACTTGAGTAGGTTCTTTCCACACTTTGCAGACAAAAATTCCTCTGAGCCTAGGCAGACAAAAATCTCTCCGAGCCTAGGGAGCTCTAGGTCACAGAGCTGGAAGTATTCAGAAGTCTGCTCTCTCCAGCACACATGCTGCACTCTGCCACACATGTGGCCAGGTGCTGCCATCTTGTCGTCTCCTCTGGCTGTCTTTAACCTCAAGTGTTTAGTTTGCCTGACATTTGGCAGCAACTCATAATCCATCGCCCACTCTCCCAGCCAGGGGGACACTGTGCAGTCCCACCCCTCCTCCACGTCCACTTCCAGTCAGTCTCGCCTCTGTCTCTCAGGTGCATCCCATATGGCTGGAAAGCATGGCACTGAATATCCAATCCCTAGACAATCACTCTTTTAAATATCAACTGATTTTTCTCCCCTTTGGTTTCTTAGAGACCACTACCTGCGTTCCCAGGAAAGAACACTAGAGCAGTCAACCAACAGTCTGGCATAACTCCCACAAAGACACTATTTATCTTTGGGAATAAAATGCTAAGAGAATGCATATCTAAAGAAGGAAGGCCACCCTGGACACATCTGGCCTCCTCACAATTTTTACCACTGTTGGAGGTGTTGTTCTAGAACATTCTAACAGAAATAGTAAATGTAGGGGAAAACTTTCTGTTTTAAGCAACCAAATTCTAAATAGGTAGACTCATGTTTTCACAAGAAAACAGTGGCATTTCTTCAAGGGGTAATGGTATTTTAACAATGCAGTGGTATTTCCATGAAGAGTTAAAGTTATAATTTTTTGTACAAGTGTAAGCGGTGTATCATTAGCTGTGAAAATTAGCCCGTGTGTGGGGCCTAAAATAATCTAAGTAAACACTGACCCATGTGGGATCCACATTTCAGGGCACTATCCCTGGGCTGGGTTGAGGAGGAAGAGAAGAAAGGTATTGAGAGGCAGGACTGGAGCTGGGAACAGCCCAGCTGGTGGTCCCCATCCCACCACAGCACAAAGACCATGACTCTATTCTCCCTCTTCTGCAGTAACAAAACCCCTCATTTTTGAAAAGACCTATGGCTGCCCCGAATAAAGACATCTCCCAGCTTCCTTTGTAGATAGATATGGCCATCTATGTTTTGGCCAGCAAGATAGAAATGAAGGTGCCATGTACAGCTTCCAGGTCACGTCCTTAAAGGGAAGGGCTGTATCCCATCCTTCCTTTCTTGTCCTTCCCATGGGCTGAAATGAAAACAAAGTCTTGGGCCACCTTAAGCCATGTAAATGAGGGCAACACCCTAAGGAAAGCAAAGCAACAGAACAGAAGGAGTCTGGGTCCCTGAAACCAGCCAGCTCACACCCATACTGTTATGGGAGAGAGAAATAAACTATCCTATTTGTGCTCCTGTTCTCTGAGGCCTCCACTATAAGGATGGAAGCTAAATATCAAACCACCAATTGCCTCTGTGATCTTGGGTGGGTCCTGTTTCTGCCCTGAGTTTGTTGTTTTTCACCAAATGGAGGCACTAGCCCAAATGATCCACACTGTTTCCTTCTACTCAGACATGAAGAGAAGATTCTGAGGACAACCCAGGAGCTGAAGGTGGACCCTTAAGAGTGACCATCCTTCTACACCTGGAGTCAACCAGGAACAGCAATAAATGGAATCAGGAAGTCTTCAGAAAGTTTTGTCTGTGTAAAGAGCAGTTAGAACAGCTTTGCCAAAGATATCACTATGTCTTGGGAAGCCACAGTTTTCTGTTGTTGTTGTTGTTGTTGTTGTTTTTGCTTTTGTTTTTGTTGTTGAGACAGAGTCTCACTCTGTCGCCAGGCTGGAGAACAATGGTGAGATCTTGGCTCACTGCAGCCTCCGCCTCCTGGGTTCAAGTGATTTCCTGCCTCAGCCTCCCGAGTAGCTGGGACTACAGGTGCTTGCTACCACACCCAGCTAATTTTTTGTATCTTTAGTAGAGACGGGGTTTCACCGTGTTAGCTAGGATGGTCTTGATCTCCTGACCTTGTGATCTGCCCACCTCAGCCTCCCAAAGTGCCGGGATTACAGGCGTGAGCCACCGTGCCCGGCCACCACAGTTTTAGCTTTCTCTGCCACAGTTTAAAACGGGCCTGACGGGGTGGCCAGATTTGGCATAGGCCCCATCACCAAGCACAAGCATGGGCTTGGCGGTCCATGAGACCTTCCTAAGCTTCCATCTTCCTTCTGTGTGAAATGAGGATAATGCCTATTTCAAATGATGTCGTGAGGATTGGTTAGAGATCACTCTGCAAAGCATCTGACATGAAGACTGCTCAATAATTAGAAAGCTTGTGGCTGCCTTCACTCACCATCACTGTGCAATAAGCAATGTCTGTCCAACCCAGTGAGCTAGTGGCCTTGGCTGGCAGAGAACAACATATCTGGGGGTTCAAGACTACAGACAAAGAGGCAGGAATCAGCTCTGTCTCAGCTGTGAAGGGCACTGGGAAATGGCTCTTGATAATCCTTGTGGATCTTCTCCCTGATAGATGGGGGTGGCAGTGGAAGGCTGGTGTTAAGAGGTGATAATTCATTGGCTGGGAATATCTGAGTGAATAGAACCCAGAGACAAGAAAGACCTCAGGACAGAGGAGAAGCATACACATCTGTTTGGAGGAGCTGCAGCAGCCAGACTCGAATGAAGGACAGAGGGAATCAGCCAGAGTGGCCACTATGGATGAGAATCCTCTCTGAAGTCCTAACTGTGGCAGCTGATGGGCCAGGGTGCAGACAGTGCCTAGAAGGAAGGGAAAAAATTATATCTGGATGAAACCAAATAAGATCATACTCCAATTTAAAATGATAGAACGCACTCAAAGCTGAGTTGAAGGGAAGCAGGGGACCCAACTGCACCACCACAGATACACATAACAGGGAGGAAGCCTGCCCTGTAAAGAGGGATGCCAGGCTTTCAGGAGCAGCCAAGGTCAACAAACATCTCCAACCTTTCGGATGCACCAGGAACCTGGTGAGGAAGGAGCTTGGGGGCTCTCCATTGAGGGGCACATGGTTGCTGGGGGCTCATGCACAGTTGTGGGGGGAAAGTGGCTGAGACTTCTCAGATACTGACAGGAAAACGCCCCTCCCAGCCCTGAGAGGTCACAAGGGAGGGGCGTTTCCCTGTCAGGCATCATCGGGGCTGGGGTAAGAAACCAAACAGCTAGGAGCTTAGGGAATAGTGTCACTCTTTCTTCTCACCGATGGTTGGGAACATAAAGATCACCTACACCCATGGCTCATTCCAGCCCTGAGAGTCCAAGACTCTATTATTTGGTAATGAGAGATATCCTAGTTGGACACAGAGGGCTCAAGAGGAAAAAATGCTTCACTTGGGAGAAATGGAAGATCAGAAGATAGCTAATAATAATAGGACTGACATTTATCGTTTGCTTGATGTGCCTTATTCTTACATTACCCAATTCTAGAAGACAGAAAATATCATTCCCATTTCACAGAGATGGACACTGAAGCACCCAGAAGTTGAGCATTTGACCTGTGGTTACAAAGCTAGATAAAGGCAGGATTCAAACTCAGAGCCACTCAGCTCTGAAGCCCTGAATGGACCCCTCGGGAGTTCAAGTTCCCCTATGAGCCAACTATGTTCATCTCACACCATGTCCTCTTGTGTCCCCTGAACAAACCCTGCACTTCCCTGCCTGCAAACCTTTGCTTTCGTGTCACCCTTCACCTGAGTGGGACAGTGGAGGTGAGAAAGGAAGGTCCTTTCCTCTTCTCTACCTATGAAAATATTGCTGACCTTCAAGACCAGTTCAATGACCATGTCTTCCAGGACTCAGTCAGAGGCCATCCAGGCAGAAAAAAACACTCCTGTCACAGCCTACAACACACTGAGCAATGTGGCATACAGATATAGGGAGCCATCTTGGCTTCAGAAAATCAAAGTTCACATCCAGCCTCTGGCACTCTGTATGCATGTGGCTGACTTTTGGCAAACTATTATCTTTCTAGGTCTTGATATTCTCTTCTGTAAAGTGGGGATAGCAATGAAGCAGATGAATTCAATCCCTTTAAGCCTCAGGCTCTTAATCTGTGAATCATAGACCATAGTTCCCACCTCTCATGGTAGGTGTGAGGATTAAATGAGCCTATGTCTACACAGCACCAGGTACAGTGACCTGACACATCAGCCCTCGGGAGACAGTAGCTCCCCTTCCTCCTTCTACTTAGCCCTTATTTCATTCTGCCTTGTAACACGGGCAGCTGTTCACAGACCTGGCTCTCTCTTTACTTGGTATCTACTCAAAGGCAAGGGCTTTTTTCATCTCTACAGGCTCTGAAACACTTCCTGAGAAGACCTACATAGACTGTAAATAGTTGATGAATGAATAAATTCAGACCTCAATAACATGGTAAGAACAAACAGAACATAACAGGACATAACCCCATATGTCTGCAATAGGCTCTGGTGTGAACAGTCCATGTTCGCATTTCAGCCTCTCCATCTGAGAGCAAAACACTCGCAGTTGAATTCCGTTCATATCCATCCACAGAGCCCACAGTGTGCCAGGCCCTGTGCTGGATTCTGAGAGCATGCTGATGAATGACCTGGGTCCCTGCCCTCAAGGGTGTGTGAGCTAACCCTAGCACAGATGTATATGACTGACAGTTCACAGGATGACAGCAGAGGGCCTCAGGCACATGCACAGTGGTGTGAGCAGGTTGGGTGGCAGTGGTGTGCCAGAGATCTCCACCTGGAGCTGAACTCTGAAGGGGGAACAGCATGTTCCCATTGCTCTAGAGTCCTGATCTGGAATGTGCTACATGAAGAAAGTCCTTAAAGCAAGAAGAACCCAGGACACAAAGCAGGCAGAATTCTTCAAGCTGGGAAAAATCACCTCCAAGGAAAGACATGAGCCCTGTATGCAACGGTGACAAGATACTTAAATAGCAACCATGCTCATTAAGAAGGCTGAGCCCAATTTAAATCCCTGTCCACAGGATATCTAAAATTCACTGGACGAGGCAGTCTAGTGTTTAAGCCTATTTCATGGTGAATTAAGGTTAGCGAGGGAGTCAGTGCTATTGATTTTTACACAGCTCTACCATAAAGACCACAAAAAGAAAACAAACCCAAAATGAAAACAAGCCCGAGCAACATAAACATTCCACACAGTGCCCAGCCAAGCTTACACTGGTATTAGGAGCTATTATTTACTGCCTGGAAAACATACGAGGAACCTTGGCTAATAATGATTTAAATCCCGTCCATCTCTCTCAGACTAGAAGGCTGGTGTCACCGTGGCGACCAAGGTCACCATTAAAGCACACGTTCCCCAGGCAAGGATGTACCAGTGGCGGGACACTGCCAGACGACAAGCACCACCCCATGTCCTCTCACTCCCTTAAAAACACATGATGGAGTTGTAGAGAGGAGGGATCCGATATTCAGGGGCTGCATTTGGAGCCAGAAAGAGCAAGGTGCTGCCTTGTTCCTACAAGCATCTCCTGTTCTGAAAGGCAGACTCTCCTCCCATCCATCCAATTGACCAAGGACTCTGGGTTCTCCTGGGTCCTTCCTCAGGGATCCCGAACAACATGGATCCCTCCCAGCTCACCCATGCTGGTTGCAACATGCTCCTTTCAAAACTGCTTCACTTCTTGGAAGAAGAATCAATGCTCGCCTCTTGTTCTCACCTCATTTGAAGACACTCTATCCTCTTTCTTTCACTTCTCACTTGGCAGCCATCCCACAGGACACCAGGGCCCCCCAGGGACTATTACAATCGTCCAACCTAATGACTTCTTCATGCTTGCTCGTCTCCTATCTTTGCAGCTTTAAAACTTTCCTTCATTGGACCTTTCTAGTTTTCTGCTTCCTTTCTCCATGATTTTCTTAAGTCTCTTTCACAGATTCATTACTTCGTGCTTTTTTTATTTGTTTGTTTTTGTTTTTGAGACAGACTCTCACTTTATCGCCCAGGCTAGAGTGCAGTGGTGCAGTCATTGCTTGCTGCAGCCTTGACTTCCTGGGCTCAAGTGATCCTCCCACCTCAGCCTCCAAAGTAGCTAGGACTACAGGTGTTCACCACCATGCCCAGCTAATTTTTTAAATTATTTGTAGACATGGGGTCTCGCTATGTTGCCCAGACTGGTCTTGAACTCCTGGGCTCAAGCAAGCCTCCTACCTTGGCCTCCCAAAATGTTGAGATTACAGGCCGTGCCCGGCCTCTTCATGCATTCTTTCAATCAATGAATCAAATAACCAATCAATCAATCAACTTCAATTAGCATCTGTTATCTGCCAGCCACTGTGTTAGGCACAGGAGCAAGTCCTGCCTCACAGGTAGCTCTCAAAGGAAGCTGCTCTCTACAGATTTCCAAACTGTTTCCCAGAAGTGGGGCCTCATCCAGATCCTATTCTCCACTCTCCTGGGTTTTCTTTCCTATTCCTATGGGTTTAGGAGCCACCAATGTACTGATGCTCTTTAATCCTCCTCATGCAGTGGTATCTCTTGAATGTAAGCACATATTTTCAACTCTCTTATGTATATGTCTACCTGGATTTCCTATGAAGACCTACAATTTCTATGAAGACCTACAAAGTTGAGTATGTGGATACTCAACACCAAAATTATCACTGTCTCCCCCAAATCTGTTCCTCCTTTTGTGTCCCCCTTTTAGATAATGGTGTCATCCAAGCTACAACCTCCATGTGTCTTCTTTGATTTCAGCCTCCCTGCTTCCCACTCTTCAAGGATAAACCTTTTGACAGGGAGGAATGCATAGTCTGACTCCACTTCCCAGAAGTTCCAGCACTCCATGGAAGGTGCTCTTACCCAGTATGGCCAGTTCCAATGGATGTGCCCAGCCCAGCACACGTCTTACAACCCTCGCCCTCCTTCTCCCACCTTGAAGCCTCATTAGCCTGGATTTTCCCTTCTTCTCAGGGAACTCTTCAACTTTCTCTTCCTCTCAGCCCCTTACATGTTGGTGCTCCCCAAGTCCCATCTTCACTCTTGTGCTCTTCTCTCTTGCATTCTCTTCCTGGCTATCCCACTTGTTCCCAGAGCTCCAATTCCATCAATTCTAAGATAAATGTTTTAAAAATGGTTCACCTTATTATCTCTGAAATCAGGATGGTTCCCAAGTGGCAGCTGCAATGTAGTTTCCACTGCCAGAATGGAAGGGACCAAGGACATAGCTGTTCCTATTGTCATCACTATAGCTGAGCTAAGGGCTTTGTTGGATAAAATATTTTAAATTAATTTAGTCAATTACTGTGTGAGATTTAGAATGTCTTTTAAAAAGATTACACTATGTCTCTGCAGAAAGGCACAGAAATAGGGATAAATTTTGATACTGTAAAGAAAATAGAAATCATTGGTGAAATGATCACACTTCCATATTTTCTTGCAAAGAAACAACCAATTATTTTGTGGATCCAAGAAAAGAAGATATCCCCAAGTAAATGAAGCTATGTTACATTCTGTTACTACAATACATACAAACTGATTGCCAAAAAATACCCCAGAAAACACACCTGAGAAGAAGAATCTGCCAATTCCTTTGGAAGAAACTTCAAAGCAACAAGAGAGTCTGGTATGACTATTCTATGTGTCACACAGGAATAATGTTAAAGCAATGGATAGTAGATTAATTGGGAGTGTTTTTACTTCTGGTAAATGTTCTTAATTGAAAGCATTATGTACCTTCTGGTACATAAAATAATGACGTAACTTAGGTTAGACAAAATATGGCATATTAGAGGTTTCTCATTTTGGGAAGACACAGGTCCCTTCAAAAACACGATGGTATCTACAGACCCTCACCCTAGAAAAATGTACATATCACACAATCTCAGAATTTTTATACAATTCCAAGGGGTTCATGGACACGTTGAAACATCCACGGGCTCCAGGTAAAGATCCTAACATATATGCTAACAATTCCACTCCACCTGAGCTCAGACATACCTGTCTGCTACCCAAACATCTCTACCTGCAGAGCCACAGACATTGCAGACTTAATGGGTCCCCAAAGAATGGTCTCCCTCAACTCCAGCCAAAACTCGGCCTGCTACCATATTTCTCCATTTCACCTACCAGCACCACTGAGCACTGGGCACTCAAGCCAGAAAGCCAGGCTTCATCTGGGGCTGCTGTGTCTCCTTTACCCTCTACATTGGGTCACAGAGGGCTGACTCATACTCTTGCATATTTCACAAATACTTACTCTTCTCTCCACCTCAAAGTTGTCACTATCTCCTACCCAAACTACTGAATGGCTTGTGTTCTGGTCTCAGCCCCTCCTATTCATTCCACATGCCACATTTTATGGTGGTCTTTTTATAAAGCTTGGTCATAGCATCCCCTGGCTTTAAGCCTTCTGGTGCCTCTGCATTGCTCTCCATTTCTTACCAGGCTTGTCTACAAGCCCTTCATAAGCTGATCTCTACCTACCAATCGAGCCTGCTTCTCTTCATACACCCTCAAGGGCTGCCCATTCTGGGGATAAAGAACTTGTTCCATTCCTTTCCAGAGCCATGTTCTCTCTCTCTCTCTGGACAATCCCATATGCTGCACAGGACCAAGTCTTAGATATTTGCCTTTATATCTCCTTGACTTACCAGAATACCTAAAAACCAGTAGGTGTTTAATAAGTGTATGTTGAATTAATTTGAAGGCACATAGCTCTGTAAAACAATAACACAGTATTAAATGCCATAGTGAGATAGAGAAACAGAGTGGGTTCCAGTCCCAGCTCTGTGACCTTGAGCAGGTTACTGTACCTCGCTAAGTCTCAGTGTGCCCACCTACAAAGTGGAAACAAAAATAACTACTTCAAAGAATTATTGTGAAGATTAAATGACATAACGTAAGTTAGTGGTCACAACAAGAGCAGTACATCCTCTAAGGGTCAACCTGGAGACATGTAGAGGCATTTTGAGTCATCATAAAGATAGAGGTGATGCATTTGATGGCCAATAACTAGAGATGTTGAGAATCCTACAGTGTGTGGGGCCATCCTCACACAGCAAAAAACTCTCCTGCTTCTCAAGATTTCCGCATGTGCCACTTCCTGTGGGGTGGGGAGGAGCTGTTTATAATTATTCGAGTGAGAAGCTAACTCTGTTTTACATATATCCTCGAAGTTTTTTTTTAACCTCATTTTAATATAGACTGAATTTTCCAGAAATGCAATTACCATGTAAAGTGAGGAAAGGCTGTCTCTTTAACTCAGTACTTTACCAAGCATTGTTCATCATTTCAGAAAATCATGTCACTAATGGCTGTACTGTCCACGGAATGTGAGTGATTGACACAACCACCATTGTATTAGTCACTATTTCAGCTATTGCATTCATGGTGATTCTATAATAACATATGTGACTAGTTCTTTTTTAAAGATGTAAAAAACATGGAGAAAAAGTATGGACAATATTCAGTGGTGCATCGGCTCTCTTGTCTCACATCCATATGTATTTCTTACAAGCTGGTGCCAGCACCTGACTACTTCATTATGTTTTCTTGTGTGCTCGAGCATTTACATATTGAAATACATGCTGTTTTATTTATAATTTGCTCTCTTTTTGCTTTTCCTTTATAATATAGCTAGGGCATCATATCAATTTTCTTGAACGTAACTGTGCAGATTATTTATAAGTTGCATTTCAGGGTGACAAAAGCCATGTTACAAAATCCTTGTCACAAACAAGGGGTGCAGGGTCTGTGAGTGGCTTGTAAAAGCCCTGGCACCAAGGCTGGCATACAGTAAGCATTTGTTTCCTGGGTGTTGGTACTATTATTATCAATATACTGAGCCGATCACAATTATGACACAACTTAATTGTGATTCAGGATAAGGCTCTTGTCTGGCTTCAGCCGAGTGAATTATTGTCTGCTCCAATGTTCTCACTGGGGGTTCTAGTTCATTACACATCAGGGGTTGTCAAACAGGAAGGAAGACAGCTGCTACCCAGCATAGAGCACACTGTGAAGCCTGTTGGTGCCACCTCCACTTTCCCAAAATACACCCCCTACTCAGGAACATCAATGGCTCCCCGCTGCCCATGGGACCTTCCTCTGATAATTGTGCTTCCTCTACTCTGAAGTCTGGCCCAGCCTATGGCTTCCCAACCTCTATAGCAATCCTTGGCTCTACCTTTCCACAACCCTCCTCCAATGTGAGGTCCAGTTCTAGCCCCTCCCCTTGCTCAAAGTGATGCTGAAATCACACCTCTTCCAGGAGGTCTTTCCAGACCACCCTGGGCCACTATAACCTCCTTATCCAAACTCGGTACCAACACAGACTGTGCCAGGATTTGATAATACTTACTCCAGAATCATGCTGATTATCTTCAGTTGAGTGAATCCAATCTTACTTCCCCCACTAAATCGAGAGCACTTTGATGTTGGAGCATGGATTTGTAAAAACTACAAGCAATAATGATGAGACTTACATCGGGGTGTTCCCTGCATACGAGCATGGGGGAGCATTTCTACATATCGCCTCACTTGAGCCTTATAACAACCCGTGAGGTGGGGGGCTCTCAGTGCCCCCGGTAAAGCTGAGGAAACAGCTCAGAAGAAAAGAAGGCCTGTGCCCAAGGTCACCGGGGAGGCAGAGCAACCATTCAGACCTGGGCCTGCCTGGTTCCAGAGGTGGTGGAGCCCATGGGCTCTGCTCTCTTCCACTCATTCATTTTCAAATTACCCAGCCCACCACAGGTACCCGGCACATCATAAGCGCTTGTCCTGGTGGGTGGGAGGGAGAGCCAATGCTTGTTGAGGACTCTGTGGGTACCAGGGAGAAAAGCACCGGTTTTAGGGTCCACCTTGGTAGACCTGGGTTTAAATCCTGACTCCTCCACCAGCTGTGGGACCCTGTGCACATCACTTACCTCTCTCAATATCTTCATTTGTAAAGTGGATTTGCCAACACTCGCCTGACAGCCTATTGTGAAGGTTAAGTTAAATCATGAAAGTAGAGGGCCCAGGACAAAGTCCAGCAGTGCTCTGCAAATGATGTGCCTCAGCTCAGCAGGAAGGACCTGGGACTGTCTGACTCCACTGCTTTCGGGACTCTCTCTTCCCATCATTTCCCTGCTTCCTTCTCAACCTGCAGTCTCCCTCCATTTGCTCCTGGTTATCAGACAACGGTCTCGCACCTAGAGCTGCACTCTCAGAACCACACACAATTTCTATCAATCCTTTCTCGATTGTCACTCCTTTTCCCCAAGACAAGTTTTCCCTCTGCTCTTCCCTTAGCCTCCGCTGGGGGTGAGGGAGAAGAGCAATTGGTTGAGTGACTGCCAGGAAATGCTAGCATTTTCACTCCAATCAATCAAATGGGTGCTAGCACATGACAGGCATCACAGACTTGCTGGCTGATGGAATCAATCAACAAGTGACCACTCATAGCACATCCCATGTGGCTCACACTAGGAATAAAAAAATACATGCTCTTAGAGTCCCTGGCATGCAATGGGCTCCCAATCAACATAGGCAGAGGAAGGAAAACCGAAGAGAGGAAAGAGGGAAAAGGGAAGGAGGTAAGCTTTCTGGTCATTGTACACATGGTTTCTTTTCCCTAGAATCCCCTACTTCTCCTGCTTCTGGGAAATTAACAACTATCCACATTTCATACCTCAGCTTAACACCACTGGCTCCCCAGGGTCATATTTATCTTTACCACAGGGAGATTTTGTAACTGTCTGTTTACTAGTCTGACTCGCACTCCAGCCTGTAATCTTGTTTAGAGTTGGTATCTGCAGTGCCTGGCACAGGACATGGTACACAGGACAGGCTTAGTAAATATTTGTCTCATGGAGTAAGAAATCTCCCTGGACCCACAAGCTTGACAGAGACACAAGAGGCAAACTTAGGGATGCTCAGCTGGATGCTGCTGCTGCTGCTAAGAGCTATGGCAGGAGTGAGGAGATGGCCGAGAAGGATGAGGGTAGGAGAAGTCAGGGAAGGCTTCCTGCAGGAGCAGAAGACAGCAGGGTGTGGCAGAAACAAAAGAGATGAAGAAGTGAGGGATGGAGAATCTAGGTCTGTGCAGCGTTCTAGAGGCAGAAAGTTGCTCTGGATTCATTATCATAGTCCTGCCACTAAAAATTGACTTCAGCCCATTACTTAAACGTTTAGAGCCTCAGTTTTTCACATCTGCAAAATGGGGTGATTAGTATCTACTCCACAGGGTGCTTGTATCAACGGGAGATATTTTACTTAGCTAATTGTCACTTGTGTGTTCTCAAGCATATCACAGCCTCATTAGTAAAGTTAGAGGACTGAATTTGCTGATTAGCCCTCTGTCTATCCATCCACATAGCTATTCACTGCGCCCCTACCCATCTCCCTATTCCCCACGTATCTACCTACCTGCCTACTCACTCACCCACCCACCCATCCATCTACTCACCCACCCATCCATCTACTTACCCACCCGTTCACCCATCCATCTACGCACCCATCCACACATCTACTCACGCACCCATCCATCTACTCACCTATTCACCATTTTTTATTTAGGCACCTGGTTCAGCACCAGGCAGTCTGTCCTTTGGGAGCTTATTTTATAATGGGTCAAACGTGTGTATAAACATACAGAAAAGTTATAAATATACTAAGTCTACACTACAGGAGGTAGGGAGACTGGACTGAAACAGAGAAGGACGTTGAATGCTGGGCTCAGGAGTGATATTAAGGCAAGGACTCAAATCAGACAGATGTGCATCTGCATCTTGGCTCTATTACATACTGTCTCTGAGACCTCGAGTGGCTTCCTCAGCCTCTCTCTGCCTTATAAAAGGCAGGAGGGGGATAACAGCATGAGATCCTGGGAGGCTGCTGGGAAAATTAACAGAGAAGATGCTGCATGGTGCTTAGCACAACGCCTGCCTGTGGCCAAGCCTCCCGCAGTGTTAGCTCTGATTACACATGCTAAGGATTAGAAGGCAACACACAAACAAGGAGAGAATGTATAGTGGTGAGATTAGAGGGAATTATTCTTTCTTTTTTTTTCTTTTTTTTTTTTGAGATGGAGTTTCACTCTTGTTGCCTAGGCTGGAGTGCTGTGGTGCGATCTCGGCTCACCACAACCTCCGCCTCCTAGGTTCAAGTGGTTCTCCTGCCTCAGCCTCCCGAGTAGCTGGGATTACAGGCATGCAGCATCACACCTGGCTAATTTTTGTATTTTTAGTACAGACGGGGTTTCGCCATGTTGGCCAGACTGGTCTTGAACTCCTAACCTCAGGTGATCTGCCTGCCTCAGCCTCCCAAAGTGTTGGGATTAGAGACATGAGTGAGACTATTATTTTGCTTAGAAATAGCTTGTTAAAAGTATTGTTTGGACAATTTCTGAAAATCAGTGTCAGTGCCATAGGTGACAGGGAGTTACTGCCGGGTTCTGAGGGGAGAGCTACACAATGAAAGCCATATGGAAGGAAGCTGCGTCTGGCCATGGTACACAAGAAAGCCAGGACCCCGGCAGGGTACACAGTAGGGTGGCCCACTGGTGCTACCATCCAGGTGTGAGACAGGGCATGCCTGCATGAAGGTACTGTGCTGGCTCTGCCATGTGCAAGGTGGCTAAGGCTATGGTTCCCAGTCATCCATCCAACATGAATCAAGGTGTTGCCGTGAAGGTATTTCATAGATGTGATTCACATCCATGGTCAGGTGACTTTACATCCAGGAGATTATGTGGGATAACCGGGGTAGGCTCAGTCACTCAGAGGAAAGGCCTGCAGAGCAGAGTGGAGACTTCCCCAATGAGGAAGAAGTTCTGCCTGTGAACAGCAGCTTCAGCTGCGTGGAGAGTCCCAGCCTACCCCTCCCGATGGCCTGCCCCCACAGTTACTAATTCCTCCACTCGAGCTCTTCCTCTGTATCTCCTACTGGTTCTGCTTCTCTGGTTGGATGCCAACTGACAGAGGTGGCAAGAGGGATGGAGGGGAGGGGTGGCCTTGGCAGGTGCTCTGGAGGGGGACCCAGCTCCACATCAATCCTGACTGCACTGGGGCGAGTGGGTCATTGCCCGCAGGCAACAGCAAGTGGGGGTGCCCTTGCAACATGCCAGCTGCGGCTTAGCCATCCAGTCTCAG
The DNA here is from genome assembly GCF_043159975.1 of Macaca nemestrina. NCBI lineage: Eukaryota > Metazoa > Chordata > Mammalia > Primates > Cercopithecidae > Macaca > Macaca nemestrina. The sequence continues at coordinate 149,723,766 of NC_092126.1, read as the reverse complement.
GCTTGTGTTCTCTCTCCCTGCTACCTCAAATGCCCCTTTGAGCTTTAGCTCATCACTGTTCCTGCCACATCTGTCCAAGGCGGCTCACAGGTCCCCCTGCCTGGAGCTGCCCAGACATGCTGGCCCCAGGGTATCTTTCTTCACTGCAGCCCACCTTGGCTGCCAGGCTCACCTGACTCAATCATCCCAGCCTGGGCTCATTCTTTCACAAGTAACAACACTCCACTGTCACTGCATGCGTCATGCTTTAACCCTGACAGAAGGGGAAACTGAGGCCCAGAGAGGTAAAACAGCCCTGGTTGGCCCACACTAACTCACACAGTTGGCAAGTGGTGGGGCAGGGCTCCCGACTCCCAGCTCCTGCTTGTTCCACTCCCCCCACCATCTGTGCCTCGTCTTCTCTTATTTCCCCAATTCTTGAGAGCTAATCATTCTTTTACCATTCTCCATAGCACCTAGCACAGAGCTAATATTCAGTAAACACAAAACAAATTCCCCACTCGTTTCTGGCTTAGTTTTCCAAAGCACTGTGCCTCATCCTGCACTGAGAGCAAAGCCACTTTGAATATTTGGTGCCTGCCAAACAGGAGGGTGGCTTCCTGTTTCCCAGGGAGACCCATGTGCACAGGGACAGGACTGCACAGGCACCAGGTGCCAGGAGGGGCTCGGTAAGGGTTAACTGCAGCATCACTGCCCGCCCCTGCCACTGGGACTTCTGGCCTTCTCCAGGCCGCCAGCCACAGGACCCCCTCCCACCCAGCAATCACTGGGACTTTGGGGGGCCTTTGTGCTTTAATAAAGACGGTATTACCAAGTCGCAAAACTTCCCTCCTTTCCAAGCTTCCTTGCTGCCAGGGTTCCTGCTAAAGGTGAAGCCCTGTCATTCAAGGCCAGAGAAAGGGCTGAATCAAGATGCTGAACTCTTTTGACTTAATGTCACAATCTACCGCTCTCCCCAAACCACAATGGTGTGAGAAGTGCTCCCAACGGTATGGCAGCTTCGGTGTCCTTGGGTTCAGGGCCCCGGGGCAGGGGCTCTCCTGTTTGGCCGCCCAGGCATTCTGCATGCATCTCATGAACGCTCTAGTTTCCTCTCTGAATGCAGACATCAGTCCTGGCCCCTGAGAGAGTCCTGCCACCAAGGCAGCTCTCCTCTCGCTTGAGACTGCAACAAAGGCCACTTGAGGGCCCAGAGACAGCGCTGCCCAGTTCCTTTCCTGGGCCTGTCCTCTGCTCTTTCACACATCCCTTCCTTTTATTTCCCCAGCCCCCCTCTACTCCTGCTTTATGCCTCATTGAGCCATTAGACACTTAATAGGGTGCTCCTGTAGAATAAATTTTCTGTGTGGGGCTCCTGATGGCTCTCCCCGCTGGTGCTCCAGCCCACCTTGGTAGCAGTAGGGGAGGGGAGGAGCCTCCTGCAGCCCCTCTGAGAAATGCCTCCAGCTGCAGATCCAGAGACCTGCTGGCTTACCCCATGGTAAGCCATGATGGGCTCTGACAGCATCCCCCCATTGTGATCTTAAGGCTTACGCACCATGCACCTTTGTTTTCTCATCTGTGAAATGGGGATGATCCTCACACCTTCTGCATAGGGTTGTTGTGAGCACTGAATGAGTTAAGGCTTTGGAGCAGGGCCTGGAGGGAAGAAGGTGCCACTCAGGCCTCGGCCTTGCAATGACCATCCTCCAGACGACACGATCTGCTTAAGAGTCCTGTGCCACCTCCAATTCCTCTACTTGTGGGTGAATGAAGGAAGGGAAAGAAAAAAATCAATTCAAGGCTCTTTGCAGCTGTTTCTGTGTGAGTGTGTCTGTTTGTCTGTGTGTGTGTGTGTGTTTTTTTTTCCTTGCCTTGGTGTCCTAGAGCTTTGAAAAGAATAAAAACAGAGCCCCAAAGCAGTGAAAAGGCATGATTCTTCTTAAAATCCCAGTTAATCCTGCTTCCTTTAAAGTGGCAATAGGAGGAGGGGGGGAAGGGACCAGAATTGTTTCTGCAGCACCCTCCCCTCCCAGCCACTGCTCTTGGAGACCAGGAAATGAGGGGGAAAAATCCATAAATCATCCACCAAGAGAAGGACAGAAGAAGGAACCAGGCAGTAGGGAGAGCAAGGAACAGGAGCCAGCTGGGGAGGGTGTAGGGGCAGAGCGGGGGGACACTCGACTGTCTGCTAGGTGGAGGTGGCTGTCTGCAAGGGCAGTGTCCGGGCCAAAGGTCGGGTCAGCCACGCCTGTTCAAAAGGGAAAGGACAGCAAGGTCTCAAAATCTTATATGGAACCAGGCCCTGAAGAACAAGGATGAAACCCCGAGAGGTGTCTCTGATCTGACCACCTCTCTCCATTCTCCTGCCACCTCCTCCCTGGTCCTATGCTAACAGGGCCACACCCTGCCACAGCCCCACCACTCCCCACCAGTCCATTCACAACAAGCAGCCAGAGCCAGCTTGCAGGGATGAAAAGAGACTGTGCTATCCCTTTTGGAACACCTGCAGTGGTTCTCCAATGCACTTAGAAAAAATTCAGCAATGCCTGACCCCCACCGCTTCCCTTCTGATCTCATGCCACCATCTTTCTCAATCACTGACTTTGCTTTGCCTTACAAGTTCACCAGGTCCTTCCCACTTGAGACTTCACATGTGCCACTCACTGGCCCCGTCCCATCCTTCTCATCACAGACAGAGGCCATCCCTGACCTCTCTGAGGAGGACACCTGCCCTCATGCTTCCCTCTCCCAGCCCCATGCTCCCTCTCACTGTACTTATGTTGCTGGTTTATCTTCCATCTCTCTACCCCATGGTAAGCCCCATGGTCTGGTTCACTGGCCATTGAAAAGAATCCCCAGCCTGGTGCCTGGTGTAGCAGGTACACAGTAAACACTTGCTGGGTGAGTGAATGAATAAGCGAGTGAATGAGCAACCTCTCTAGCAAGTGAACATGTGGACATGGGAAATATCCCATTTGGGGCTGGAAGGCTGGAGTGAAATTTTTAAGGATCCTTTAGAAAAGCTCTCCACTGAAAACCATCATGTTGCTTTTTAATATTTGAAATAGCTCACACTTTGGGTGATAGCAATTTACATATTAGCTTCTTGTTAAGTGAGAATTTGTTTGCATAAATTATTTTAATAAATTAGACCATCAGTCCATAAATTTTTTCTATAAAGGGCCGGGTCACAGATATATTAGGTTTTATGGGCCACACTACGGCAATTACTCCACGCTGCCTCCGTAGAAACACAAAAACATCCAGGGATAATATGTGGGTGAATGGATGTGGCTGTGTTCCATTAAAACTTTATTTACAAAAGCAGGCAGCAGACTGGATTTGGCCCTAAAACCATAGTTGGCCAATCCCTGGATTAGATTAAAGCTTACCAAAACCACAAGAGAAGGACACACAGTAATGAAAAGGTTTTTTTTCTTTTTTTTTTTTTGGCTTCAACAAATATGCACAGAGATACTAGAAAAATATCACAAAACATTAATATTGCTGTGCATGCTTTGGCCTAAGATAGAGTTTACAATTCTGAATTTATGTGAAATTGTTGTTTCATAGAATATAAAGCATTTCAGTTGTTATCATTCTGCATGTCTGCAATGTTTGTGCAAATGGGAAATTCTAAGGGCAATTTTCATTCTGGAGGTACTAGGGAACTACTGAAGGTTCAATGTTTCTTGAATGTGTGGGTGGGAAACAAAAATGGAGAGGACAGGATGTTTTTGGTGTTTTTCTTTTTAAACAAAAATAGACTGGGTCAATAATTGGATGAGAGGTATCCAACATGTCTGAGTGGTTTCAGACCCAGGAGACCAGGAGAAGGAGCTGGTGACAGGAATGGGCAAGATGGATTCAATTGATGAAAAAAACAAAGACATAGGAAAATCACAAAGACGTCTCCACTTTCTGGTCACTTAATTTCAATTATCCCCACTCCAATTATCCAAACTGAAACTTTGCATCATCCAGAAGATACAAACAGTCTGGAAGTTTTCTCCTGAAGAAAGCAAGCACTTTAGAATCCCATGTTTTCACAGGACTTAACACACAATTGAGAAAGGCTTTTTTTAAATAGGAGATTTCTGAAATTTCCAGTAGTGTCTAGAGCAAGAACTAAAACAACTGCTTCTGAGCGAACAGATTGCTCATCGGACCCCGAGGTTGGGGGAAATCCCACATGCCTAACGTCAAAAGATTGTGAGGCATACTGGGAGGTGCCCAAGGGGGTTCGTGGAGAAGAACATGTGTGGATGTTGTCCCGGCAGGGAGACGCTAACACCAGTGCTTCTAGGACTTCACCTCTGGTGTTGTTATAGCCCCATTTCAGATCAACTTATTCATGACCTGATCCCAAATCCTCACTTACAGAACCACCTGCTGAAAGGCCAGGTCTACAGTGTCTGCCTCCCTGAGCAGGTGAAATGCTCACTGAATTGACTTAAAGTTGGGGATATTGTTTTAATATCCCTTGGAGATAGGTGGGGTCTGGGGACTTTTTCTTGAATTAACGAACATTTATTATAAATGGAAATTTGTGCTGAGGCTTGAGTATGGGCAGCAAGCTGGAACTTCAGGGAAGAGATAAAGAGGGAACACAAAGCTAGTCGCAGCTGGACAATAGCTGGGAGATGGGTTTCTTCCTATTCGAACAGCCTCGTGAAAAAGGATCTGGCTAGGTTCCCACAGGCCAGGGGCAGGGGTGACCTCTGCCCACTTGGGAAGTTTCAAATGACCCCATGTTTTATTTTTAGCTGTTTTTGTACAGAACACAAAAAAACCTTTGGGTGCTGGGCTCGTCTCCAAAGTGAAGCAAGTCGTAAACAGGAACAAAAGTGCCAGATCCTCCCCTGAAAAGCCTACCTATCAATTCACGGACTTGGGGTTTCTCTAAACTTTCAGATGTGCCCCCACAGAACCTCATCATTCATAACAAGCTGGGAAACTGGGGACCAGGCTGTCACTCCTGGCCTGATACTTATTCACTATGTGACCTCAGGCAAGCCCTTCCACTCTCTGAGCCTCAGTTTCTTCATCCATAAAATAAGGGCAGAGGTGAACCAAACCATTTCTAAGGATTCTTACAGCTCCAGCAAACTGCATCTCATCCAGGATACTAATGCTGGCCTTGGGCACAGGACACTTGGAGGAGAAACCCAGTCTTCAGGAAAATACTTAACTTGGCTCATCTGGTTTCAGCATTTCCCTTAAAAGCACCATTTAGAAAGAGCTGCAGCCAATAATCCTTGAGCACCTACTATGTGCTATCTCATTAAATACCTCTTCATAACCAGTCCATAAGAAAATCACCATAGTCCCCCCATCACAGATGACAGGTATGACAGTATATCCAGGACATGGACTGCATGGTCCCCAATGCTGGAAGTTAATCCCAGTCTTCTGCTTCCTACTGGAGGGTCCTTGAGCAAATTATTGATCCCTCCATGCCTCAGTTTCCTCATCTATAAAATGGGGATAACGACAGCCCCCATCTCATGGGGCTGTTCAAAGCCTAAATGGAGTAGGCATGAGAAGCACAAAGGAAGCACTCATAAATATTAACCATTACTACTGATAATTATCATGCTGCCATCACTACCACTCCTACCAGAGATGAGAAAAATGAGGTTCAGGGAAGATGTGTGAAAAGACACCACTCAAAACAACACAATGTTCTACATCTTAATTGAGAGTCCAGGGGGAGGCAAGGAGGGAGTTGCCTGGGGTCAGTGTTGAAGCAGGGTCACTATGCAACGATGGCCAGGCTGCCCGCCCTCCCTTAGCCCCAGGTTCTCCACTGGTAAGGTAGAGGCAGCAGCCCGCCAGGCTGTGAGGATCTGTAGCTCTTGCAAGATGCCAGGGAGTGGAAAGCAGTGGATAAGTGTTCACTCCCTTGCCTTCCCCATAAGCCTCTTGTGAAGTCTCTGAGATCCTAGCTGTCGGCCCTTCATCGAACTCAGTTCTTTGCATTAGAATTCTCCAGCGCTCAGACTTAATTGCCCAGTCAGCAGCAAAGGGCCCCACTACCGGACTGAGTCTTCTCCTGCTGGCTAAGCGAAACCGCACTGCTGCAGCCCACAGTCTGGGGCCTGCAGCTCAAGGCCATATGAGGTCCTGGAACAGTCCAACCATGTCTATACACAAGCCTCGTGCAGGCAACCTTTCCTGCACCCACGCACAGCCGCCATCCCGCCAAGCCCCACAGGCCTCTGTGTCAACTCCCAAGAGGTGGTAATCATAGCAGAATTAGTAATAATACCAACCATGATACCTCCTCCCTTCTCTTCACAGTTCATGAAGCACTTTCATATATTGTCTGGGTAGGGTAGAGGCTGTGTTTTATTCATCTTTAGAAACCTGCTGAATAATGCTAAGTATATAGTAAATACTCAGAAACAACGACTTGAATTATCTTTATAATGAGATTTTTAAAGATTGCCACTTAGTCAGCATTTACTATTAGTTACTCTCTCTGTTGAGCATGGGCCATACTCAACTCTCCTTACATTTCATCCTCACAACCACCTCATGTGGTGGTAAGCTCACTTATCAATCACATCTTACAGAAGAGGAAACTGAGGCTCAGAGAAGTGGAGCGACATGCCCAAGGTCACGACTAGAGAGTGACAGACCTGGGGTTTGAATCCTTACTCTTATACCCTCCAGCTTTTTTCCTGGAAGAGGCAGCAAGGAAGACGATGGGAGACTGTGTGTGGAGTCTGAAGAAGTAGATCAATAATGACACAGTTTTATAGTTGGAAAAAGAAAAATCCTATTTTCTTCATGATACAAACTACAAAAAGCAAATATAAGCAAAATCACCTTGGCTGCAGGGACATGAGAATCTCTGCTCTACTTTCTGCGGTCCCTCTGCATCTGTGTGACTGTTTTAAGTGCACACTCAGCTTCCAGATAGCCCGTAGCACGGAACACCTTGGCTTCCTTCCTGCAGATCCGCCCACCTCAAACATTCTAGCAGTTTCTTCTTCATCCTACCCACCACTGTGGGAGCTGAGGGGAACATCTTTTGGAAAAGGGCCCAGAATTGTTAAGTTCCTGTTTCCCTGGAGGTTTTATCTCCAGCAGCAGCCCCAGCCAAGAACTTAGAGTTTATGAGCAATGGCCTATGGGAAGGAGGCAGGCAAGGAGGGATGTGGTCAGTGCAACCCAGGCATAAGAGATGCTTCATTTTCCCCTTTTTTGTAAGAAAAAAATGAATAGCAAAATGAGGAAACCATTGGCATCGACACTCAGCCACAGGATTGGGGGCGATAGGGAATGGTGGGGACTGTGGCCAACCAGAGCTCCCTGGAAGGAGGTGGCAGCTGCTCAGTTCAAACACATGCCGCTGTGTGGGCAGGCAAGTCCAGGGTTGCCAAATCTTACTTTCCAAGGGATGCCAGAATCAGATTTTTTTTTTCCACATGAAATATCCTGATTTTTAAATGTTGTCAACGAATTCTTCCCCTCCCCGCCTTTTTAAAGTAAACACAGAAGTGAGTTGGATTTGGCTGCAAGTTTCTAACCTCTGTACTGATCCTTGCAGTGCACAGCATTTTCACTCCCCAAATGTCCCCATGGTCCTCTCTGCTTCCCAGCCCCTGTGCAGTAGGTGACACTGTGTCTCAGGTAGGTGACACCGTGTCTCAGGTTCTGGCCAACAGCCTGTGAGTGGAAGAGCCACGTGTAACTCCCAGACCATGGCAGTTAAAAGCTAGCCTCCTCCAGTTTCTCTTCCCTGGTGAGGCGGCAACCCGGGAGACTGCATGGTGCAGGTGACACAGCAAGGCTGCAAGATGAAGCAGTTTCTCTTTCCTCCAGACTCCAGGTGAGGGAGGAATACACCCCTGAGATCTTGGGGTCTGTCAGTGGAGGCAGCCAGCATCACCTGCCCTCATGCACACCTAGAACCCCTGTCTTCATTACCAAAGAATCCTTGTAGTAGTTCAGCATTTCCCAATTTTCAAAGCACTTTAACCCTCTTACCTTGTATAACTCTCAACTCAATAAGACAGACAGGGCAAGGCTTTATAATTTCATAGATGCGCAAACTGAGGCTCAGAAGGTAAAATTGAACTGTCCTAACGTGGGCGGCCAATAAGTGCTGAGGGTGGGTAGAGCTCACTCTGGTCCAGTGTTCCTCCCGCCTCCCAACTTAAGTGCTAGCCTCTGCAATATGAACTCCCCATTATTCTCTGGGTCATCTGTGAGCTCATGCCTTCCCCTGCCACGATTAGCTGCTTGAAGATTGACCTCTTACCTTTCCTGTAGACTTGGTCCCCTTCCAGATACAGAAGTAACAGATGGTCCAGGCTGCCAGGAGACACAAGGCCAGCTCCCAGCGAAGGTTCCCGATGTGCTCGATCCCATCGGAGATGGCCAAGACCCGGCGCCTGCAGAAGGTAGGGTGGAGAGTCACTGGGGCTGGGGCTGGGGCTGGGGCTGGCCCATCTTCAGCAAAGCTAGTGCTGCAGAGGAGCAGGGATTGGCCCATGTGCTCATTCACCCACGTCCACCATGGGCCAAATGTCTCCTCTGGGGAGGACATGGGGCCTCCGAGAGGAACAAGACGCAGCCCTCTGGACCTTGGATCATGGATTCACTCTCTGGGGAAAAAGACAGGCAAGTCTACAAATGTAGTACAAGAACAGCATGGAAAGGGCTCCGATGGAGGATGCATCCAGCCTACCTTGGGGTTCCCAGGAGATCATATTACCAGCCATAAATATCCTATATTCCTCCCTGAAGGGAGCCCCTACATCCTGCCCTGACAAACTTGAGGGGGGCCATAGGACTTGCTTTGACCATTGTTTGACCAACAATAAAACACGTGCCATTTCAGATAGAAGCTTCCAGAGACTGGGGGTATGGTTCTCTATCATCTCTTCTCCCTAACTCTGCTGTCATTACAGAAGCATGTGTCAAAACAGAGCCTTGAAAAACCTGAGTTCCTGAGTGACCGTCTGCTACTGTGTCAGAGACATAGTCTGAGCAGGAAATAACTTTGTTGCTTGAAGCTGCTGAGTTCTTTGGGGACATTTGTTACTGCAGCATAACCCAACATATCCTGACTGCTACAGCGGGTCAGGGAGAGCTTCCTGAAAGAAGTGATATGTGAGCCAAATTGTGAAAGGTAAGTGGAATTTGGTCAGAAGAAGAAGGAAGTGGAGATGGTTTTAGGTGGAAGGAACGGCATGACCAGAAGTAGAGGATGGTGTGCTTTGGGAACAGCAAGCTGGGGTGCAGGGATCAGAAGGAAACAGCAGGAAAGGTAAGCAGAGGTGGTACCAGGGGGAGCCTTGACTATCATGCCAAAGTGTAGAGGCTTCCCAGAGGGCCCAGGCCACAGGACAGGGAGGACTCTGGGTGAGCTAAGCTAATGCCACCAGGCTCACTTCCCTCAGAACCCATCAATTCTTCAGAGTTGACGCAGGCCTGGCTCTCAGAGCCCATGCCTGGGGTTTGTGTTCCTTTAAAGTCAAACTCGCCACGCTCCATATTGTGCAGAACTATGGCACCAACACAAACCCCCTCTCCAAGCTTGCTCCACGAATCCCATTCCGGCTGCCAAACCAACCCCCACCAGACCAAGCCAGTCGCCTCGCACTCTGGGAACGTCCTTTGAGAAAGGAGCTCCCATCCCACCAAGCATGAAAGCCACCCTCAGTGTCTGTCTCCCTGGGAATCCGCTCAGGGCCTGATTCTGCATTAATTACTCAATGACACCAATTAGCACTGGTCTACAGGCTCCCTCCAGCCCCAGCCCCGCCAGAGAAATCAGGCAGGCCCCCAAACAAAATCAGACTGTGTGCAGTCATAGATTTACTCAAAAGGAAATCAGCTTTCATACCCTTAGCCAGGAGAAGTGGGAACATCCACTGAAATACAATACACATTTACTGAGCACCTACTAAGTGCCAGGCACTATATCAGACCCTAGGATAAAAAAGATAAGCATCATATGGCCCTTGCTCTCTACTAGAATAAGGTGGACCAAAAAAAGGTCCCAGTTATTTATGAAGGAAAGGAGGCAGCCATTTAATTATAATAACGATTGTTATTTTATTTGCTTCTTATGTCTTAGCAGTCTCTGGCTTTAATTCATTTTAAAACTACAGGCCTTATTAAATGAGGCCTTTAAGAGAATCTATGAGTATAACAGAGTAGCATGTCCCCGAGCATGATCCCTGGGCATGATCCCTGATCCCAAAGGTTTGCCAGAAATACAAATCTTTCTGCACCCCCACAGACCCACTGGGTCCCAACCTTTAAAGTGGCTCCCAGGGAGCTACACTATGTGATTTCCCCTAGGAGTTCTCATACACAGTAAGGCTTGAGCACTACAGAAGAAGAGTTTTTGGTAATGAAGGTGTGATCTCCAAATGCCACCCGAATCATTTTTAAACTTTTTTTTTTTTTGGAGGGAGGAGGAGAGGGGTTTGAGGGAGGAAGTCATGGATCCCTTGAGAAGTTACCGAAGGGATGGACTTTCTCCCCAGGGAAACACACTGGCTCCCAAAATGCTGCAGGAATTTCAGGGTACCTACTGGCTCTCCTTTGCCCAGATTAAGAGCTGTGTGGGCTTACCCTGCCTTACACACGGCCACCCAAAGCATCCCCAATGCCCATCAGCTGGTGAACTACAAGGGACAACCTAGAGCTGGAAGGAATCAGGGCTGCTGCTGACAGAAACAGCCCAGGTGTACTCTGCACCAGCCCACTCGAGATGCTGAGCTTGTCACTGGAGGAACACACGAGGTCCCTACTGAGCCGGGGTGTATGCACGCGTATGCACATGCACACATGCATGTACACACACACACACACATACACGCGCACACACACACACACATACACGTACACACACACGTGCCTTCTTGTTGAAGTAGTTGTTTTCTGAACCTGGGACCTGAAAACTGGAACCCGCATGGGGACAGAGGGAGAAAGCGGGGCAGGCCCGCCAGGCACAAGCTGGCTCAGATCCCCTCTCTTCCACAATGTGGATGCTGCAAACTTTTGAGTCATGCAGCCTGCTCCGGCACCCTCTCGCTTAATTGAACAATCTAATTCCCAGAATGGGAAGCAGATTACTAAAAGCTACGGAGGATGAATTGCTCTTTTGTTTTACCAAACACTGTTTGAAAACATCCTCAAACTATTTTCCTCAGGTTTTACCAACGCTGACTTTAACTAGGAATGGACCTTTGGTTTCTAAAGGAAAGGGGGCTCGGGGGCCAGGTTCTCAGCCTGTAGGGCAGTGGGGTTGTTTTGAAACCCACAAGGGCAGCCTTTGAGAGGATGGGGGCTGGGGCACTCAACTCCGGAGACTTGGAGAAGGCACAGCTCTTCCTGGGAAAAAGCTTTCTTAATGACCCTCCCCCATGAAATGCTGGGACAGAAGAAAGGTCTGAATAAGGAAGAGTTTGCTGCCAACACCCTGGCCAAAAAGGACCCAGAGACAGACCTCCCCCGACACTGTTAAGGGAGCAGGAAATGCTGAAGCCTAGATGGGTCTCTGCAGAGGGATCCGTTTACATGAGTAATATTTAGTGTGTACCTACTATGCGCCAGGCCCTACAGCAGATTCTTCACGAAGCACCCTTTTCAGGCCATAGTAGAGTAGTATATCTGGAGCTTTCCACCCAGAAGCTGCTCAAATCCCAGCCCTCTCCTTACCAGCTGCTCCACCTCGGGGAAGCGGCATCACCTCTCTGAGTCTCAGCTTCCTCATCTGTAAAATGGGAATAATGATACCTACCTTCAATGGCTTTTCAAGCATGAATGCATCTAACCCTCCCCCACAGTCCTTGAGATGAGCACAGTTATCATCACCATTTCAAAGACAGCGAACCTGAGGTGTAGAGAGGCGAAGTAACTTGCCCAAACTCACATCCTCAGCAAGAAACAGAGCTTGGATTTGAGCCCCGGGATCTTGGCTCCAGAGCCCACACTTTCAGCCTTGATTCCTCCATAACCCTAGCATCACCCACCACTTTCCTTTCTTAACAAATTAAAGCTACAGTAAATGCACATCCCAAAGCTGTCTTACATATCTTTGTGTACTAGGAGAGAGGAGTATATGGAACATGGCATTCACACATTCAGTAATTTATTTAAACAATACTTACGAAAGCATCATCGGTGTGCCAGACACGGAGCTAAGCCTGGGGGTCTTTAAAGAGCCTGTGGTCTAGTGGAGAAAGCAGATAAGGAAACAGCAGCACATGGAGAGGGTGGGCACAGAGAAAGGTGGGGGAAGCTCCCAGGCACAGCAGGAGACCCTTGTGGGGATCAGTATCAGAGTGGGGGTTTGGGGGTCCTGAAGGGCAGGAGGAAAGTTAGCAAAGAAGAGGGGGCATATGCAGGAGAAAGGCCCCCAAGGGCAAAAGCCAGGAGGCTGGGAAGAACACCACAAGGCCAAAGAAGGGCACGGTGGGCTAGGTGAGTGCAGATTGGGCTGGGTGAGAAGTAGGGTGAGGAGGCGGCCACATGGGGAGCAGGGGCTAGACTGTGAGCCTTGCTGAGGGGCCAGGGCTTCTTCCTGCGGGTGACAGAAGCCTAGGGAAGTGTTCAACAGTGGTGAGACCCCATCAGATGTGCGTTTTAGAACACTGTGGCTGCCATGGGAAGAATGAACGGTCAGGGTGGGGCAGAGGAGTTTGCCTCCATTTGAGCAAGCAATAGGGAAGGGAATAGTACTAGAGAGGAATGGGTGGCTGGAGAGCAGCAGAGGAACAAGGTGACTGCCTGGGGCAGCCAGCGGCAGGAAAGAGCCAGGGCTAGGCTGACACCAGGTTCACACCACGGATCCTTGGATGGGTAGGGTGGGTCTTTAGGCTGAGCAGGAGTGAAGTGGTGCTTGGAACAGAGGAAGAGATGATGGCCAATCATTCTTTTAGATAAGATGATGTGGAGCTGTTGGCAAGACACTCAGGTTGCTGCAATGCCCAGAGGCTACTGGGTCTCTGAATGCCACCCAGAAACGACATGCAGACAGGGAATTCATACCTGAGCCCTCAGCCTTCAGAGTATCGCGGGAGAGCAGAGAAGGGGGAAGATGGGGCCTACAACCAAGCCCCCAGAACCCCAACATCTTAAGGCAGCAAAGGGAAGGGAGAAGCCCTTGGAGAAGCAGGGAAGGAGTGGGCAGAAAGTCAGGGGAGCAACCCAAGGAGGGGGTATCCTCAAGGCAGAGGAAGGGGCATCTCCAGCAGGCAAGTAGCCGACCTGCAAAGGCTGCAGGCCAGCCTTGTGGGAGGGCAATGCCTGCGGGACTTGGGACCAGGAGTGGGGAGGCCCGGAGAGCCACTGTTTGATCTTAGAGTAGACTGGGTCGGGGGCAGATGAGAGGTGAGACCCTGAGCCACGTGGCTCCTTCAGGAAGTTTAGCTCCGATGAGTTAGGGAGAGGTGGCAGCAGCTAAAGGGGCCACAGGGTACAAGGGTTGTTTGATCCACATTTGTTTTGCTTTCAGGTTGGTGTAACTGGGCTAATTCACCAGAAAGATATGGAAGAAGGGAGAAATTTCAGAAACAGGAGGGAACAGGGGATAAGAGAGGAGGAGAAGAAGTGAAGGCCCTTACGATGGTGGAAGGCAGAAAATCCATAGGTGGAGGTGTTAGGCCAGCCAGGCATGGAGATGTCCTTTCTACTCAACAAGAGGGAAGGAGTGGGGGAAGCTAAGAGGGTGGCTCAAAAGCAAACTACATCCTTCCTTATTAAGAGACTTGGAGGAAGGAGCGGAACTGGGAGGAGATGGCAGTGGTGAGTACTGTGCTCAGCACCACCTGACACCCTCCCCCATCTCGCTTCATTCAGTCTTCATGGCAACACCACTGCTGGGGCATGATTATATCCATTTCATGGATGAGGAAGCTCAGGGAGGTGAAGCAACTTGCCCAAATTGAGTCTTTTTTTTTCTTTTGAGACAGAGTCTCACTCTATAGCCCAGGCTGGAGTGCAGTGGTACGATCTTGGCTCGCTGCAACGTCCACCACCCGGGTTCAAGTGATTCTCCTGCCTCAGCCTCCTGAGTAGCTAGGACTACAGGTGCCTGCCACCATGCCTGCCTAATTTTTGTATTTTTAATAAAGACAGGATTTCACCATATTGGCCAGGCTTGTCTTGAACTCCTGACCTCAAGTGATCCTCCTATCCTGACTTCCCAAAGTACTGGGATGACAAGTGTGAGCCAACCATGCCCTGCCCCAGACTGAGAGTTGAAACCAAGTTCTTCTGATGCCAAGAACTTCTGGCTACACCAGAAAGTGAGCCCAAGGTTGAGAGGGTGTCTCTCACTCAGGCCTTCTCCTGTGCCTGATGGTCAAAGGATAGTGGCTGGAATCCCATGTCTGTTCCCTCTGGGCAGCTCACATACACACAGCTGCTGAGTCTGGAGAGAAGGAAACAGCCTCCCACCTGAAGCTTCTGGCTCCCAGCACAAGGGCTGGTTTGCACGGAGAGCAGAGCTGAAGCAGAACTCCCTCCAGCCTGGCACCCAGGAGGGCCACGTGGGAACAGCTCCCAGCCCAGCCTGGGGTGGCCTCATCTTCATGTCGCGCACGGAGCCGGCAAACAGATCACCTTTCTTTAACCTGCCACCGAGGAAAGTGCTGCCAGGGCCCTGGAGACCGCCCTAAAAGCTGGCGCTGAGGGGCTGAGCTATAAATAGCCCTGCTGGTCTCCCAAAGCAACAAACACACAAACCAAAAAAGGCCCATCACCAAAACAAATGTGCTTTCCTGGCCCCCGCCGGGGAGCTGGCCGCTGCCTTGGGGAGTCTGCTCTCACTTCTCCAGGAAGAAAGAAGTACAGTCCCCTGCACTCTCCACATTCACGGGGGACTCCGACAGAGTCCACAGCAGGGGCCCCTAAACCAAGCCAGGGACTCAGCCAGGCCTCCTCTGCAGGAATTTCAGGCCTCTGCATCACACACTCATTCAGTCCACGCTACAGTGATGAATAAGCAGGCTGTTCCACCTTAGGGAACTTACTGTCCAGGGGTATAAAGGTATCAACAAGGATAGTTACAGCTTGCATTTCGCACCTGCTCACCATGCCATGTGTAAAATCTGATCTGACCTTCTCTGCATCTTCTCAGGCGAGGACAGTTATTATTCCCACTCTACAGATAAGGAAAGTGTGGCTCAGGCAGGTGACATGCCCAGAAAGTGGGGACAGATCTTGAAGCCATATCGGTTCAATGTCAGAGGTAGAGCTCAGAATCACTACCCTGTCTTGGGAAAGATGGGGAATTGTGTGATTATGGGTGTCAGTGGAGCCAGGACCCTGGGGAGCCAGGGAGTGCAATCAGGGACCAACATAGGCCTAAGGGGTCTGGAGCTACCTCTCCAATTCCCTCTGTCCCTGCAAAATCCTACTCTTTGTCCACACACCAGACTCCATCAGTCCCCAAACATCCTGCACTTCCTCACATTGCAGCATTCACTCCCATGATTCCCTCAGCTGGGAACATCCTTCCCAATTCTCCCCAGCTATCTATATTCTAACCATCCTTCAAGCACCAGCTCAAATAACACTAAGCCTCACAAGTGCTTCCTTGGTCCTCACCCCAACCCCAGGACCAGCCCCTTCTGCCATTCACGCTAAGCAAATGAGCACCTCACTGTGTACCAGGGACTTCTAGGCCAGAGCTCAGCAAGCTTTTTCTGTAAAGGGCAAGGCATACAGTCTCTGTCCGAACTATTCTCTATTCCTGCAGGGTGAAAGCAACCACAGGTCATTTGTAAATGAATGGGTGTGGCTTTCTTCCAATAAAACTTTATTTACAAAAACAGGCAGCAGCTGAGATTTGGCCAGTAGTTTGCTGACCCCTGTCCTAGGCTAATGCTTCCCAAAGAACACTAATCCTCCAATGTCCTGAGTTCCCAGGTCAGGCTGGGCTCTCATTTGAGAAACTACTGCACACTAGAGTTTCTTAGAGATGTTCATTGCTTAGCAGAATATTAAAGGCTCTGAGAAGTCCTGAAACAACATTTGCATAGCTTTATCTAACTCAATGTTTCTCAAATTTATTGAGAAGTGTTCCTCATTGAAATGAAAATTAAAACCACAAGACATACCACTTCACACCTACTAGGATAGCTATAATCAAAAAGTCAGACAACAACAAATGTTGGTGAAGATGTGAAGAAATGGAACCCTGATATATTACTGGTGGGAATGCAAAATAGTTCAGCCACTTTGGAAAGCAGTTTGGCATTTTCTTAAAAAGTTAAACACAAAACCCAGCAATTTCACTCCTGGATATAAGCCCAAGAGAATAAACATATGTTCAAACAAAAATTTGTACACATATGTTCATGGCAGCATTTTTCGTAATAGCCCAAGGTAGAAACAATCCAAATGTTCATCAACTGATGAATGGATACACAAAATATGGTCTATCCATGCAACAGTATTTCATATAGCTACAAAAAGGAATGAAGTACTGATTCATGCTACAACACAGATAAACCTTGAAAGTGTTATGCTACACGAAAGAAACCAATCACGAAAGACCACAAGTTGTATGGTTCCATTTATATGCAATGTCTGAACAAGGCAAATTCACAGAGATAAAAAAAAAAAATAGCTGAGTGTTGCTTGGAACTGGGAATGGAGATTAATGGTGAATGGGCAGAGAGCTCTTTTTCGGGGGATAGAAACATTTTAAACTTGTATTGTGGTGTGGGCTTCACACTTGGTAAATTTACTCAAAACTGTGCACTTAAGAGGAGTGCATTTTATGGCATGTAAACTACAATAAACTTTCTGAAAAGTTAAGAAGGAAGGGCTCCCCTCTCCCATCCCTGTTTCTGCTTTTCCAAAGCAATACTTCCTAACATCCTGGAGAACACACACTTGGGAAGGCGTGTCAGGCGCTTTTGTGTGTTATCTTGCACACCCATTGTTCAGAGGAAACTCAGGCTCCACAGAAATAGCTACCTTGTCCAAGATCACAAAACCGGTAGGTAGCAGAGCCTGGTCTTGAACCTGTCCCTTGATCCCAAGTTTAATGCGTATGCTGCCCCTCTGTGGCTGGAGGGTGAGACTGAGGGCAGCAGGAGGGAGTGCAGGGAGGACAGTGAATCTAGAAGTGGGGACTTTCCAGAGGAGCAGGAACCCAGGGAAATGCCTCAAAACTTAGGCCTCACAGGGAGAAGTGAGCAGAGGTCCTGAAGGTCAGGAGGCAGAGTGCATAAGGGGAAGGTGAGAGACAGAGGAGCTGCTGCAGCTGTGAGGAATCCACCACAGGGTATAACGCAGCCATTCTCACTTGCAGAACGTGGATCCCACGTGGCAGGAAGGGCCTCCCCCACCCCATGGCTGGGGTCCGGGTCCTCAGATTCCTGCCCCTTATTCCTCCTCCCAGGACTCAAGCAGCTCAAAAATGCTGCCCAGGTCACGGCTGCCCCACAGGTTCCCCACACGTGCCCAAGGGGAAGCAAATCTGCATTCAGGAGCATCCAGAAGCTCAAAGCTGGCCCACCTGTGCCCTGGCCCCTCCGAAGTGGTCTGCATTAAGGATTGCAAGAAGCCACTGTGTGCCCTGGATGGGTGGTGGCCAGGATAGGCATGAGAGCATCAGGAGCAGCCCTGCACAAGGAGGTCAGAGCAGGGAGTGGATGTCTGGTCCCAGTCTGGGCGCATCCCACTGGGAGACCACAGGTGGTCACCTGTTTTTGGAATGTCACTTCATCCACCTCAGCTCTAAAATGAAAGTGAGGATGGGAGGTCTGTGGAAGGGGACTGGATTGTGAGGAGTTACCGCTGACCGGCAATGTCACACTGTCCACAGCTCACTTCACGCCAACTGCACTTTTAAGTGCTGTCTATTTACACCCGTTCTACAGAGAAGGAATCTTGAGCTTTGGCATTACCTGCTCAGGGTCCCAATTCCTAAATGAAAAGGTCACGTTGCCCCAGCTCTGGTGCTTCTCCCCCATCCTGCATGTCTTCCATCTGCCCCTTAGTGAGAAGAGTGCAAAGCACAAGCAAGGGATGTGTGTGTTTGGGTGTGCATGTGTGACCCTGGAGAGTTTTATATACTTCCTCATTGTTTTATTAAAAACAACCTAGTCAAGTTATTCTGCTCCTGACCCTGAATTAAATCATTCACTCATCAGTGCCTTGTGCCACTGGCTGGAGGGCCACATATCACACACTAGAGGCCAGCATCAGTTGACAAATCCCTCATGAGTTTCTTCCTTCGTCCCTTCCTCCCTTTTCCTATCAAATATATTCCCCATCTGCTGAAAAACAAAGAACAAAAAAACAAACAACAAAAAAAACTTCTTTCCAGAGCCTGAATCCATGGGGCTGCAGAGAGGCAGCATACAGCAGTCCAACTCTGCACCTGGGATAAAGCAGGCAGCTGACCATATTTCACACACAGGAAGAAGCCTGGAACGGCGGAGAGATGCAGGTGGCTGGGTTTCAGACCAGCTTGGGCTCTGGCCCACCATGAGAGGCATTTTGGTCAGGTCCCTTAGTATCTCACGTCCTCAGAATCCCCCGTGTGAGATGAGAACTCAGATACTGATACCACATCATTTATAACCTGGGTGGATGGGTTAAATGAGGTCATGTGCTTAGAGGGCCCTGTGCAGGGCCAGGGTATACAGTAGGTGCTTAGTAACCAAATGTGACTTCCTTTTCTCTACTGCACCCATTAGGATGTAGAAAGAACCTCATACAAAACTCATGCAGTTTAGTAAGTTGCTGCTTCCTGTTCTATACTGTAAGACATCTAGTGTGAAAAATACAAATACCCATCTGGCTAAATTTACACACAAATATGTTTACTGTAATGATCAAGAACTAATAATAACAGGCGACCACAGCTATTCAGTATTTATTAAGCCCAATTACTACTAGTAGTGCTATAACAACAATTATTCCCATTTTGCAGACAAAGACAGTGAATTGCAGAGAGATTTAAGCAACAAGTGGAAGCAGCAGGATTCAAATTCTTGCTTTCTGGCGCCAAAGCCCAAGTCTCTAGGTCCCCACACCACACCACAGCACGGCACAGCACTTTTAAATAGCGTTTCAACAACTGTGCATACAAGCAGAACCTTGATCCTCGGCTGAAGGGCTTTCAGTATAGTATTCGGATGGTGTCATCACTAGAAGCATTAATTGGTCCTTCTGGGGAGGTGTTCTGGGCAAGAGGCCATCCCTGGCATTGATGGTTTAAGGCAAACAGACCTTGGGTTCTCCCTCAGGCCTCCACCCCTTACGCTTAATTGGCAGTGGGCCAGGCTTGGTGCCTCATGCCTGTAATCCCAGCACTTTGGGAGGCCAAGGTGGGTGGATTATCTGACGTCAGGAGTTTGAGACCAGCCTGGCCAACATGGTGAAACCCCAACTCTACTAAAAATACAAACATAGCTAGGTGTGGTGGCGAGTGCCTGTAACCCCAGCTACATGGGAGGTTGAGGTGGGAGAATTGGTTGAACCCAGGAGGTGGAGGTTGCAGTGAGCTGAGATCGCACCATTGCACTCCAGGCTGGGCAACAAGAGCGAAACTCTGTCTCAAGAAGAAAAAAAAAAAAAAAAAAAAAACCTTAATTGGCAGTGGAGAAGTGCTTCTTGGTGCCTGGCAGATAGGGGTCCTGGCTCTTGCTTCAGGGATGGCCACCAGGGTGGGTCTGGCTGGGGACAAGGGAGTGAAATTGCAGACTTGGCATGCCCCTCCCTACTTCAGCAGCTTGGAAACCCAAATCCTGTTGTATGCTGTATTTTCTTCTTTTACTTAAACCTACTTCCTACATTTTCTACAAAAAAGGACACAGATCACTTTTGCACTAAAGAAATCAAATGTCCACTGGAAAACCTGTTTCTATGAAAGGGAACCGACGGAAGAGGAGAATTAAATTTCTGAACCTGGGAACTTGTATGCTTTGACAGACAGGGCAAAAAGGAGAGTAAGAGGAGTGGTACCAAGAGTACAGGGAAATATGGGCAGGAGGAGACTCAACTGTGAACAGAGTTCTCTCTTAGGAAAAGGGCTAGGGGAGACACATTTATAGGTTATATTTAATCTGACATACAAACGTATCCCATTTATATGTCTATTGTGTTTTCACTGCTTACAACAATAATCACTTTTTTCTTTTTGAGACGGAGTCTCGCTCTGTCGCCCAGGCTAGAGTGCAGTGGTGCGATCTCAGCTCACTGCAAGCTCCGCCTCCCGGGTTCACGCCATTCTCCTGCCTCAGCCACCTGAGTGGCTGGGACTACAGGCGCCCACTACCACCATGCCCGGCTAATATTTTGTATTTTTAGTAGAGACGGGGTTTCACCATGTTAGCCAGGATGGTCTCGATCTCCTGACCTCGTGATCTGCCCGCCTCGACCTCCCAAAGTGCTGGGATTACAGGTGTCAGCCACTGCGCCCAGCCAATAATCACCATTTTTAACATCAGTTAAATATTCAACAATTAGAATAAGAAGGTCACAACACCCTGTTAGGGCAACAAAGTGTTGATCTGGCTTTGCTTTGGTGAATTGGTGAATCTCCTGAGAGTACTGCATGTGGCCCAAGCCCCCACTCAGCACAAGTCTGGTATGTGTCCTCAATGGGACCTTTTCCTGTTCCCCCAAACCCTAACCAAGGATCCCCAGCGCCTCCCTGGTGGGGAGGAGTAACAACGGCCCTCTCCTTGAGAGAAGAGATCCTCTGTGGGGCAGCTGGTTGGTGGGTTTGGGGCACCAGGGCTGCTTGGGGCCACTAGGAGCCAAGAAGCTGGTTTTGGGTTCTGGGAAATCCCTCAGCGTTTCCAAAATTATGTTTAGTTAATGGTAAAATTGAATTTTTTTTTCTTCTGCCTGCATTACAGGCATTAGTTCATTTAAAAAATTAAATGAACTAATATCAAGACAAATGGTAACTAAACAAATAAATACATAAAGATTAACAAGGTGGAAGCTTCTACTAGCTTCTTCTCAACGTCTGCCTACAAACTCCCCTTTGTGTTACAATCTTCCATTCACTGGAAGGAAACAGTAAATGATGAAGCATTCAGAAAGCAAGCTTCATTTTACTTTTCAGGGCTAGATATCTCTGTGGGCCTGTAGGCACATATAGGAGAAAGAAAGAACTACTAGTTTCTTCACAATGTCTGCCTACAAACTACTGTAAATGGGATTTGTTACACAAACAGGAGGGTTCATTATGATAAATAACAGCTTATTCACTAACCCTGTGGCTCCTATTTTTTAAATTATGAAATCATGTTCCTAGTTTTGTTTCTAATTTAAATAATACAAAAAAGTACAAAGCAAAAAGTAAGCCTCTCTCTATAACCTCACTTGCCCCCGAGTCCCACTCCTGGGTAATCTGTTAATAGCTTCTTATGTATACTTCCAGACATGGTTTATGGTTATAAAGGCATATACAACACATGTATTACATACGATATCATACACAACATTCTACAACTCACCTTTTTCACTTACTGTTAGCTTCTCTGTGTCAACACATTTTCTGCCTAATTCTTTTTTAGCAGTTGTATAATTTTATCTAATTGGTATCATATTTAAGAACATTTTACATGTCCTTTTTAACTATCATATACAGTGCTGCTGAGGACATGCTCAGGTTCTATGTAACTAGCGAGGTCATATCGCGAATGAACTTTCAGAAGCAGGATTTGGGGACAAAACTTATGTGCAGCCCCAGTGCTGCAGGTTATTGCTAAATTGGCTTCTGTTGCTGTTGTTTAGAAAAAAAAATGGGGCCTTGAGAGTTCAGGCAGATTAAGAGCTGCCCATCTGCCTGCATCAGAACAAGTTCGCTGAGGACGCATGAGGTTAGAAGACCTCACAGCAAGTGGGAGGCTATGGAGGAATTAATACATCAGAGAGACCGTTCTCTTACTCCCTTCAGTGTATTCTATGGACAAGCATGGCAAGACTGCTTCTACCCTGTCTTTCCCAACAGTGCAGGGCACCACCACCCAGCTTCCACCTCCGCAGGAAGGAGTCTTAGGTTCCTGCACCTGGACCACATCCATGGCCTCCACCCGCAGCCTGGGGAGGCTGCCTTATCCTCAGGCCTGATTACACAACTCTAAGAATAGAACATTTGCAGGCATCCCACAGAATCACTGCAAACCCTTTAGAAGTGTACAGAGGCCCTTCATGCTCTTCTCCAGGCTCTTTGACTGCCTTGCCATTCCCCAAAGAGCCTCCCACTATGGGGTCACCACCCCCGCTGCTCCCTCGGTCCTGTAGCTCCTGGGACCTCCACACAGCTTGCTCCCTCACTTCTCTCAGTTCCCTGACTGACATGCCACCTCCTCAGAGAAGCCTTCGCTGACCCTCGGACACTTTCTGCCCTCTAACCCTGCTGACTTTTTCTTCAGGAAACTGAACTCAGCTTAATCCAATATTTTCTGCTTATTTGGTTATTGGTGCTCTCAGATCCGTAAGGATGAGTTTTTGTTTTGTTCATGTTGCATTCCAGAACCTGCAATGAGACCTGACATATAGTAGGTGCTCAATAAACACCTGTAAGTGCATAGATGCTCTGGCCCCTGCCTGCTCTTCAGTAAAGTCTACCCTTTGCCCCTAGGATCTAAATGCAGTAGCATTGTGGGTAAAATCCATAAGCTGCAACACACAACTTCAGATCTCTGCGCTCTTGCTTTTTTTATTCTCTCCACCTGGTATGTCACTTACTCACTCCATAGCCAACCACATGAACTTCTATTCATCCTGCAAAACCCAGCTAAAGTATCACCAACTCCATGTAGCCTTCCCCAAAGTCCAGGTATCCAGGTTTCGCCAGCCTCGCTCTGCAAGCCTTCTACAGATATATCTGTTACCTCATAATTCAAAAACTCTTTTTTTTTTTCCTACTTCCCAGCTTCCCCTGCCAGGCTATGTGCTTCTTCAGGGAGAGCCAGTGTCCTCCTCATCTTTCTGGCTACTTATAAGATGTCCAGCACCCAGTATTTACTTAAAAAATGTCAAAAGAACAATTAAGTGAAGAAAAAATGCACTGAGAAAGCTCACCATGCCTACTGTGAGGGGAAAACAAGGCCTTGCTTGATGAACCTTCTCTAAAGAATCTTAAAAAGAATCCACACAGACTTGTAGAGATCTGGATAAAGTCTCCTGTGTAAAAACAGCTACCATTTATTAGCACTTACCACATGCTAGGAGTTTTGTAAGCATCATCTCATTCCATGCTCTTGACAGCGGGGTGGGTACATTTACCATATGTCATCCCGTTTTCAGAGGAGCAGACAGAGGCTCTACAGGTTAATCAGGGTCACACACCTGACAGGTGGAAGGGGCAGCTGCTTAAACTGGGCTCTAGAACTTGCCACTAAAATCTGCACTTTAGCTATGGGGTGATGTGTTGGGGGTATGGTGGGGCCAGGTAATCCAAACTAGCAGAACAGGATGTTGCCACACAGCATGCAGTGCTGACCTAGGAAAGGGTCCGAAGGGCACTTCTGATGCTGAATCAGGAGGCAGGAAGGCTATTGTAGGCAAACAGACCAACTGTGCACAGGTCTTGGCAGCTTGGGCCCAACCATGACTCTGTACCTGTAGAGATGGGGCTGGAAGGGACCCTGTGCCTCCAGTAGCCAGAACTAACACAGGTACCCCACTTATGACCCATCAAAGTTCTCAGAATGTGTTAGCCCGGAGAGGTTGGTAAGGCAAGGAACAGAGTTAACCCCATTTCATATATGGGAGAACCAATTGCAAAAATCTATTTACATATTAAAACCTTTCCAAAGAGCTTAAGATGGGCTGGGCTTCCTACAGGAGAAGTCTCATTCATTCAATCTTCATCTCAGCATTGCAGGTGGGTGTTCAGGTAGGTGTTATCATTTCCAATTTACAGATGTGGACACTGAGATCCAAGGGGGTAAGAAACATTCATTCATTCACTCTTCCATTCATTCATTTCAACAAATATTTATTGAGCACCTAGAATGTGCTGGCAAGACAATAATGAACAAAACAGATATCGTCCTTGCCAGCATGGAACTTAAATTCTGATGGAGAAAGACAGAATAATCAAATAAATATACAAGGATTTCAGATAATATAAGAACTATTAAGAAAGAGTGATGGGGCATTAAGAAAGAGTGATGGGGTTGAAAGGGACTGGGGTGCAGATTCCATGGGCATGGTCAAGGAGGGCTCCCCATGTGACACTGACATTTGAATTAAGATTCAATGGTAAGAAGGAGCCAGACACACAGGATCTGGTGAGAAATCTTCTAGCAAAAGGAAAAGCAAAAGCCAAGAGACTGACCCTGGGACAAGGCCCGTATATCCGAATATACAGAAAGAAGGACAGAAAGAAGGCCAGTGTGGAGGAGAGTAATGTGCAGAGGGGAAGACAGGCCTGGGAAAGAGGCAGGGAGTCACCCCAGTCCCACAGAAAGAACCAACCTTCACTCTAGTTCCTCTGATCCCAAATCTCATGTCCAAAGAAAATCAATTAAAATATCCACGTGACTCAAAAATAAACACTAAAAACAAAACTCCCCCAGTGAAGATAAACCAGAAAAATAAGGCCTCATCCTTCTGAATAAATAGAACTGAATACCCTTAGAGCTTAATTTGGGCCCAGCACACAATATGTGCTCAACATGTGCTTGCTGAATGGACGCTGAGCAACAACAATTTTGGTTGTATACATAGCAAGAACGGAGTTGCTCCCCCAACCCTGGACTAACAGGACTTGGAGGCTTGAGAAAGGGAAGTGAAGATGAATCAATGTCCATCTGATGCCACAATATTGGTTATGCACTAAATAGCATTCAATCCCACCAGAGGGTACAGGCTCAAAATTTAGAACTGCAGACACATTTAGATAAATGCACGGATGCCAGATGCATAATGGGTTACTAAGGGAAACGAGGGTGGCCTAATTTTGAAGCCTGACATTAGGAAGACAAGCAGCCCTGGCCCTGTAGGACCCCCCATAAGAGTCAGAATCCAGGACTGATCTAGGGCCCGAGCTTCTCTCATGGGCTAAGCCAGCAAATTTAATTACATCTGAAAAGGCAACTGACACTTCAAGATGGGGGTGGGCAGGCCAGGTGCCCATGGCCAAGGCAAAGCCATGGCCAGATGCAGGCAGAGAAGTAGTGCCCTATAAATGATTTTAAGGTTATCTGTGGGCTTGTCTCACCTCTGCTTCCAGAGACTAGAACCTCATCTTCCATCTTTGCTTCCCCTAAATAAGACACCGTGTCTTTCTTATGTGTACCAGGAGCTCAGATGTTTGTCAAATGAATGAACTATAATAACAGACAGCCTAGGCAGTCTACTTTGAGCAATGTGGCCTTCACTGAACTCCCTGGAGTTGGAGGCAGTATGAAAAGGACAACAGGATCCCATGAAACCAGACACACAAGGAAACAACAAAGAGAGATGAAGAAATGCTTTTGAGGAAGCTTGATCCAATACTGGAAGAGTGCTGTCACACAGAAAAGCAATTAGGTATGCTATATCAAAGCCCCAGAAATCAACTTTTGGCTGAATTTAAGGAAGAACTTATTCCTAGCAAAATGTTTCCCAGACTGCATTTAGCGGAATGCGAGCATTCAGGGGGTGGAGTACACTGGGGCAGGGTCAGAGAGAGGGAAGGGATTCTAATTTAGTCCATAGGAAAATAAGTTTGGGAATTTGGGTTCAGCAAAGGTAAATGGATATTCTCACTGAAGGACACAGCTTTCATCCCTTCTCAAACTTAGATGGCTCAAAAGCTTTTCATAGGATGATATGAACATCTCACACAATCTCTATATTCCAATCTCAGCTCAGGGGTAAAGAAGAATTAGAGGTTTCTGACAAAAGCATAATTGTATGAAGGGGTGTGTGTCCCACTAGTATTTGAGTACTTTTAGGATACAGGATTCAACACTGTATGGATGATACAGACAGAGATGCAATCTGAATAGAAAACTAGAACCATGGGTTCATTTTCTCATGAACTTTCATCTTGAGTAACCAAGTAGCTGGCAGGATGGTCCATACTGATGAGCATGCAGTCAAACTGCCCTTGCCTGCCCTTGGTGTCCAAATAAATGGATAATATGGATATTGCAAAGGGGTCCTGGAATTAATCAATGCTGTTGGGTGAGAGGCTTAATGACAGCATGTGTTCTTGCCAGAGCCCACTTTGACTCTTCTCATATAGTATTTTCTAGGACATATTGCCTACCTGTCTGCCTTCCTCATCCGTCCATCTAGTCTATAAATATTCACAGAGGGCCTTCCATAGCCTGGCAATGATGAGTAAAACCAGACAAGGTGCCGCTTCATGATTGCCTATTGGGGAATACAGGCTACGAACAAATATTATACAAATAATGATTTAATTAAGGTTTTCCATATATGTTACAAAGGAAATGAATGGTGCAAAAACAACAGTAACTAACACAGAGACCTTGTCCAGTCTGGAGTTTCAGGGTGAATTCTCTAAAGGAGCACAGAAACTGTTCTGCAGAACCCCAAATGTGCAGGTCCAATACAAGTCTCTGACATCCTTCCAGGAAACCTCAGCCCAATGAGACTGGGAAAGACCACAAAGGCCCACCCAGCACAGAAGTCTCCTTTGAAGTACAAATCTAATGGATTTGAGACTATGATTCAGTAGGCCTGGGGTAGGTAACCAGGTGATTAAAATACTGCTACTCTGTAGACCACATTTAAATAGCACTACTCTATAAAGCACTTTAAAAGATGTAAACAAATGGAGAACTAGCTATACCATGTCCATAGACAGAGAGGTTGGATCATAAAGATGTCAAATTTTCTCAAATTAACCCATGAGTTCAATAGACTTTTAATCAAAACTCTCACAGAGTTTTTTTTTTAATTGCTGTTCTTGTTTAATTCAACAAACTGATTCTGACATTCATTTAGAAGACTAAAACAATTTTGGAAAAGAACAAGTGAGAGACTTGCCTTACAGGCTCAAGGCTTACAAAAAAACTATAGGTGTGGTATGGGCACAGAGACAAAGAGACCAATGGAACAGAACAGAGAGCCCAAACACAGACTTGTGCTTAAAGGAAATTATGTGTAGAAGATGGCACTACAAATCCGAAAAGAATGAATGATCAGTAACTCCTGCTGGGAAAATAGGTTATTTATACATTAAAACCTGGATTTCTACCTAAAACAACATTAAAAACATAAAATTCCAGATGGATTATACTCCTAAATGTGAAAAAAAAAAAACTGTAAAACTCTTAGAAGAAACTATGGAAAATTTTTTCAACTTTGGGGTAGGGAAATATATCTTAAATAAGACACCAACTGTGCAAACCCAGAAGAAAAGTTGACAAATTTGACTTCAGTAAAATGGAAACTTCGGTATACCGTAAATAACAAAGAAAAGCCACACACTGGGAAAAGATAATATCTAGAATGTATCAACAATTTCTATCTGTAAGAAAAGACAAACAATCCAAATAGAAAATAATATAAACCTGAAGTTCACAGGTACAGAAATCAAAGAGCAAAAAACAGACAACAAAACAAAACATGAAAGGGTGCTTAACCTCACAAGTAATCACAGAAATGTGAATTAAGATATCATTTAATGCCCATTACACTGGCAAAACAAAAACTGAACAGACCAAGTGCTGTCCAAAATGTGAAGCTATAGAAATTCTCACAAACTCTTGTTTGGAGTGTATTCGATTAATTTTTTTTTTTTTTTGAGACAGAGTCTTGCTCTGTCGCCCAGGCTAGAGTGCAGTGGCGTGATCTCAGCTCACTGCAACCTTCGCCTTCCATATTCAAGCGATTCTCCTGCCTCAACCTCCTGAGTAGATGGGATTACAGGCATGAACCACCACACCCAGCTAATTTTTGTATTTTTAGCAAAGACAGGGTTTCACCATGTTGGCCAGGCTGGCCTCAAACTCCTGACCTCAGGTGATCCGCCCACCTAGGCCTTCCAAAGTGCTGGGATTACAGATGTGAGCCTCCATGCCTGGCCTAGATTAATTTCTTTCTAAAGCAATTTTACATTATATGATAAAACTGACAACGCATGTATGCCACAACCCAGCAATTCCACTCAAGGAAGAACAGACTAGACATTTTTACTCAGTGTACTTAATAATAGTGAGAAATGGGCAATAGTCTAAATGCCCATCAGAGGACCTGGATAAATACAATATAGGCCATTCATACAATGAAATACTCTGGTAGAAAAATGAAAGAACCAAAGCTACATGTGCCAATATGGATACATCTAAGAACCAATATTGAGAAAAGAAATAAAGTTGTTATAGAAAATGTAAGTAATAGATACTAGTAACATAAAATTTGAAAAATATGCAAGAAATACCTAGGTGCTATTTGGGAGATATATACGCCAGTATAAAGATGTACATGAGAGTGGTAAATCTAAATTCAGCATAATGACCTCTAGAGAGGGCAGGAGATGAATGGTAACTGGGAAAAGAATAAAAATCACTCATAAATCACTGCCCCACCACACACACATACACTACTATTAATCATCATCAGAGTAATGGAGGCTTCTTCAATGAAGCCAGGACTTTTTAGATTGCAAAGCTTCAGAAAGCATTTAGTCCAGCCTTTGACCCATACAGGAAACTTCTCTCCAATACCTGGGGCAAGGGATCCTTCTACCTTTATAACAAACTTGCAAGTCAGGGCCACTGCGTATGGTTATACAGGTCGGGCACCACACAATTCTGGAATGTATATTTCATAATGTAAATTATGACCCCTTGGGTTGTTCAGTGTGCAGTGTACACAACCACACTCGGCAGACCTGTGAGGGTCACAGATCCTTTGGAACTCTGATAAAACTAGGCCAATTTCTGGGAAAAATGCCCATCCACACAAGTACTACTTACAATTTCAGTGGATTCAGACACACCCCCAACAATGATTGGCAACCCTATACTGGTCAACTTCCAGGGACGGGTGCTCACAATCTTCTGAAGTACTTCCAGACAATGCAATGCTGTGAGACCAAGCTCTTCCCTATGCACATTTAAAACCTGCTTCTTTATAATCTCTATCCATTAAAGTTGATCTCCTTCCTTTCCATATGACAATTCAGCTACTGAAAGAAAGCTAATCCATCCCCCCTAGAGATTTACGCTTTCCAGGCTAAATACACTCTTGACTTAGCTTATTGCAAACAGGCTGCATCTCTTCTTTTGCTCAAAATGAATTTTTAAACTGTCTATCCTTTCACTAAGCACTTCCTGCCCTAATAAGCAACTATGCACGCTGACATGTTATCAAAGAACAAGAAAACAATTCTCTCAGCTGCCCCTTTGGGAAACCTCTGAAGATATGCACTCTTGCTTCCGAAGCCGTCGAATGCTCACAGAAGCCAGGAAGTGCCAGGCTGGAATGAAGGATCAGGCTTTTTCCAGGAATACGGGCAAGACCAAGTGAGCAGAACCAGGACAGAGCCCCCACAGGCCAAAGGAGACAAGTTCTTCTCCACTTACTCCCAAAACTCCATGACGGGGGAGGTGGCATTCTGCAGAGACACATGGCTGTAGTTGCTCACATTCAGTTTCTGGAACTCCACACAATTCTCTACAGTGGAAACAGACAAGAAATAGAAGAAAATTAACCTCCATGAAAGCTGAATCCTGAAAAACATTCAGGATGTGCAACTAGGCATTTTCATGTAGCCGCTCCAAGTAAACATGCGTCAAAGGGCATTGGGGAAAATCAATATTTTACAAACAGTTAAGAGGTTTGGACTGATTAGAACAGGAGGAAAAGTTTATGGGGAAGGGGACCTTCTCTCTCCCATTCCCAACCAACACTCCCTATCAAACCGTCTCCTCTACCCTTGTTCCCAAATCTTCTTTTCTTTTTTCCACTTCCCTGTCTGAGGCCCATCAGTAGCATTTAGTTGTCTGGCTGAAGGGCTCTAGTGGAATAGAAGGACTAAAGGAATGGATCATCCATGGTGATCTTGGGGCAGTAATGCAGCTGAGACTGTTTTACTTTATGTGAAAAGGGGCTAATGCCACAGCTGTCTCATCAAAATGTGATGATTGGAGGAAATGGTGTGAGCCAACATATATCAAGAATCCCTGGTTTCTTCATCATTCCCTCACTCGATCCAGTCAATCAGAAAGGATTTACTGAATGCCTCTTCTCATTTCATGAAATTTGATGTCCCAGGGAGATTTAATCTCAAGTAAAAGCAACCTAGTATTCATCCTTCAAGGCCCAGTGCCCCTGGGCCTTAACCCCTCCCTCCAGGAGGGCTTCCCCAACCTCCCTCCCCTGAAATCTAAGAAAGCAAGAATTCAAAGGCCCTCCAAGGAATCACCTGCTCCAACTCCCTTTATTTTGAGGAAGAAGAATCTAAGGTTCAGAAATAGTCAAGGGACCCCCACCTATACCCTTTTCCTCCTATATAAAGTCACTGACCAGTTGTGGATAGAACTGAAATAAACTCCAGCCAGGGCTCAATCTACTTTGCCATGGGTATTGCCCAGAAAAGTCCACCACCATGGGACCCATGTCCCCCTGTTTAGAGACACCTGGGGCACCAGACCATGAGCTCCCCGAGGGCAAGGCCTCCTGTATCCATTCACCTCAGAGGCCCCTGCACCCTGCACCATGGCCAGCACGGAGCAGGTGCCCGGTTGGCTTCACTCTTGCATGTCTTCCATCTCACATACGTATGAATGCTCCAAATCACATCTGTAATCTCTGCAGGCAGGAATCACCTCCTATATGTGATGGTTCACACATTGCAAGTGTTCACACACCTTTAGAGAAAGGGGATTGCAAACCATTTGAAGAAAGAGGTTTGCAGTCCACTGGGGAAAATCCAGATTGTCTGCCTGCTTGTTGATCCTCTTGGCAAGCGCTACCTATGTTCTGAAAGGAGGTGGTCTGTGGGTCCTCAGTCAGGCTTGAGAGGAGCCTGGAAACCTGAAATTATAAGCAAGATTTCTGAATGTGTCCTGTGCCTTTTTCTGGAGAGAGGAGACCTTGACTTTTATCAGATTCCCTAAAATAGGATTTCTCAATTCTTTTTTTCTTCCTAGATTAAAAAAAAAATTTCTTGGACACCCAAGTTGACCAGTTATTTTTATTAAAATATTTAACCATGTACAAATAAACAATGAGTTATAAAGTCTTTGTGATTGTATTATTCATACAATTATAAAAGCCAAATTAAATGTATAAATTAAATACCAAGCAAACTACAGAACCAACACAATTTAAAGTGATAACAGAAAATAGATGCATAGGATAATGCCATTTGGTAAAATTATATTGCTTTCCCAACAGAAAAATGAAACTGACACGTAAGAAGCAGAATCTGTTGAGTTCAGGTGGTTTATTCCTCCGTGAACTATTTGAGATTTGATTACACCATTTTCCTCTGGTTACACTTCTGCAAAACCTTCATTCCCATGGTGTGTTGCATTCTCAACTGGACTTCACTTAGTAATAATGCTCTATTTATGAATTAAATCTTTCTGGTCTTTTTCCCTTGGCCACCATCATTCTATTTGACACGAATGCATCTTAAATTATAAACATGCATAAAGTAAGCCACTGGAACCTCCTGACTGTCCTCAGTTATAAGGTGTTTGCTCAGACCATCCAGAACATGTGCATATTTTTAGAGTATCCTCAAAATAAGTACACACAATTAAATTATCCTAGAGGACTCACAGGCCTCCAAGAAAATGTCCTTGAATTATAGTTTGATAAACATTTCTATGAGTTCCCTGGCCAAAGGAAGGTTAAAAACTAGGGCCCTAAAGAGAGAAACAGCAAAAGCTCCACAAAATGCAACAGCCAGGGGTTGGGGGAGTGGGGGAGTAGGGCAGAGTCAGGCATTGCATAGGGCTAGAAGCCACACTGCAGCATCTCTAGGTCTACCACCTGCGGTTCCTTCTACTGGTCACCAACATCCTACCCAATCTTACTGGATCTCAGCCCTCAGGATGGCAGGCCACTTCCAGACACAATCTAACACAGGTTATCATATGGATGGTGAACAGGTCAAAGTGTATGTGCGAATTCCAGTCAAAAGGCAGCAGCTGTCTGGAGCACTATTGGAGAAGGGTTCTAAGGCCAAGACTAGACTGAGAAGGAAAGAGTGCTACAATTGATTAGTGATGTCTTCCGTGAGTATGGCCAGCTTAGACAGGGATTGGGCAGGGAAATGCCTTCCTTGGATTATCAAACTCAATGCTAATAGGAGGATATATGGAAAAACAAAGAATATATCGGAATCAAAAATAATCTAAAAGATTATCCATTCCAGCAGAAGTGGGGTTGGGGGTTAAATTCAAATGTCAGCTGGGTTGGATTGATAAAGTAAATGAATAAAGTGAGCTGGGTGGGGTTTGTGGTAACTCAATGACAGATTTGTCATTGAAGGCAATAGCCACCTTTTGGCTGTAGCCACTGCCGTCAAGCAGGAAAGTGGGTCTGGTGTCACCAGATTGTTTAAGTTTTTAAGATAGGCTGGAAACCTGAATTTTTCAGGTGAAGTCTTCCAACTTTTTAAATTTTGGCAATCAAATCCATTTTTTAAGTTTGCCATTCACTGATCTAAAGCCTGGTTGGCCTGTAGGTCCTCTGTCTGCAGCCCTTGATCTGGTCTAACCCCAGTTTTATAGGGGAAAACTTGACACTAGAGGCAAGACTGGTATTGGAGCCCTAGTCCCCTAAGTCTAAGTCTAGTGTTCTTCCTCACACCCCCATGCTACCCCCAAAGGGTTCAGTCTCTGCGTTTGACAGAAGACAGAACATCTCCATTCTCCTAACCATGCCAGTCTATGGGCCAATGCTCAGCTCAGCCTTTAGGGCTGCAACTCACAGAACGTACCAGAACAGGTGCAGAGCTGACCCCTGTTTCAGCAAGACTACCCTAGAAAACTAGACTCTTGATGAGAGGCCAGGGACCAGGACTGGCCTGAGGGCACAAACAAACCCCAATCCCAGGTCACCCAGCAGGACCAGCAGAGAGACCTCCGTGGGGCCATACCTGTGTTCCACTCATGCCCACAGGTAGCCCAGGGTAGCTCAGTAGTGAAGCAGTTGCTCAGGTAAAAAATGGCCCATGCCAGGATGATGATGTAGTACACATTCAGATGGGCCTCAATCACCTGCGTTGCATAGCCAATGCCTGAAGGGACAAAAGAAAGGAAGCAACTTGAGTCTATCTTTTCAAAACAATCTGCCTTTGCAGTTTACATTCCCTGTGCAAAATTTTATTTTCTCATTAACTCAACACATACCTTCAAATAAAGGGCAAACTTTCCTCCAACACGTAATGCCACCTTCACTTGTGAACTGCCCCAGAGCTGTCTCCAGGAAAAAAACAGGAATTCCACAGCAAATAAAAAACACCACGTAGGGAATCAGGAATGCCCCTGTAAGGATGCAAAGGAATGAGATGAAAACTGTCCCTGCCGTTTCATACTTGGCACAAGAACTCTTTAATAAACACCTACTACAGGCCAGACATGATGTTCTTTGAACTTGAGTTCAAGTTCCCATTATGAGGACCAGAGTCAGAAAACAGGGCTAGGTTTATGTGAGTCCACCTCACATCTCCAAGCCTCAACTTCTCCATCTGTAAAATGGAGCTTCAGTTTTTAACATCTGCACTGCTTCCCTCATAGAATTGTAATGCAGGTAAGATGATAATGTAAAAGAAATTGTTTCATTGGCTCATTAAAAAAAAATTACATCTCATCCTCCAGCATGGGTCAAATTCATTCCTTTCCTGAATGTTGCACCCTTTTTCATTTTAAAGTGACCTCAACAGACCAAGTGAGGGGCACCCCTTCCTCTTACTTTGGAAGTGACCTGCAAACAATCTTTGTCATAAAGAGCATTCTCAGGGAATTATACAATGAACAATATCAGGCCTCAAAGAATTAAGTACCCCTACACATGAGGCCCAGGTGTGGTGTCAACTTGCAAGGAGTCTGCAAAAAGAATCTATCTAGCAAAGGCTGGCTTTGAATTGGTCCAGGAAGAGACCACCCTAAGCATTAGTGTTTCTATTTGAAACACAATACCCATTGCCTGGGTCTTTCTGTGAAACAAATTAAATAACTGAGGTGAGCATGAACTATTACACCCAGAATGGGGATTTTTCCAAATCCCTCATTCTGTCCCTCCTGTCTAATAACAAAGCATGGAAACACATGCTATTTGCTACCATCTGATCTCACAAATGAAGGCTTTAACTGAAAGTGCTTTTTGCTAAATGAAGTCTCCTTAACTGCAAGGATTAATAGCAACAATTTTGATCAATCCTGATAGCAGGACCGTATCTATCAGCGTTTGAAAGTGTCTTAGCTTTTCTGGGCAAGCAGCTAATTTAAAGTTTCATATTGGGAAATAAATACTTTAAACTATTGTTGGGATTTATAAGGAGGGCAGAATGGACTTTTTTTAAAAGGTAAACAGTTGAGAAGCAGATATCCCAACTACATTAGAAAGCAAAAAGTGTGGAAAAGGAGATAAGAGGATCTGTTTACTGAATCTAAATCTAAGTGATTAAAATCAGTTGCAGCAGGTCCCCTAACATGCTGTTATTTACCTGTGAAACCTCTAGAATCTAACGTATAACGTATGACACTTTCGGAAAGCCTTTTGACCTGTGTATTCACAAAGCTACTAATCCTTAGGATAATAAACTCAATCAAACCAGGAGATCTATGCATCTCATGGAAACTCTTGACAAGTCAGAAGAAAAAAAAAGTGACTCATTTTAAAAACTTTACTCACTACAACCCTTTTTTTTTAAGAAAAAAAAAATCTGTGACAGAATTTGTAATTAACCCAATTTACCCTGTTTTCTGCTTTTAGGAATGCTTTTTGTTTGGGCACAACATTTCCTGTATGGAAAAAAAAGATGTTAAAACAATTTGTGCCTGGGGACTACCCTAGATTTCCACAGGTTTCCAAGAGGACGCAGTCTACAAACGCTGAATCTGCAAAGAGAGGCGGGATTCAGAGCCGAGAGCACAGGGCACGTTGGGGGTCTCCAAGTCCACTCCCTCTCTCTCCCTTGCCAAGCCATCAACACCGGCGGCCACTTCATTACCAGTGCAGAGCAGGCTTGGAGCAGCCTGTGCCTTCAGGATGAATGTCCCCAAAGAAAGGGCCTGGGCCAAGCAGTACCCTTCTCGCTCTCCCGGCAGCTGCTCGCACAGGAAGTCCTGCTCTGCTCAGACAACGCGGTCCCTGCCAGCCAACTTCTGAGCCACCTTCGCTGGGGTTTGGGAATTTGCTGGAGGGGCAGGGGCACAGGAAAGAGAAGAGGGAATATACAGATACAGGCTCTTCCTTGGAGAAACTGTGCCACCGAAGGAGGTTTTATAAGATCCCTTGCCATGGACCAGCCCAGCTGTCCTGCTGATATGACAGGAGGGGGTCCTGAAGGCTGGAGCCCCTTCCCTGAGCTGGGAGAGTTACGGATTCGCTGCTGCATCTTTTGTCAAACTGACTTTGAGAGGCTGTCACTAGAAAGGACTCTCTCGTCACCATCCTTTCCCTCTGCCCTTCTACATCTCTACGGCAGAGCATCAGCATTAAACCAGTGTTGCTGTTTGTCGTGGGTGACTCTCAGACCCGTAAAATAAACTGTTTGTTGCCAATTCTTCCACCAGAGGGGCCCCAAATAGTGGCCCTAAAATGGGCTTAAGAGTAGACGAAAGACTAGGCAGGAAACCATCGAGCAATGCCTCGCCTAAAAGTTCTCCCTGTGATGAGTCCAGTTCCAGTTTAAAACAAGGCCTTTGACATCAGAATCCCATCTTTATTTTTGGTCGAGTGAGACTTCTCTGACCCTCAGTGTCCTCATCTGCAAAATGGGTAGACCCCTGCCTACGAAAGTGACCGAGAGGATGAGATGAGATGATATAGGTCAAAGGTGCTCGGCACTTCAGTAAGCGCGCAAAAACTGAGACCACTTTGATCATCAGGAGTCCCTTCTCCACAGGCCTTTTTCCCAGTTAGGAAAGCTGAGGCTCAAAGGGGCCAAGTGCCTGAAACATCAGGGCGCGTACCCAAAGCAAGGGCTCCCTGGCCTCGCTCTGCATCTCACGCTGAGGACAGAACGCGGGCAAGTCCCCGCGCTGGCCGGTGGAACCCTCAGGTGCGAATTGGCACGTGCGCGTGCGCACTGGCACAGGTGGGCCGCGCTCCGGAGCGAGCTCAAGCGCCAGGTGCCTGGAGTCGAGGTTCTCCGCTCGGGTTCCGCTCCACGCAGGCGCGGGAGGGGGTCTCGCGCTAGCCCCTGGTTCCCCGCCCCCACCGGGCGGGTGGCGCCACCTCCCCTTCTCCTCCCTATCACCTCACCTCCTCCGTTCTTGTAGCACAGGTAGGGGAAGCGCCACACGTTGCCCAGCCCAATGATCTCCCCGGCCACGCTCAGCACGAACTCAACCTTGTTGTTCCAGTGGCCGCGCTCGTGGACCGCCTTGTCGCGCTTGTCGCGCGGGTCGCGCGCGGGCGCCGCGCCCCCGCTGCTGCCGCTGCCACCCGGCGCCTCGGACTCCCGCGCCTCCTCTGCAGCCTTCCCATTGCCCAGGGGCAGCGCCTTCTCCGCCGTCATGGCCGCGCTGGCTGCCTCGTGCGCCGGCCCGGCTCTGCGCCGCCGCCCCGGGCGGGCTGGCTTTTCAGGAGGCGCGAGCAGGCGGGAGGGGGAGGCAGGGGGTGGAGCTGAGGGACCGGGCCAGGCCAGCGCGGAGACGGGGACTGGGACGCGGCGCGGCGCGGCGCGGAGGCCCGGCCCGCAGGACGCCCACGCCACCCCAGCCCGGCTGGGCCAGAGAGCCCGCGAGCACCTTGCGCGCGCCGAGCCCCTGCAGCGCCCATCCTTCCCGCAGCCCTACCCACTGACCTGCTGGGACAAGAGTGGAAGCGCCCATTTAGGCCTAGGCTGGCACCACTCACCTAACGCCAAAGTTCTACCACCGTCCATAACCTTCAAATGCTTGGGCCTCAGTTTCCCGTCTCTAATAAGAGGAATGGGCTCTAGACCAGACTTCTCCAACTTGAACTTACACACCAGACACCTGCGGGTCATGTTTAAACTACACATCACGGTCTAGTAGATCACAGTAGGCTGAAGAGCCTGCGTGTCTGACGAGCTCCCCAGTGATGCCATTATGTCTGGTCCAGGGACCACACCTCGAGGGAAAGGGTGTAAATGAACTTGTGGCTTCTTCCCAGCCCTAGACACCCTGCAGGTCTTGTTCATACTGGTGTCCGCAGCTCTCAACATAGTCAGGACCGGGTGGCAGTTAAGTGCTTGTGTCTAGAAACAGGTAAATCTAAGTTGTGTGATTTTGGTCAGTCATCTGATCCCTCTGTGCCTCAGTTTCCTGGTCTGCAAAAGGTAATACCAGTAGGGTCTTGTAGGTTTTAATGTAGGGGATGGATTTTTAGGTAAAAGGTTATTAAATGCTTATAAAGGTCTTGATACCTTGAAAGTGCCCAATGAACATTGCCCACTTTAGTATTATACAACGTGTAGACATACACACATTTGTCCATCTTCTTGTATAATATTTGTCTCCTCATTTGTAAGGATGATATACACTGTCCTGTTCATTATAATAGCCACAGAACCTAGCACAAGACTTGGTGCATAGTATGTGCTCAATAAATATTTGTGGCTAGAGAGGAAGGAAGGAAGGAAGGAAGGAAGAGGAAAAGGGGAAGAAGGAAAGACTATTAAAGCTGCTAGGGGCCACAGAGATGGATACTTCCACCTCTTCCATTGCACAGGCCTGGAGAAGTCCAGCCACATGAGCCCCCACCAGCTCTGCTCTCCATCTGTTCCTTGGACCTCCCTCTGGACCTCTCTTAGGGACAGGCTCCCTGCCTTGTAGGCTTCAAACTCTTGCCTTCAGCTTCTCCTTTCGTTCTGGCTCACAACTGCTCAAGTCTCTCCCAACCTCCATCTCCCCAAAAAGCCTTTCCTTCCACCATCTTCCCTTTTCCCCTCCCCCCCCACTATCATATTTCTTGAAAGAGTAAGTTGACAGGCTGCCAGCCCTGTCTTCACCTCCCACGCGTTCCTCAGCCTACGGCAATCTGGCACCCACCCCCACCACTCCTCTGAAAATGCTGTGAAGTCCTGGACGCCCTCTCAGTTTGGCAAATTCTGCGGTTCCTTTTCCATCCCCATCCTGCCTGGCCTCTAGGTAACTTTCTGCACCGTTGCTCCCTCCTTTGCTTCTTAAAATTCCCACTGGTGTGGTTTTCTTGGCATTGCCTGACACAGCTACCGTTTCTCTCCCTGCTTCTCTGGTTCTCCTTTCTCTCTCCTTAAATTCAGCCTTTCTCATATCTTGAACCACTGAACTAAATGTGGGTGCCTCCCAAACCTCTGTCCCCATGTGCTGCCCAGGTTACGTTTAAAAGCAAAGATGCTGCGGTGTTCAGGGTGAGAGTATACTGAATTCAGATCGATGTGGCTTCGCATCCAAGCTCTGCCCCTTAGGTGCTCTGTTACCTCTTTGCCTCACGCTTCTCACCTGTTAAGTGGGCTTCACATGCGTTCTGACCTCATAGGGTGGGTGTGAGGGTTAAAAGCTTCAGCAGGAGCTCTGTGAACAGTAGCTATTATTGTTATTTATTATCTCTATTTTTTAAAAGATGGAGTCTCACTCTGTCACCCAGGCTGGAGTACAATAGCACAATCTTGACTCACTGCAACCTCCACCTCCCAGGTTCAAGCAATTCTCCTGCCTCAGCCTCCCGAGTAGCTGGGTTTACAGGTGTCCACCACCACACCCAGCTAATTTTTGTATTTTTAGTAGAGACAGGGTTTCACCATGTTGGCCAGGCTGGTCTTGAACTCCTGACCTCAGGTGATCTGCCCGCCTCAGCCTCCCAAAGTGCTAGGATTACAGGCGTGAGCCACCACGCTTGGCCAGTAGCTATTGTTTGTATTGTGAGGAGGAGGAGGATGGTTAGTTCATTCCCTTGCTTAAAAGCCCTAATGGGGGGCCAACGTAGCAAGACCCTATCTTTAAAATTAAAATAAAATAAAATACGTAGCCAGATGTGGTAGTGCACACCTATAGTCCCAATTACTCAGGAGGCTGAGGCAGGAGGATGGCATAAGCTTGAACTCCCCCAGGAGTTCGAAGTTGCAGTGAGCCATGATCATGTCACTGCATTCCAATCTGGAGCGCAGCACAAGATCCTGACTGCAAAAACAAACAAAAAAACCTTCATTGGACTTCCTTTTCCTACAGGATAAAACCAAATTCCTGGCCCCAATATTCAAAATTCCCCCTCAATC
Organism: Macaca nemestrina; assembly: GCF_043159975.1. Lineage (NCBI taxonomy): Eukaryota > Metazoa > Chordata > Mammalia > Primates > Cercopithecidae > Macaca > Macaca nemestrina. Next base: position 149,684,456 of record NC_092126.1, on the reverse strand, counting down.
AAATGGTCCCAACCTTTCCTTCTACCATTTTTGAATGCCATTTTTCTCCCACACTAAGACATCATTATTTTTGTTTTCTTTTGGATGATCCTCAATGCCGTATATAGAATAAAGGAAGGAATTTACCTTCAACCCCAATGATCCTTATGCAGAGTAGGCACATAGTAGCTAGGAGCCAATTTGTTAAATGAACAAGTACATCAAAAGTTAGACATATTCCTGAATCTTACTATTGCAATATTAGGCTGTCGCTCCAGAATCTGTACAAAGCTCCTTTGAAACTAATTACATTTTCGCTTTCTGCTGGCGCTCAGCATAATTAGCTCCAGGAATTGACTTCCTCTGAGCAGCTGTGATTCTACCAGACCTGCTTGGGAAGTAACACTGAACCAGCAACAGAGGGCTGGGGCTGGCCATCATCTGGTCTGGGACCCAGGCCCAGTTCTGCTGATGGATGGTTTTGTGGCGTTGGGTACATCACCCAATCTCTCTGAGCTCTGGTGTCCTCATTTTATTCAAATGAGCACAATTATTCCCATGTCCCAGGGTGGTCATCAAGGCAAAATGAGATCACGTGCAGGGAAGAACATTGTACAAATACTAATGTTGCAAACTCACCTCTCAGGTTTGAATGGTTCCCTTTGTAAAAGTTAGCCAGGTCAATTTCCTATTTGAATTTAGTAAGTAAATATTTAAAGTCCATCTCCTTGGTTATTATATGGCCCTTGAAAAGCCTTGATCTTTTTACTCTGTCCTTCTCCAGAAGAGTCCACATCTGCTTCATCATTGCAGGACCTCATCTCTAGACCTTTGCCACTTCATTTCTTTGTTGAGGGACAGTGGGCTGAAGAGCACACACTGATTGTGGGGTCGATATACAGGGATTGGGACACAAATGGAACACACATCTTATCCCCAGGGCTGGCCCTAATGCAACACAGCACAGTGGGTAAGAATGTTGGTTCTGCAGTGACACTACCTGGTTTCAAAGCCAACTCCAAATGACCTTGGAAAATGACTTCATGTCTCTGAGTTTCCGTTTCCTTAGCTGTAAAACCAGGGTAGTAATAGTATCTGCCTTTTAGTTGTCATAAGGATTGAGTGGGTTAGTATTTGTAAAGCACTTGAATTTGTGCCTGATAGACATGTTTGTTATAAGCAGTCTTCAGAGGACAGAAATGTCATGGCTCCCTTATTCCTTTCTTGGGGCAAGCACTCAATGTCTTCCATCTTCTGGAAACAGCAGTTGCTGTCCTGAGGCTCATTGAAACTTCACCATTGCTCATTCATTCATTCATTCATTCACCAAATGCTTTGGTTCTTTTTTTTTTTTTTCTTTTTTTTTTTTTGTATTTTTATTAGAGATGGGATTTTACCATGTTGGCCAGGCTGGTCTCAAACTCCTGACCTCAAGTGATCTGCCTGCCTCAGCTTCCCAAAGTGGTAGAATTACAGGTGTAATCCACCATGCCCGGCCTTGCTTTGGCTCTTTAATTATTTTCCGGATGCAATATCGGTCACTAGGGAGCAACACCAGATATAAGCCTCACCTCAATGGTATGCTCGAGCTGGCTCACACTAGCTCATGACATCCGATTATTGCATTTTCAGGGATTTTGCAAGGCGCCGTTGTTGGTATCTTGAAATCTTCCAAGGTGGTTGCATTTACACTGTGGGAATTTGCAAGTGCCACAGATCAGCCCTACCCTCACCAGCCAGTGTGCATGCCCCATTACAGGATGGTGGCGGAGGCAGATGTTAACCAAGCCATCACAGAAATGAAAGTTAGAGGTGCTCAGCGATGTGCAAGGGAAAAGGCTGTGTTGCTAGAGAGCTTGTAACTCAGCAATCTAGCCTTGGCAAGGAGATAAGGCAGAGCTCCCTGAGCAAGTTGACAGATGAGCGGGAGCCTGAAGGGAGAAAAACAGTGAACTGAACAAGGAGGGTCTGGGGTTCTGGAGGATGCTTGCCAGGGTCAAGGCTGGAGAGCATGGTGTGGAACAAGATGTGCTTGAAGGTGAAGCATTTTTAGCAGTGGGTGCCATGAGAACACATTCACATTGTAAAAAGATGACTTCTGACACAGCGTGAAAAGTAGATTATAGGGCGGGGTGGTGGTGGGGGTCAGTGAAGAAGCTACCACACTGGTCCAAGCAAGAGGTGATGACAGCTTAGACTGGAGAGAGGAGAGTGACATTGAAGGCTAAACTCAGAGGACTTGACTAGGTCTGGATATGAGCATGAGGGAAGGGAAGATGTCAAGTACATCTCCTGGGTTAGTAGAGCTACAGCAGCCCATCGAGAGGGTAAAAGTCCCCCTCCGCTTTGTGCCAATGCAGCCATGGTTGTCTCACTTAGGGTGTGATAAACCAGAACCACTGGGTCAGTGGATTGTCTTCAGATGCGTGGATGGCTGCCAAGCCAAAAGCCTACATGGCGAGCTAGAATTGGGGAGGAAGCAGGAAGGAGTTAGATGCCAGGAAGAACTTCCTACAAGTCATTCAGTGACAGAATAATATTCCCCAGGCATGGTAAGCCGCACGGGAGAGGTAGACATAGAAGCTGGACTGTCATAGCCTAAGGCAGGGATACCATGAGGGGACTTCCCAGTCACTGGAGTCTGAGATGGGATTTCTGAATCATGAGAGTCTTCAATTGCAACGTTCTGTAAAACCCTTACCTTGTTACTACCACCAGACTTTTTCTAGTAGGTTTGCACGTATGATCCCAATTCTTTACCCTTCCCTGTATGCATGCCATCTGCCATGTAACTTTGTAGCACCCCCTGCAATACACAAGTTCAGCCATATGACTTGCTTTGGCCACTAGAATGAGGCAGAATTGATATACTGATATGTGTCAATCCCAAACCTTGCCTTCTTCAACTTCTGCCATGACCACAAGAAGGATGTCCCCAGGTCAGTCTGCGGGTCCAAGAGGAAAACTAGATACACACAGAGTAGAATGGCCCCAGCTGAGGTGCCCCCAGGAAATCCCAGACTAATGCAGAGGCCTCACCAGACTCAAAGACGTATGAGCAAACCCAACCCACATCAGCCAACCTCCAGCCTCATGATTTACAAGCTACAATAATAAATGTCTGCTGCTTTCTGCCACCGAGTATTGGCTTCTGCTCATGCCCTTCCCCTTTCTGAAAGGGGATAAGCTCCCCTCTGCTTATCAGATATAACCCATCCTCTTAAGCCCAGGTTAATGCTTACCTTCTGGGTGAATTCTAAAATGATTTCTCTACCCTCTCAACTCTCAGGGCTCCTTGATGACATTAATGCCCAAGATGAAGCATCATTTTGCAACCTTTACATACCTGATTTAGGAGCTACCCTGGCCAGGTAACTGTAGAAACATTTCTTCCTTTGATGGCCTCAGTGCTGGTTCAGGGCATGATCTTTTTACTGTTAGGGCCAGAATCAAGATGGAAGGATGGGGCGACCTCTTCTGGTAACATGTCCTTCCCCTTACCCATCGGCAATCTCCTACGTTTTTATACCATATACTCATCTTCTGCCACAATGCCTAAGACATTTCTTTGAAAGAAGAAGATACTCTAAGAACTACCCATTTTGTTCCACTGAAATATTTGGATGAGTGAACATGAACAGATGATAATTCTATGTGTATACTATTTCTATTTGTAGTAACGAATTACTGGTCCTAACTTCTCACTCCCTCATAATCATATGCTACATCCTCACTCCTGCTGTGGCCCATGGTTAACAGACTTTGCTTCTCCAGACCTTGACTTTGGGCTCAGCCATATGATTCACTTTGGCCAAGCAGAGGTTTGAAATGTACTTGCATAGTTGGGCTTGCCCCCTTATCTGCCTACATTACTGTGGAAAGAACACACTTCACTTAGCTGCTGCCTCTCCAGACTGGGCCCCAAAAGGAGATAATGGAGCAGAGATACCTTAGCCAAAACTTCAGATCCATAGCCTGAAGCAGAGCTGTCCCAGCCAACCCTACAATCACAGGAATGAGAGATAAATGCTCATTGTTATATGCCACTGACATTTCAAGATTGTTACACAGTACAACTGACTGATACACTTTGCACAGCCTGTGCTTAGGCCCTCATGTACCCTGTCTCTATTATGCTACACAGCATTATGGGATAGGGATGGGAATATCTTTACAGATAAAGAAACTGAAGCTCAGATTGAGCAACTTGTCCAAAATCACACAGTGGAGCCAGAATTCAAACCCAGTTCTCTGACTTACGCTCTACATCCTAGTGGGTCCCACTTCAGACCTCTTCTAGCCAGAAGAGGTTTCACCCACATGAAGTTTGTCTTCTATAATTGATTTAAGTAGAAAATAGATGGGACAAAGGAGGAAGTTCATGTCCTTTTTTTCATCTGAAGGGAAAAGCCCAAGAATGTTAGCTTAAAACTTAATCATTGGGCTGGGCATGGCGGTGGCTCATGCCTGTAATTCCAGCACTTTGGGAGGCTAAGGTGGGAGGACTGCTTGAGCCCAGGAGTTAGAGACAAGCCTGGACAATATTGTGAGACTCATTTTTATTTTGTTTTTAATTCTTTTTTTTTTTTTTTTTTTTTTGAGATGGAGTCTCGCTCTGTCGTCCAGGCTGGAGTGCAGTGGCTGGATCTCAGCTCACTGCAAGCTCCGCCTCCTGGGTTTACGCCATTCTCCTGCCTCAGCCTTCCGTGTAGCTGGGACTACAGGCGCCCGCCACCTCACCTGGCTAGTTTTTTGTATTTTTAGTAGAGACAGGGTTTCACTGTGTTAGCCAGGATGGTCTCGATCTCCTGACCTCGTGATCTACCCGTCTTGGCCTCCCAAAGTGCTGGGATTACAGGCTTGAGCCACCGCGCCCAGCCAGCCATTTTGTTTTTAAAGATAATCATTGTGTCCTGAATGCTAACCTGGGGAGAAAAGCCCCTATGTGGGCCCTGTTTCTATGAGAGAATGCTTTCCAATTTCCAAAACACTGAGTTTATACTAGGCCTTTGTGCTACAGTTCTTCTGGATGTGGGCAGCATCTGTGTGTGTGAATGCACACAGTTTCTTATGTTCTGAGTTTCCCTGTGTTTGATCTCCTGAGATCCTGGCTCAGATGTCTAAAGTCAGTGCTCTGTCATAGATGTTCACCTACAGGTAGACTTTCAGGATGAATGCATCCAGCCACACAGGCTGCGCATGCTCAGCTCCAGGGACACCATTCATATGGTCACTCTGCAGTGCCCTGGAGTTGTGCAACAGGGGGACCCTGAGACCCATATTATAGGTCAAAACTGCCCTTAGGTCACTCAGCTGGTAAACTGCCCTGCCACCCTTGTGAAATTAATCATGTATTTCTTGATGATTATAAGCCCATCAGCTTCAGATGTACAGTGCCTTGTAGCTGTATATCAAGGCCCAAACATTTCTTAAAGAAGATCGTAAACTAAGAATGGAACAACTATTAAAGCTACATATAGCCTCAAATCCTAACTCCTTGGTTCAGAGTCTCTCTGGAAATAATAATACCCTAAGCAATATTTTCTACCACTTTCTTTACTGTGACCCATCTCTCTCTCTCTCTCTCTCTCTCTCTCTCTCTCTCTCTCTCTCTCTCTCTCTCTCTCTCACACACACACACACACACACACAATAATGGGGGAACTTTAAAACAAATTTTCCTGGTAATCTAATACCTTCATCTCAGAGCAAGCCCCCAATTTCCCCTAAAACCAGCAATGACTATTGTGTGTCTACCATGTGCCAAGCAATGTGCTATGTGCTGGTGGCTCAGAAATGGTTTTGGCCTTTCAGTGACATTGAAAAGATAATAAGCTGGTATGGCAGGCACTCAAACAGAGATGGGTATGGGGTCCTGTGAGGACACAGGGAAAAAGGGAAACCCTCCTTCTGGGGGATTGCATAAGACTTTGGGGACAAGGTAACATGTAATGCTAAGCCCTTGAAGTATGAGTGGGGAAAGGAGAGAAGGCTATTCCAGGCAGAGGGAACAGTGTAGGCAAAGGCCCAGATATGGGACAGTTCCTGGTGGGCTTGAGGGCATCAAGTACCTAGAACATGTAGTTACTAGGTTTTTTAAATGTGGCTGGTCCTAATGGAGCTGTATAAAACACAGTCTAGATTTTGAAGACTTAGTATTTTTAAAAGGAATGTAAAATGTCTCATTAATATTTATTAATGATTACATATTGAAATGATGATATTTTGGATATATTGGGTTAAATAAGTAAATTAATCCAATTATTTTCTTCATATTTTTAAAAGTGTGGCTCCTAGAGTACTTTAAATTACTATTATGGACTAAAATTCCCCTAAAATTCCTATGTTGAAGCCCTAACTCCTAGTACCTGAGAGTGCGACTGTATTTGGAGATAAGACCTTTAAAGAGGCGATTAAGGTTCATAGAGGACTCCATCCAATAGGACTAGTGTCCTCATGAGAAGGGGAAGAGACAGTGATGTGTGTGTCCAAGGAAAAGGCCACATTGAGACACAGGGGAAGATGGCCACCCACAAGCCAAGGAGAGAGGCATCTGAAGAAGCCAACCCTGCTGATACTTTGATCTTGGACATCCAGCCTCCAGAACTGTGGGAAAATAAACTTCTGTTGTTTAAGTCATCTAGTCTGTAGCATTTTCGTTATAGTAACACTAGCAAACTAAGAAGACTACTTATGTGACTCATGTTATATTTCAATTAATGGGCATTACTCTGGAAAAGTTGGGGCACCAGAAGGCAATAAACTCAGATTTGAGCCTTTCATTCAGCTATGGGATGAAATGAGCCTGTGGACCTGCCTGATGTGCCATAAGATTCACAATACCCACCACCTGCTGCTATGTGAGCCCCGGCATCTTCACACTCTTACCTTCTCTGTGCAGCCTCTGAAGTATCTGTGGCTTTGACCCTGACACTTGTGTGGTTGTCATACTCCCTGGAGTGGCAGCCCGAGCAGTGAGCATGCCTGCTTTTCTAAGCCAGCACTGTCCAGTTGAGATTTAAAGACAGGAGGACTTGACTGTCATTCCTGGGCTACCTGGGAAAAAAAAATCGGCCCATGTGGCAAACCCAATTTAAGTACCCAAAAGCCAACCAAGTAAGTTCTTGGCTGGGCTATTTTAGGTCTCAAATTGGAGATACTGCCAAATCCAAGTCAGATGGCTTCCTGCCTGAGTCTGGGTATTCAGCCGTGACTTAGAGATTAGGCACCCCCAGTGGGCCATTTGCTTCACATCAAGCTGTGAGTTATGATGTGCTGTGCCCAAGTCTAACTGCCCATCTGTTCTCCTCTTTGGAGAATGGCAAGGGTACAGGTGTCTGTCACTGCCCCAAGCAGATCTTTCTCAGCTGTCTCTTTTGCAGATTCCCTCATTCAGTCCACACAACAAATAGTGTAGTTTGTATTCTCATTATCTCCAATTTACATTTGAGCAAACCAAGACCGGAAGAGTTTGAATAGCCCACATAGTTTGTAAGTGGGGTCAAAGGGACTTGCACGAGGGTCTCCCAACTCTAGAACCATCTTTTCATTGCCCAACCTGGCCTCAGTCTTATAGTGTCATCCGGCTTCCCAAGCTTCAATCATAAGACTGTGTTAGTTAAAATAATGCTGGTGGCTATAACAGATAAACTCTGAAATCTCAGTACTTTAACACCTTTGAGGTTTATTCTTACTTATTCAAAGTCCTATGCAGATGTTTGGCAGACAACCTTCCATGAAGTGATGCAGGGATCCAGATTGTACCCATGCTGGGGCTCTATCATAGTCAACATGGGGCTCCCAAGATCTCTGTGGGGGCTTCCCATTGGAGGATGTGAGGGACAGACAGTACGGCAAGTGGTAGTTACATTCCACTTCTAGTACAGAGAACCAAAATGACTGTTTCTTGAAGGCAGAAAACATGCCTCTTCTTCCCTTCTCTCTTCTCTTTGCTGCTTAAAGTGGATGTAGTAGTAAACTGTCTTGAGCCACATAGGTGAGAGAAACATCCTAGGGATGGCAGAATACAAGAGAGGAGCCTGGTTCCCTGAATAACCTCATGGAACGGAGTCAGCAGCCAGCCTGACACTGCCATCTCCAGACTGTATGTAGGAGAAATGAATTTCTGTCTGGCTTAAGCCACTATTGCTTTGGATACCTGTCACATGCTGCTGAACCTAGATCCTAAGTAGAGGGATCCTGCCTTTTTTGTTCACAGCAGGACACTGCCCAGCAAATATTGACTAGAAAAACATGTTACTCAACCCACAAGCCCCAGCTCTTGCAGAAATTTAGTTGAGTGTGTATGGGACAGCAGAAGAAATAACTCCTTTTCGGCACACAATGCCTTTTTTTATTGTGGTAAAATATACATAACATAGAATTTGGCATTTTAACTATGTTCAAGTGTACAGTTCAGTAGTATTAAGTACATTCACATTGTCATGCAACCATCACCACTATTCATCATCAGAATGTTTTCATCATCCCAAGCTGAAACTTCATAGCAATCAAACACTAACTCTGCATTCCCTCCCGCTGAGCCCCTGGCAACCACCATCCTACTTTATGTCTATGAATTTGGCTATTCTGAGTACTTCACATAAGTGAAATCATATAGTATTTGTCCTTTTGCAACTGGGTTATTTCACTTGGCATAATGTCTTCAATGTTCTTCCGTGCTGTACAGAGCATGTGTCAGAACTTCTCTCCTTCTTAAGGCTGAATAATATTCCATTGTATGTGTAGACCACACTTTGTTTTTGCATTCATTCATTGATGGACACTTGGGTTGCTTCCACCTCTTGGCTAGTATGAATAATGCTGCTATGGACCTGAGTGTATAGATATCTGTTCAAAAAAAAATCTCTGTGGGAGGGGGAAGAAACTGGATCTTAACCATATGTGCTTGGCAGTGGCACATAACCTGTCAGGTCACATTCCATTGGCAAGAATTAGTCATAGGGTATACTAGTTATGTCTTGCAACATGACAAATTATCCCACAACTTAGTGGATAAAGCCATAAGTATTATTACCTTATGGTTTCTGTGGGTCAAGAGTTAAAGAGAAGCTTAGCTGGGTAGTTTTGGCTCAAGGCTTCTCATGAGGTTGCAGTGCTCAGAAGGATTGACTGGAGCCAGATGACCTGCTTCCCAGATGGTTCACTCACATGACTGTTGGCAAAAGGCCTCAATTCTTTGTCATATAGACTACTCCATAGAGCTGCATGAGTATCCTCAGAACGTGGCAGCTGGTTTTCCCCAAAGTAAGTGATCCAGGAGAGCAAGGTAAAAGCTACAATATCTTTTATGATCTACCCTCGGAAATTATACACCATCATTTTTGTAGTAATAGCTATTAGTTACACAGGCCAGTCATATTCACTGTGGGAGGAGGCCACACAGGGGGCAGGGGTCATTGAGGACCATCTTGAAGACTGGCTACCACTGAGGTCACATGTAATTGTAAGGGCATCTGGAAAATGACGTCCCTGGCTGAGCAGGCATTTCCCAGCAATAGCCCTTCTTCTGGAAGGGATGATATTTGGTGAATAACTGGCCATCTTGGCCATAGAGCTCTCCCAAGGAGTCCTGGTGGTGTCTCTGACTATCTATATGACCTCGTCCTCGGTTTCCCCCTCTGTACAATGAGTTTGTTCTTTCCCACTGCCTGGAATTATTACTAGTATTTTCTGTGTCGTCTTACAGCCTCTGTCAAGCAGTAGGTGATGCTCACTGGTACAGGTCAGATCCAAGTCAGAGAGACTGGCAAGGGGCATCATTATACAAAGTTTGACTACGGCTGAACTTGGGGGTTGGGGACACTGGAAGCAGTATAGCATGTCAGGTAGGAGCACTGGTTCTGGAGTCAGTTGTCTGGGTTCAAAACTCACTTGAAGTCTATATCCTTGGATGAGTAATTTAACTCTTGGAAGCCAGTTTCCTATATAACAGGAAAAGAAAGTAGCATTTATCTCAAAGGGTTATTGGAAGGACTACTGATCTATATCTAGTGTTTCCTAAACTTTACCATAACTATCTCTTCAATTTTTTTTTTTTTTTTGAGATGGAGTCTCACTCTGTTGCCCAGGCTGGAGTGCAGTGGCATGATCTCAGCTCACTGCAACCTCCGCCTCCTGGGTTCAAGCGATTCTCCTGCCTCAGCCTCCCAAACTGCTGGGACTATAGGTGCTCACCACCAAGTCCAGCTATGGTGTTTTTTGTTTGTGTTTTTGTTTGTTTGTTTGTTTGTTTAGTAGAGACGTGGCTTCACCATGTTAGCCAGGATGGTCTCGATCTCCTGACTTTGTGATCTGCCCACCTCAGTCTCCCAAAGTGCTGGGATTACAGGTGTGAGCACTGAGCCCAGCCTCTTCAATTCTTTTAATATTCATGTGCCATCTGTAGGGATTTGGATCATAATCCTGAAAACACAGTCTCAGAAGCTATAATCCTGTACGTTGAAATCCCTAAATATCAAACTTCCTGAAGTCTAAAATCCCTGTCATCTAAAATTCTGAAAATTTCAATCACAGAATAGTTGCATTATGTCAAGAAGAATTATTACCTTGATATTTCCTTTATGGAGAAGAAAACCAATTTCAATCTCCAAACCATAGTAACAGATTTGGAATTAGGTGTGATTAAGGTTTCTAAAAGTGAGTTTCAAGGTGTTACCAATAAAGTTTGTTTTTTCCATTCAGCCCAATGCATTTGGCAGAAAATTCAGATGAGTAGCTTGGCTGACCATGCCATACAAGGGAAACTTTGGGTTAAAAATGTGTTATTTTCCTGCATTGGCATTCCTTTCCAGCTGATGACATTCCAGGAGCTTTTAATGAATTAAAGCTACATTTGTCTGAAGAAACTAAGCAAAGTTACTGACTGGTTCAAAAATAATTATGTAAATGGTAGGATAAGAAGACACTTATGCAATGGTGCTGCTATTTGATCACCAATATTTTTTCCACCAAATTTGTGTTCTGTGTAAGTACTCATGAAATGGACTTCTGGGTACCCAAAACAGGATTAGAATCATGGCACAGAAGAGGGGAAAACTGAATAGGGAATGCTCATGTTCATGTATATCGAATCATAGAAGAATTTTAAAAAGAGAAGTGCCAGGTAGAAATTGAATATGAATATATTCTCCAAGGAAAGCGATGTCCTAAAAGAAAAAGAAAAACAGCTATTCATTGTGATACATGACTTCAAAATAGAGTTAATGATCATGAAAGCTGGCCAGCTCTTATGGACTAACTGCGCGATTGCTCATAATCTACCCAACCCTGTAATATACATTTTCATATGTCAAATTTTCTTTTTCTTTTTTGTTTTTTCTTTAGTTTTTTTTTTACTGTTTTAAATTGTCAGCATTGTTTTTTACAATCACTATGCTATCTATTTCTTCACATCATCTCCAATCCTGAAAGTGTAAATTACGTAAAGACTTTTAGAGAGTTGTAATTCTCTGCATGCATTCTTTTTGCAAATGTGACTCCTTGAAAGTTCATTGTCACAACATTGATTTAGTGTGTAAGCATTGTGCAAATCCATAAAAACATTAAAACTCCCTCAGTAAGTGAAAGCATGTCCTTTTTGTGCATCTACATTTGTGAAAGTTAAAATTTGTCAAGATCTTGACTATTGGGCGGTTGGTGCTATGATAAAGCAGTGCGGACCCGTCCATGTTTTTGGCCAGTCTCGCCAATAGGCTTAGACTGTCCATCATGGTATTTCAGGTGACTGCAGTTATAGAGTCGGGTGCACGCAATTACCAACCATAGTGATGTACACTTATACTATTCCTTTATGAATAAGAGTCACCTGTTCATAACAGTTATGCCCCTGTTTTCGCAAAAATATATATCTATGATTGCCTCTTTTATTATATAAAATGCCCTATGAGGAGTTCTGTTGTGGATTTATGTTTTTTTTTTTGTTTTTTTGTTTTTTTAAATAAACCTCCTCTTTTTTTTTTTAGGACGAAGTCTCCCTCTGTTTCCCAGGCTGGAGTGCAGTGGCGGGATCCCGGCTCACTGCAACTTCCACCTCCGGGTTCAAGCGACTCTCCTGCCTCAGCCTCCCGAGTAGCTGGGATTATAGATGCCCGCCACCATGCCTGGCTAATTTTTTGTATTTTTAGTAGAGATGGGGTTTCACCGTGTTAGCCAGGATGGTCTCAATCTCCTGACCTCGTGATCCGCCCGCCTCGGACTCCCAAAGTGCTGGGATTACAGGCATAAGCCATCGTGCCCAGCCCCAAATCTTTTAAAAATGTAAATAAATACCTTTAAAGTAATTTGTAAAATTCTTTTTCCAGAATTATATTTTCGGGTTGTGATCTTTCTGGATTTCAACATTTGGGGTTATGGCACTGGAGATTGTGCCTTTTGAGATTGTGATCAGCTTTCCAACTATAGTATTATCTAATACGTTCTTTACATGTTTTATAATGGTTTTATTAATACATACTTCACATATCATACAATTTACCTGTTGAAAGCATACAACTCAGTGGTTTTAGTATATTCACAGAGTTGTGCAAACCATCAACACAGTACATTTTCAGGCATCCCAATTTTTGTTAACCCCCACAAAAGAAACCCTGCACCCTTCAGTAGTCACTCCTTATTCTCCCCACCTAAAACTCCTCCTGTCAGCCATAGACAACCACTAATCTACTTTCTGTCTCCATGGATTTGCCTATTCAGGACACTTCATATGAATAGAATTATAAAATATGTGACCTTTTGTGGCTGGCTTCTTTTACTTAGCAAAATATTTTCAAGATTCATTCATGTTGCAGCATTCATGAGTACTGCATTCCTTTCAATGCTGAATAATGTTCCATAGTGTTTTATTAATCCATTCATCAGTTAATGGACATTTGGGTTGTTTTCAGTTTGGGGCTATTATGAATAATTCTAGGAAGATTCCTGTATAAATTTTGACATGGGCATACGTTTTCTTTGTGGGTATATAGTTAGAAGTGGGATTGCTGGATTGCATAGTAATTTTCTGTTTAACCTTTTGAGAAACTGCCAGTCTCTTTTCCAAAGTAGCTGAACTATTTTATATTCCCACCAGCTGTGGATGAGAATTCCAACCTCTCCACATCCTTGCCAACATTAGTTAGTATCTGGGTTTTTCTTTGTTTGTTGGTATGTTTTCTTGCAGCCATTCTAGTTGGCATGAAGTGGTATCTCATTATGGTTTTGATTTGCTTTCCTCTTGTGTTGACTCATTTTATCTATATTTATTTTAAACTAGACTTTACAGTGCTACCCTAAGTGGAAAGACAGTACTAGTTACCATAAATACAAGGTGACTTATAAATAACATAATGATCAAAACAACATGTGTCTGTATCACATACTATAATCAATGTTTACCATTTGGGAAACCCTAATACAGTCTAGGTAAGGATCTTATCGTAGAACTGGCATAGAGTTAGTACTTAATAAATGTTGAGCTATTATTTTATTATTGCTCATGAGGCATTGACAAAGGTATAAAAGGGGCTTTGATTTTGTTTTCTTCAAGAAGAGGATGGGGTGGGAGTGAGAGATCAGAAGGTCCTTAGTAAAGAGGGGGTCCATCTGGTTAGAAAGAGCCGGCTTAGAAAAAATGACGACTACCAGAATATGGATGGCAGAGAATTTATGAGGTAGGGCTAAATATAAAATCTGAGATCAGCCTGCTGGGTGGCAGCTGCGAGAGTTCAGGCATTCTTTTCTGCAGGGTATGTTGGTTGATCTTAACTTTTCCTCACATCCTTGCAAAGCATATTAATGTATGTGATCTCAAAGCTTATCCAGGGCGGTGATGAGTCTGGTTCAGCCTTAAATGCTGCCCTTTTAGTCCCAGCCTTCACTGCAGCAGCTCAGACACTGTGTGAGAGGGCAGGGCAGGACAGGGCAGGACAGGGCAGGACAGCGCAGGGCAGGGAATCCTAACCTGGCAGCTAGAATTGTTGTTCAGAGGAGTGTGGAAATTTGCCCAAGTTCCCCAGCTCCTAGGCAGGAGATCTGGAGCTAGAATCCAAGTCTCTTGACCCTCCTATCACTTTTTTTTCCTAGAGCCCGCTCTCTTTGCATAATGAGACGCCCAGAGATTCCTTGTCAGAAGACTGAGATGTGCTGCTCAAAGAGTGGTCCATACCAGCAGCATTGGCATCACCTGGGAGCTTGTCAGAAATGCAGGATTTCTGGTCTCCCTTCAGACCTACTGAGTCAGAGTCTGCGTTTTAACAAGATGTTCAGGTGATTCAAATACACAGTAACATTTCAGAAACCCAGACTAAGCTATTACAGCTGGGCTTATTCATCCAGAACCCTGATTTCAGCACTTACTATGTGCCAGGCTCTGATAAGTGCTAAGCATACAGAGAAGAATAAGTTCCCCGTTTCTGCCATCAAGAAGGTGCCTATCTAGTCCAGGAGATAGGCGAGAAGCCAGAGATCCCAGACCTCCCACCGACATCCTTTTTTCTGTGATTGAAAAAAATAATTGTTTTATCGCTTTTTCTAAACAAATGATTGCCAAGAACTCCATAGCAAGCTGCTGTGGGCAGTGTTATATGTCTGCTCAGAAGCTATGTTTCTTTTCCCTTTTATCTTCCTCCAGATCCTCTGGAAAATTTTGCCCCACTCATTCTTTTTAAACTATGTTATTGAGGTATGACTGACATACAAAAAGCTGTGCATATTTAATGTATACACCTCGATGAGTTTGGAGAGAAGTATATACTTGTGAAACCATCACCACAATCTGTGCCATAAGCCCACCCACCACCTCCTAAAGTTTCCTCCTGCCCTTCTTTTTCTTCCAACTTTTATTTTAGGTTCAGGGGGTACATGTGCAGTTTTGTTACTTGGGTAAATTGCATGTCACTGGGGTTTGGTGTACAAATAATTTAATCACCCAGGTAATGAGCATAGCACTCATTAGTTTTTTTATCTTGTCCCTCCTCCCAACCTCCACCCTCAGGTGGGCCCCAGTGTCTATTGTTCCTTTCTTTGTGTCCATGTTTGCTCAGTGTTTAGCTCCTCCTTATAAGTGAGAACATGTGGTTTGTGGTTTTCTGTTCCTGCATTAATTCACTTAGGATAATGACCTCTAGCTGCATCCTTCATGCTGCAAAGGACATTATTTTGTTCTTTTTTATACCTGTGCAGTATTCCATGGTATGTTTGTACTGCATTTTCCTCATCCAGTCCACTGTTAATGGGCATCTAGGTTGATTCTATGTCTTTGCTAGTATGAATAGTGCTATGGTGGATAAATGAGTGCATGTGTCTTTTTGATAGAACAATTTATGTTACTTTAGCTGTATACCCAGTAATGGGATAGCTGGGTTGAATGGTACTTCGGCTTTAAGTTACTTGCAGAATCTTCACACTGCTTTCCACGGGGGCTGAACTAATTTACATTCCCGTCTGCAGTGTATAAGTGTTCTCTTTTCTCCACAACCTCACCAGCATCTGTTGTTTTTTGACTTTTTAATAACAGCCATTCTGACTGATGTGAGATGGTATCTCATATTAGTTTTTATTTGCATTTCTCTAAAGATTAGTGATGTTGACCATTTTTTCATATGCTTTTTGGCCATGTATATGTCTTCTTTTGAGAAGTGTCTGTTCATGTCCTTTGCCTATTTTTAAGGGGGTTCTTTGTTTTTTGCTTGTTAATTTGCTTAATTAAGTTCCTTATAGATTATGGATATTAGACCTTTGTCAGGTACATAATTTGCAAATGTTTTCTTACATTCTGTAGGTTGGCTGTTCACTATGTTGATAGTTTCTTTTGCTGTGCAGAAGCTCTTTAAGTAGGTCCTACTTGCCAATTTATTTTTGTTGCAATTGCTTTTGGAGTCTTCATCACAAAATCTTTGCCAGGGCCTATGTCCCAAATGGTATTTCCTAGATTTTTTCTATCTGGGGCCCTCTTTATGATTGTTGTTGTTATTGTGATGATGATTATAAGAACACTTAGCATAATATCTACTCTTTTAGCAAATTCCAAGCATAGATTACAGTATTGTTAACTATAGGTGCTATGCGCAACAAATCTCTAGAACTTATTCATATTGTATAATCAAAACATTGTACCCTTTGACTGATATCTCCCTGTTTCCCCTTCCCCCAAGCCTCAGGGAACCACCATTCTACTCTGGGTTTCTATGAGACTATTTTAGATTCCTCCTATACGTGGTATTGTGTAATATTTGTGCTTAGTATCTGGCTTATTCCACTTAGCATAATGTCCTCCAGGTTCATCAACGTTTTCTTGAATGACAGGATTTTCTTCTCTAATAAAAGATGAAAAACATTCTGTTGCATGTATATATCACATTTCTTTATCCATTCATCTGTCAATGAACACTGAGGTTGCTTCCATTTCTTTTTTTATATATATACTTTAAGTTCTAGGGTACATGTGCACAACGTGCAGGTTTGTTACATAGGTATACTTGTGCCATGTTGGTGTGCTGCACCCATTAACTCGTCATTTACATTAGGTATATCTCCTAATGCTATCTCTCCCCGCCCCCTCCCCACAATAGGCCCCAGTGTGTGATGTTCCCCTTCCTCTGTCCAAGTGATCTCATTGTTCACTTCCCACCTATGAGTGAGAACATGCAGTGTTTGGTTTTCTGTTCTTGTGATAGTTGGCTGAGAATGATGGTTTCCAGCTGCATCCATGTCCCTACAAAGGATACGAACTCATCCTTTTTTATGGCTGCATAGTATTCCATGGTGTATATGTGCCACATTTTCTTAATACAGTCTGTCACTGATGGACATCTGGGTTGATTCCAAGTCTTTGTTATTGTGAATAGTGCCACAATAAACATACGTGTGCATGTGTCTTTATAGCAGCATGATTTATAATCCTTTGGGTATATACCCAGTACTGGGATGGCTGGGTCAAATGGTATTTCTAGTTCTAGATCCTTGGGGAATCACCACACTGTTTTCCACAATGGTTGAACTAGTTTACAGTCCCACCAACAGTGTAAAAGTGTTTCTATTTCTCCACATCCTCTGCAGCACCTGTTGTTTCCTGACTTTTTAATGATTGCCATTCTAACTGGTGTGAGATGGTATCTCATTGTGGTTTTGATTTGCATTTCTCTGATGGCGAGTGATGATGAGCATTTTTTTTCATGTGGCTGTCGGCTGTGTAAATGTTTTCTTTTGAGAAGTGTCTATTCATATCCTTTGCCCACTTTTTGATGGGGTTATTTGTTTTTTTCTTGTAAATTTGTTTGAGTTCTTTGAAGATTCTGAATATTAGCCCTTTGTCAGATGAGTAGATTGCAAAAATTTTTCTCCCATTCTGTAGGTTGCCTGTTCACTCTGATGGTAGTTTCTTTTGCTGTGCAGAAGCTCTTTAGTTTAATTAGGTCCCATTTGTTAATTTTGGCTTTTGTTGCCGTTGCTTTTGGTGTTGTAGACATGAAGTCCTTGCCCATGCCTGTCCTGAATGGTATTACCTAGGTTTTCTTCTAGGGTTTTTATGGTTTTAGGTCTAACATTTAAGTCTCTAATCCATCTTGAATTAATTTTCATATCAGGAGTAAGGAAAGGATCCAGTTTCAGCTTTCTACTTATGACTAGCCAATTTTCCCAGCACCATTTATTAAATAGGGAATCCTTTCCCCATTTCTTGTTTTTGTCAGGTTTGTCAAAGATCAGATGGCCGTAGATATGTGGTATTATGTCTGAGGGCTCTGTTCTGTTCCATTGGTCCATATCTCTGTTTTGGTACCAGTACCATGCTGTTTTGGTTACTGTAGCCTTGTAGTATAGTTTGAAGTCAGGTAGCGTGATGCCTCCAGTTTCGTTCTTTTGGCTTAGGATTGTCTTGGCAATGCAGGCTCTTTTTTGGTTCCATATGAACTTTAAAGCAGTTTTTTTCCAATTCTGTGAAGAAAGTCATTGGCAGCTTAATGGGGATGGTATTGAATCTATAAATTACCTTGGGCAGTATTGCCATTTTCATGATATTGATTCAGAACAGAACTGAAGGAGATAGAGACACAAAAAACCCTTCAAAAAATCAATGAATCCAGGAGCTGGTTTTTTGAAAAGATCAACAAAATTGATAGACCGCTAGCAAGACTAATAAAGAAGAAAATTGAGAAGAATCAAATAGATGCAATAAAAAATGATAAAGGGGATATCACCACCGACCCCACAGAAATACAAACTACCATCAGAGAATACTATAAACACCTCTATGCAAATAAACTAGAAAACCTAGAAGAAATGGATAAATTCCTGGACACATACACCCTTCCAAGACTAAACCAGGAAGAAGTTGAAACCCTGAATAGACCAATAGCAGGCTCTGAAATTGAGGCAATAATTAATAGCCTACCAACCAAAAAAAGTCCAGGACCAGACGGATTCACAGCCAAATTCTACCAGAGGTACAAGGAGGAGTTGGTACCATTCCTTCTGAAACTATTCCAATCAATAGAAAAAGAGGGAATCCTCCCTGACTCATTTTATGAGGCCAACATCATCCTGATACCAAAGCCTGGCAGAGACACAACAAAAAAAGAGACTTTTAGACCAATATCCCTGATGGACATTGATGCAAAAATCCTCAATAAAATACTGGCAAACCGAATCCAGCAGCACATCAAAAAGCTTATCCACCATGATCAAGTGGGCTTCATCCCTGGAATGCAAGGCTGGTTCAACATATGCAAATCAATAAACATAATCCAGCATATAAACAGAATCAAAGACAAAAAACCACATGATTATCTCCATAGATGCAGAAAAGGCCTTTGACAAAATTCAACAGCCCTTCATGCTAAAAACTCTCAATAAATTCGGTATTGATGGAACATATCTCAAAATAATAAGAGCTATTTATGACAAACCCACAGCCAATATCATACTGAATGGGCTAAAACAGGAAGCATTCCCTTTGAAAACTGGCACAAGACAGGGATGCCTTCTCTCACCACTCCTATTCAACATAGTGTTGAAAATTCTGGTGAGGGCAATCCGGCAAGAGAAAGAAAGAAAAGGTATTCAATTAGGAAAAGAAGAAGTCAAATTGTCCCTGTTTGCAGATGACATGATTGTATATTTAGAAAACCCCATCATCTCAGCCCAAAATCTCCTTAGGCTGATAAGCAACTTCAGCAAAGTCTCAGGATACGAAATCAATGTGCAAAATTCACAAGCATTCTTGTACACCAATAACAGACAAACAGAGAGCCAAATCATGAATGAACTCCCATTCACAATTGCTTCAAAGAGAATAAAATACCTAGCAATCCAACTTACAAGCAATTTGGAGGACCTCTTCAAGGAGAACTACAAACCACTGCTCAGTGAAATAAAAGAGGACACAAACAAATGGAAGAACATACCATGCTCATGGATAGGAAGAATCAATATCATGAAAATGGTTGCTTCCATTTCTTGGCTATCATGAATAATGCTGCAATCAACATGTAATCCAGATATCTCTCTAGGTCCTGATTTCAGTTTCTTTGGGTATATACCCAAAAGTGGGATTGCTGGATCATACAGTAGTACTATTTTTAATTTTTTTAGGAACCCCTACACGCTTTTCCATAGAGGCTGCACCAATTTACTTTCTCACCAACAGTGTACAAAGGTTCTCTTTTCTCTACATCTTTGACAACACTTGTTATCTTCTGCTATTTTTAAAATAATAGCCATCCTAACAGATGTGAGGTGATATCTCATGATTTTGATTTGCATTTCCTTGATGATTAGTGATATTGAGCACCTTTTCATATATATATATATATAGGCAACTTGTATGTCTTCTCTTGAGAAATGTCTATTCAATTCCATTGCCCATTGTAAAATCATTATAAAATTTCAGGGGTTTTTACAGTTACATTATAGTAGTTCCCTATATATTTTGGATAGTAATCCTGTATCAGATATATGGCTTGTAAATATTCTCTCCCATTCCATAAGCTGCCTTTTTATTTGGTTGATAGTTTCCTTTTCTGTGCAGAAGATTTTTAGTTTGATGTAGTCCTACTTTTATTTTTACTTTTGTTTTCTGTGATTTTGGTGGCCTATCCAAGAAATCATTGCCAAGTCCAATGTCAACATGGTTTTTCTCTATGTTCTCTTTTCAGAATTCAGTGTTTCAAGTCTTATGTTTAAGTCTTTAATTCATTTTAATTTTTGTGTATGGTGTAAGAATCCAATTTCATTCTTCTGCACGTGGATGTTCAATTTTCCCAGCACCATTTGTGGAAGAGACTATCGTTTCCCTGTGGTGTCTTCTTGGCACCTACTCATTTCTTTATTCAAAAATGTTTATTGAGCAACTTTATAAATGTTCTAGACACCAGGAACAGAGTAATCAAGAAATCAGACAAAGCCCCTCTTTTCAAGGAGTTTATTTATATTCTAGCAAGGAAAGAAAAATAAAGAAGATAATAGCAGAGCAGTGAGTTTTATTGAGAACATTAAACAGGCAAACAGGGTCAGGGGTGGGGTCTACTTTTGGTAAAGTGGTTGGGAGCAGCCTCCTGAGGAAGTAACATTCATGCCCATGCCCTGGACAGCATCCAGTAGTGTGGCATCTCAAGGAGGAATGGTTGGTTTTGATGGAACTGTCACTCGGGGTGTCTTCTCTGCCCTCCTTTTCATTGCTATGGCTGCCCTCTGGCCACAATGATTGGTGCAAGAATGAACAAGTGATCCAGAAGAACCAATCAAAGTCTTTTCTGGGTTTGCTATATAGCCACAAAGAGTTATCTGTTGCTAGTGATTTCTCTGTGACTGTGAATAAATCAAGACATCACAGCACTGGCTTCTTTGGGGATCCGTCCTCCCTCTCTCCTTCTCAGATACACTTCAAATAACAATTTTAATAACCGAAGCTGACTCCTGCTAGAAAATTTTGAATGGCTAGCCTCTGCCTAACAAGAGAGGTCTATCTATTGCTCCCACATTTGTTTCACAGCTAGAATATGAGAAGAACATGGGCTCAAATCCTAGTTCTGCCTCTTACCAATTGGGTGGCCCAGAGAAAAAAAGCATAACTTCTCCAAGTCTCAGTTTCTTTATTTGAAATGTGAGCATAATAATAGTCTCCAACTTATAGGGTCCTTCTGAGAAGTAAGTGCACTGTCACATGTACCTCTCATTCCCAGAGATTGTGGTTGTGGATGAATGTCCACTCTCCGCATCATGCATCATGTAGGCATGAACTGGGACTGATTTTATATGCAAAATTGTAGCCATTTTATTATTGTGGTCGTTATTAAGAACAAAGTTATGACCGATTTTTGTCTCTTTAAATAGCTATACCGAGGTTGTAGAAAGGCCTGGGCTAGGATACAACCTCTTAGGAGTCTCTTGTGAAAGTATTGGCTTAGAATAAGTGAAAATAGCAGAAGGAGATGAGAACAGGCATCTATTGAGCACCTTCTGTGTACCAGTCAGTATGTAAGGAGCCTCTGCATGCCATGCCCATTGATCCCTCACCATGGTACCATGTCATGAGTACAATTTTACCTATTGTGCAGATGAGACATTGGAAGCTCAGAGAGGTTATGAAACTTGTCCAGGGTGACCCAGCTAAGAAATGACTCAAATGAAACTCAAACCAGCCTGACTCCCAGGGCCAACTCCTCACTTCTTCACTATGTGGTTCTTCAGAAGTGATGGGAAGAATCCATCCTTGGTCAGGGAGATAGTACTCTCTGGCAATTGAAGAGGGAAGAAGAGATGCCACATATGAACTGATGCTTCTGTGCTGAGAGGATGATCTTGGGCTGAAAACAAGAGGCATCAACCTGAGTGGCCAAAGAGCTGGGGTCCCATAGAGACCAGAGCTCAACTGCCATTTGTTGAGGTTTCTGCAGGCTGTGCTGTGTGTTTAGATTTATCAACATTCCCTCACAACAGCTCAGGAGATAGGGATGTTCTAAGTCAGACCTGACAGATGAGGAAAGTGAGGCTCAGAGAGGTGAAGCCATTTGGTGGATGCCACACAGGTAGTAAGAAGCAGAATCCAGATTTGAATGCTGGTCTGCCTGATTCCGGAGCCCATGCTGTTTAACAACATCATGTTACAAAACAAAACTAAGTGAAGTAAATGCTTCCTTGTGTAATTCTGGATCTTCAAGGGAGAAATGAAACAACAAAAACAGTGGAGAGAAAAGAATCCCAGATCACTTGGCTTTCTTCCCTACACCTCTCCTTATACTTGGACACCACTCCAGCACTCTGTTCCCAGGCCCTGTCATTGCCATAAGCAAGTAGGTCTCATCCTGTGTGCCCAGGGTCCTGCAGGTCTGTGAAGGCAATGGAGACTGCTTGGGCTACATTACATATTTCCAAGAGTTTAAGATTATGCAGATCCCCACTTTAGGAGGACACAAGGGAAAAAACACAGTAATTGCTTTTGTTGGAGGTAGACTTTCTTCCACCCAGAAAGAAGGAAGTTGTGTCCAGTCATTAAACAGACCTATGTCTTGCTTTCAACAGATTACTCAACCTCTCCTAAGCCTCAATTTCTCATCTGTAAAATGAGATAATAGCAGCACCTACCTCAGGCGCTGCCGTGGGGATTATCCACACTGCAGTGCGGCACCTGACCCCTGGTGAGCGTGCAATTCAGCAAGTCCCTACGTCTGTGCAAGAGTGACTCTGACCAGCTCACACAGGCCAGAAGATCTGATGGCCCATTATTTGTCTTTGATTGATAAAGTGTTATGATACATAATAATTGCTTTATAAGAGGTGGTGACCTAGAGCGGAAAAACAAAACAAAACAAAACAAACAAAACATAAAACAGCAGGTTAATTGCAATGCCAGGCAAACTATATCTGAATACCAGCCCTGCACTCCCCAGCTGTGTGACCCTGGGCAGTTCAGTTCCCCTTGGGGAGCCTCAGTCTCCCTGTCTGCAGAGTGGAGCGTCAACGGGTTTCCCTCATGAGGTCACCTCTGTAGGGCAACTGGCACACAGTAGCCTGCCGACAGACAGAAGTTCTCTTCCTTTTTATCAGTGTGGTTAGTTTTTCAGATGTAGTGCTTTGGAAGGTGTGAAGAAATGATAAAAGGGTGCCACAGTGGGGAGAAAGTGGGGACATCAGGGACGCATGGTGGGGATTATGGCAGACCTTGGTGCATGCTGTCCAGACCCTCCTTTAGGGACACATTGCTGCCAGTGGCAGAGTGCTATCTGCAAGCAGCCTCTAGCACTGGCTCCTTCGGGGTCAGCTTCAGCTGTGGAGAACCCCTCACTGAGGTCATGCCCTTCCCAGCTGGGAATATAGATCTCCAGCCATTTTGGCTGGTGCAGGCTACCCTGGTAGTCAGGACTGGACCAGAGCTCCCCTTTCCCCCAACAAAATCACAACCTCAAGACTTTTCCCTCTTCCTTCCACAGGTATTGACCCCCTAATAAGCATCTTGCACTCAAACTCTTTCTCAGCCTCTACTTTTGGGGAACCCAACCTTCAACAGTTGGCACCAGGACTGGTCTGAGAGAGCAGGTGAGGAGATGGCCTCTGGGAAATAGATCCCTCACCTCTGGCTGGGGGGAAGATCCCCATCACTGGTGGCTGTTGAGCAGAGATAGCCCAAAAGCTAAACATTTAACCAGCAGGGATTGGTAGGGTGTACCTGTGGAAGGGAATGCACTAGCAGCATACTGCACTGGGTATTTGACGTGGGTGCAGAAAATACTGGCCATAAGGGTGCATGGGATTGGATGACTATTGCCAAGCTACAGGGGTCGGCAAATGATTTCCTTAAAGGGCCAATAGCAAATATTTTAGGCTTTGCCATCTGTAAGATTTCTGTGGCAGCAACTCAGCTCCTCTGTTGAAATGCAAAAGCAACCATAGACAAATATGAAAAACAAATAAAATTCTTTACAAAAGCAGGCCGCGGATCATATTTGACACAAGGGCCGCAGTTTGCCAACTCTTGTTTTACACAAAACAAAAATAATTAACAGCTAAGGGTAAGTAACAGACAAGCTGAAGCCAGAAGTTCTCTTTGGTTGCATCCAAAGAAACTTTTTTTTTTTTTCCTAGCAGGATAGAGAAGAAAGCCAAGGATGTAATAGAGTGAATTTTAAAGACGGTTAAATGACCAATCATGACAGGTCTGCCAAGCTATGGTCATTGCTGTACAGCTGGCGATTTTCTGAGGAAAAAAAAATCCAGATTGATACAATTTGCTGATTTCCCACATCATTTGCATATTCCAAGTCACCATGGTGACCTCACTGAACACAGAGTTGGGGCCAGATGCTCAGAACTGGCTCTCATTGATGGCACAAGCCAGCTTCCTGCGCATCACAGCTTCACTCATGTCCCAACCTTCCTGCCTTTGTCCATCAGTTCCCCCTGCCTTGGAAGCTCTTCCCGGCTGCTTTTCTCATAGCAGGCTCCACCTCACCCTCCAGCTCTCAGCCAAACATCCCTTCCTCCAAAGAGCCCTCCCTGATTGACCACCCCAGCCAGATTTTCTCTCCAGCACCCTGTTGCTTTCCATCACAGCACTTTCCACAGTAAGCCAAACAAATCTTTTTTTTTTTTTAAGTGTGACATACATATATAAGAAAAGGGTAGCAATCACAATGGTACAGCTGGGTGAATTTTCACAGGGTGAACACACCTTCATAACCAGAACCCAGATTAAGTCATGGAGCCGGGCCAGCACACGGAGCCCCCTTCACATCCCCTCTCAGTCACTACTGCTCCTGAGAGTGGCTACTACCTTGAGTTCAACATTGTAGATTACTCTTCTCTGGGTATGAGCTTTATGTAAATGGAATCCTACCATATGTTCTCTTTGGTATCTGGCTCTTTTTTTCAACATTATAACCACGTGGTTGAGCTTCCTCCACATAGTTATGGTTTTGTTTGTTTCCACAATGTGCAGATACTGCCATTTATTTATTCTATAGTTTGATGGCCATTTGAATTGTTTCTGGTTTTGACTGATAGTGCAAGTGCTACTGTGAATATTTCTATGTGTCTTTCAGTGAACACTTGCACACATTCCTGTTGGGTATATACCCAAGAAGTAGAAATGTTAAATCATGGGATATATATGTGCTCAGTTTTAGTCAATTCTGCTAGAGTTTTCACTATGGTTATATAGTGAACACCTAACAGTAATGTTGGAGAGTTCCATTTGCTCCTTGTTCTTGTCAATACTTGGTATTGTCTGCCTTTTCCATTTTAGCCATTCTCCTGGGTGTGTAGCAGTATTGTTTTGGGTTTTTAATTTACCTTTTCATATTTATCTGAGGGTAATGACACTTTGCACATTTCATATGTCTATTGACCGTTTAGATATTACCCTTTGTGGAATGCTTGTTCAGGTTGTCTGTCCATTTTTCCATTGGGCTGTTTGCCTTTTAAATTTACTTTTTGTAGGAATTCTTATTAAATTGTGAATATGAGTCTCATTGGATATATGTAACACAAATATTTCTCCCACTATGTGGCTTTCCTTTCCAACATTTTAATTACTTATAATGAAATGCAATTAATCATTTTTTTTCTTCAAGTTTTGTGCTTTTTTTCAGTTTAAGAAATCTTTGCATACTCAGGGGTGTATATATTTTCTCTTATGTTTTCCTCTAAAAGTTACATTGTTTCGCCTTTCATATTTAGATTATGAACCATCTGGAATTTACTTTTGTGTATGTTATGAGCTAGGAGGCAAGATTATTTTTTTCTATGTGGATATCTAATTACTCTAGCAGCCTTTATTGAAAAAACATCCTTTCTTGACTTAATTGCAGTGAAACTTGTGTAACCATATACATGTGGATCTCTTCAAGACCTTCTGTTCCATCAGTCTATTTGTTCCTTCTTGTGTCAATACCACACTGTCTTAACTACTGTAGTTTTTTTTACTAGGTCTTGAAATCTAGTAACATAAGTCCACCAAACTTTGTCTTGTTCTTTAACATTATCTTAACTATCCTAGATCTTTCGCATTTCCATATACATTTTAAAAATAATTTCTCAATTTCTACCCCTCCGACCCATTGGGGTTTTTTTTTCTTTTTTTTAAAAATTATTATTATACTTTAAGTTCTAGGGTACATGTGCATAATGTGCAGGTTTGTTACATATGTATACTTGTGCCATGTTGGTGTGCTGCACCCATCAACTCGTCAGCACCCATCAACTCGTCATTTACATCAGGTATAACTCCCAATGCAATCCCTCCCCCCTCCCCCGTCCCCATGATAGGCCCCAGTGTGTGATGTTCCCCTTCCCGAGTCCAAGGGATCTCGTTGTTCAGTTCCCACCTATGAGTGAGAACATGTGGTGTTTGGTTTTCTGTTCTTGTGATAGTTTGCTAAGAATGATGGTTTCCAGCTGCATCCATGTCCCTACAAAGGACTCACACCAGTTAGAATGGCAATCATTAAAAAGTCAGGAAACAACAGGTGCTGGAGAGGATGTGGAGAAATAGGAACACTTTTACACTGTTGGTGGGATTGTAAACTAGTTCAACCATTATGGAAAACAGTATGGCGATTCCTCAAGGATCTAGAACTAGATGTACCATATGACCCAGCCATCCCATTACTGGGTATATACCCAAAGGATTATAAATCATGCTGCTATAAAGACACATGCACACGTATGTTTATTGTGGCACTATTCACAATAGCAAAGACTTGGAATCAACCCATTGGGGGTTTTGATTGCAGTTGTGTTGAATCTATGGATCACTCAGAGGATAATTGACATCTTGAAAATATTGGGTTTTCCTATCATTAACATGGAATATCTTTCCATTTTAGTATGTTCTCTGTAATTTCTCTCAGTCATGTCATCTAACTTTCAATGCAGAGGGATTGCACATCTTTTATTAGATTTATTTTCATGTATTTGACATTCTTGGTGCTCTTATAGATGATATTTTTAAAATTTCATTTTCCCAGTGCCTGTTGCTTAATATATAAAAATATAGTTGAATATAATTAATTTTTACAGCTTGATTAAGGTATAATTGAGGTACAAAAAAACTGCACATGACTGAAGTATACAGCTGGGGAATTTCGAGGAACATACACACCGTGAAACATCACACAATCAAGATAATGCAGACGTGCGTCACCCCCAGAGGTTTCCTTGTGCCACTTTGCTATCCACACTCCTATCCCTTATGTTGCTTCATGTATCAATAGTTGTTGCTGAGTGTTCAGATACAACACAGTTCACTTATCCATTCATGTGCTGATGAATATTTTAACTATTTCCACACTGGGGCTGTTAAAAATAAAGCAGCTGTGAACATTCATGCACAAGACTTCCGGTGGATATTTACTTCCATTTCTCTTGTCTTGGGGAAAAAATACCTAGGAATGAGATGATTAGGTCATAAAGGTATGTTTAACAGTTTGAGAAACTGCAATCTGTTTTTCAGAGTTACTATGTTATTTTGCTCTTTCACTAGCAGAGTGAAATTTCCAGTTGCCTCATATCCTTGCTAACATTTGGAGTGGTCAGTCTTAATTTTAGTCCTTCTATTGGCTGCATAGTGATATCTATCTCATGGTGATGTGAAATTGCATTTCCCCAATGACTAATGATGTCGAGCACCTTTTCATACACTTATTTGCCACCAGAATATCTTTGGTGAAGTGTCAGTTCAAACCTCTTGGCCATCTCTAATTGGGTTGTAGATACAAGTCCTTTGTTGGATGTATATTTTGCAAATGTTTTCTCTCAGTTGGTGGCATGCCTTTTCATTTTTCTAACAGTATCCATTGAGGAGCAATGGTTTTAAATTTTGAAAGAGTCCAATTAGCCTATTTTTTCCCCTTTATATTGTGTGCCTTTTATGTCCTTTTAAAGAAATCTTTGGCCAAATCCAAGGTCACTACAGTTTTCTTTCATGGTTTCTTCTAGTGTTTTATAGTTTTAGTCTTTACATATAAGTCTATTATCCATTTTCAGTCAATGCCTATACATAGAATGATATGGTAAGAACCTGGATTCAATTTTTACTTTTGAATATTCACTTGTTCAAGGACCATGTGTTGAAAAGATATCCTTTCCCCCATTGAACTTCCTTAGCACCTTCATTGAAAATCAATTGACCATATATCTGAGGGTCTATATTTGGATTTTTTCTTCTGTTCCATTGAAGTTGTACCTTTTGCCAATACTACACTGCCTCGATTACAGTGTGAGTCATAATAAGTCTTGAAATCAGATAGGCTAAGTCATCCAACTTTATTCTTTTTCAAAATTACTTTGGGTATTCTAGGTCCTTTGATTTCCATATGACTTTTATAATAAATTTGTCAAATTTCTCCAAAAAATCCTTCTTGGATTTTGACTGGAATTGATTACATCTTTAGAACAATTTGGGAAGAATTAGCATCTTAGCAATATTTAGTTTTCCAATTCATGAATATCATGTATTTCTCCATCTACTTAGGTGTTCTTTAATTTGTCTCAGCAGTGTTTTGTAGTTTTTGATGTGCAAGACTTGTGTATCAGTTTTTTCAGATCTATCGCAACGTATTTCATGTTTTTGATGTTATTATTAAGTTTTTAAAAAATTTTTCAATTCCAAATTGTTTCTTGCTGGTATATAAAAGTAGAATTAATTTTGTATGTTAACTTTGTATCCTGTAATCTTTTTAAACTCACTTGTTAGTTCCAGTACTTTTTTTGTATAATCCTGAGGATTTTCTACAAAGATAGAATGTTGGCATGCAAATAAGTAGAGTTGTACTTCTTCCTTTTCAAACTGTATGTTTCTTTTTATTGCCTTTTTGTACTGACTAGAACTTCCAGATATTGTGGAATAGAAATAGAGGGACTGCACATCCTTGCCCCTCTTCTGATCTTAGTGGGGAAATTAGTCTTTCACCACTAAGTATGATGATATTAGCTAGGTTTTTATAGAACATCTTTATCAAGTTGAAGAAGTTTGTTTCTATTCATAGTTTCTGCCATAAATGGTTGTTGAATTATGTCAATTTTTTATTTCTTATTTTTTGTATCTATTGAGATGATTATATGCTTGCACTCTTTTTTGTTCTCTTTTAGTCTTTAAGTATGGTGAATTAATTTATTTTTAGTTGTAAAACCAACCTTACATTCTTGGAATAAACTTTACTTGGTCATAATCTTTTTGTATGTGATAGTTATGATTTATTCAAATTTTATGCTTTTATAATGATGTTTATGAATGTGTTAATCTGTAGTTTTTCTCATCTTCCTCTTCGTTCTTTTCCTTCTTGTAATGTCTTCAGTTTTGCTATTGAGTTAATGCTGACCTCATGTAATTTTTTGGGAAGTGATGCTTTCTACTCAATTTTCTGGAAGAGTTTGTGTAGAACTGATATTATCTTTCTTAAATGCCTCATAGAAAATGCCAGTAAAGCCATCTAGGTCTGGAGTTTTCTTTGTGGGAAGGATTTTAACTACAAATTCAAGTTATTTAATGGGCATAGGGCTATTTAGGATATAAATTTATTCTTCTGTAAGCTTTGGTAGTTTGTGTCTTTCAAGAAATTTTCCACTTGATCTAAGTTGTTGAATTTATTGGTATATGATTGTATATAATATTCCTCTAATAACTTTACCATCAATAGGATCTATAGTGATGTCTCCTCTTTCATTTCTGTATTAATTTATCTCTTCTTTTCTTTAATTGTTTTGATTAATCTGGCTTGAGGTTTATCACTTTTGTTGATCTTAAAAAGGGATTTTGATTGCCTTTATTATTTATTATTTTTCTGTTTTCTGTTTCATTGATTTTTTTAGCTTCATCTTTTTTTCTGTTTTTTTTTTAAATTTACATTTATGTTCTTATTCTAGATTATTAAGAAGCTAGGTCATAGAACCTGTCTTCTTTTTAAAGTATAAATGTAATACTTATTATAAAATTAGTACATTAGTATAAATTTGTTAGTATCAAATTTTACTTAAGCACTGTAAACTCACATATTTTCATATGTTGTGTTTTTATTTTCATTCAATTCAAAATATTTTCTAGTTTTCCTTGTAATTTCTCCTTTGACCCATAGCTTAATTAGAACTTTGTTGCTTAGTATTTTAATATTTTGGAATTTTCCATATTCTTTCCACTATTGATTTCTAATTTAATTCCACTGTGATTTAAGAATCTGATTTACATAATTTAAATTATTTTACATTTATTAATTTTTTGTATTGATTTTGCATCTAGTGACCTTGACAATTTCATGTATTTATTCTAATTATTTGCTTTGGCCCTGAGATTGGGAGCAAGGTTATGAACATCCTTACATTATTCCCAACCACAGGGGAAAGAGAGAAATATTTCATCATTAAATGCAACATTTCATCATACTAGGCGTGGATATCTTGTACATATGCATTATCTGTTTAAAGAAGTTCCTTTCTATTCCTAATGCTGAGAGATTTTTATCATGAATAGGTGTTAATTTTCTCAAAGGCTTTTTTTTCTAAATCTCTTGAGTTTATTTCTGTTAATATGGTAAAATATATTGATATTTGAATGTTAAATGGCTCTTGCATTTTTAAATTAAACCTCACTCAGTTATGCTGTTATCCTTTTATATGTATCACTGTATATAAATTTGCTAATATTTTGTTTCTGATTTTGCATCTGTATTCAAGATAAATATTGTCCTATAATGGTCTTTGCTGGTAATATCTTTGTCAGTTTTGGTTATCAGGTGTATGCTTGTCTCAAAATAAAAAGGCAGGAAATGTTCCCTCTTTGTTTTCTGGAAAAGACAATGTAAGATTGGCATTTTTTAAAGTATTGGAAGAGTTATTTGTCTTTTTTTAAAAAGGAATATAGGACTGCTCAGATTCACTATTTTTTTCTGTTTCTGTTTCAGCAAGTTGTGTTTTTCAAGGGATAATGGCATAACATTCCCCTTTCAGCATGATAGTATGAATGTCAGCTCCCCGTTAAGTTTCCTGAACCAGAGAGCTTGCTCTAGCTTATCAACACACGAATGTGGCCAATGGGCAAATCCAGAAAAGTCATCTCAACATTTTGGGGGAAAATATTACAGGAGTGTGTGACCACATTTCACTTGTTGTTAAGTGTATGCTTAAAGGTTGTTGTTGGTTTCCAGCAGGGTGGGGGTATATTTTAGAGTGCCTGAGGCATTCTTTTGCTAAGCCTATCTTCTGTGCTAAGATAAAATGGAAAATATAGGTTGCTAGGAGTCTCAGGAGTCTCTTAACTTCCAAGGAAAACTGCTGTATGTGTTTACACTATCAGGAGTATCAGGAGAGTTGACCTTCTTTTGGTCGGTAAAGAACCAATCTAGAAATCACTTCCTCCAATCACCTCAAATAAGCCAAGAATTTCCTGGATGCTGTCAAAATAGTGCATGAGTCAGAAAATAATTCTCTAGGATCTGAGGGTGACGCTAGCAAGGTCCATCCAGTTCAGAAACAAGTGCAGGCCAAGCCATGAGTCCCTCAGCTAAACTCACCTCTGCCCAGCAGCCTGCCCGATCCTCTCATTTAGGAAGCAGGGACCGTCCTAAGTTCCCAGGGTCACTGAGTGAGCCATCTTTGACTGGAACAGGGCAAATGTCAGGGTAGTAATTTTACCCACTCATTGGTCCTGGGTCACTACTGAGGTATTAGGGCCTATAGGCGACTTCTCACCTGGTGGCCACAATACTCTCTTTCCCTGCTGTGGTTTCTCCTTGTTTTCCTTTCTCTCTCCATGTTTTCTTTCCCTCCCCATCATCCCTTCCTTCTCTCCCTTCCTCTCTCCTTTCCTCCTTCTCCCCATTCTCTCCACGTTCCCCTTCCTCATGTCCAGTCTTCTTTCCTCAATGTTTCCTCCGATGTTTCTAGAAATCACTTCCTGCAATCACTCCAAATATTCAGGCTAAGGATTTACTGGAAGCTGTTAAAATAGTGCATGAGTCAGAAAACTGAGTTCCCCAACATTGGAGGAAGTGATTAAGAAACATTTCTGCCACCCTCCATCCCTACTGCATTTCCTGTTAGAGAGTAGAACCCTGGAGGTGGTTACCACCTGGAGGTGGTTGCCAGGACACCAGACTGAAGCGGGGACAGAAATGCACTCTGGGAGATTTGTGAGCAGGAGTAAGAATTAAACCGATATGCACATCAATAGATGTCAAGTCACAAACCTTTTGGGTTCAACCAGCTTTTCCTGTCTGGAAGGAAGGACCAATAGTTCTTTGGCCCTTTAAGGGGACTTATGCTTGGGACAGAGAAGGGCTACATAGCTGTACTTCTTGTGGTATGCACCAAGAAATCAAGAAAGAAGAAAGAAATTGCAAATTAAATTTAAATATAGAGAAAGAAAGAAAGAAAGAAAGAAGAAAGAAGAAAGAAAGAAAAGAAAGAAAAGGAAGGAAGGAAGGAAGGAAGGAAGGAAGGAAGGAAGGAAGGAAGGAAGGAAGGAAGGAAGGAAGGAAGGAAGGAAGGAAGAAAAGAAAGAAAGAGGCAAATGTACTTTCCAGAACCAGAGGCTCCACTTCAAAATGGAAGCTTCCAGGCATGTGATAAGAAAGTGACAGTTTGAACCTTCAGAGCCCCTGGTATTCATACCTCCATGTCAGTGGTGCCCTGGAACAAAGAAGACACCAGGAATCTTTGTAAAATCAAATTCACTGAGAGTAAATTTCCCTGGGGGCCTTTGCCAATGGGCAAACGACACAAGCCTGCAATTATGTAAA
Source organism: Macaca nemestrina (assembly GCF_043159975.1). Classification (NCBI taxonomy): domain Eukaryota; kingdom Metazoa; phylum Chordata; class Mammalia; order Primates; family Cercopithecidae; genus Macaca; species Macaca nemestrina. Next base: position 149,651,757 of record NC_092126.1, on the reverse strand, counting down.
TAGCCACTAGGGGAGGCAGTGATTCGTGAAGATTTGGGGCAATAGAACCAGTGTGTGTAACTAAGATCAAATGGTATGTGTGTGCATGTGTATGTGTCTGTTTTTTCTTAGAAAGGTCCAACTCTTTATCAGAACAATGGCAAATATTATTCAACTACTCTAAAACTATAAAATCTTGATATCAAATTTAGAATAAAATAGGGAAATTACAAATCCAATTTGGATATCCTCTTGTATTAAACTTCAACTGGTTTCTAATGTTGCATATGTAGAGTTGGTCCTTGGTGTGACATTAGGAAGAAACAGTGGCTTTCTGGGCCTCCTGGGTCCCCCGCTCAACTTCTTATTTCTCTCTGTGAGGGTTTCAAGTTATTTATCTTAAAAGCCTTTAACTATTCATTTGCTCTTTTCAGCTAGAAGGAGGTAATTACCCTTTTCAAACTATTTCAACTTGAGAATTTTCTGTGCTAACTACCTCTCTTGTCTCCTTTCTGCCCACCGCCCTGCCCCCCGCCTCCACCCCACACTATTCAAATATAAGAATTTTTTTTCTACCTGAAGGGCAAAGCTCCATTCTTGTATGCCATACTCCAAGCCTTTTTTTTTTGAGACAGGGTCTCACTCTGTCACTCAGGCTGGAGTACAGTGGCGTGATCATAGCTGGTGTAATCATAGCTCACTATAGCCTCCTACTCCTGAGCTTAAGTGATCCTCTTGCCACAGGTATGAACCACCATGCCTGGCTAAATTTTTTGTGTTTTAGTTTATTACAGAGATATGGTCTCACCATGTTGACCAGGCTGGTCTTGAACTTCTGGGCTCAAGAGATTCCCCCACCTTGGCCTCCCAAAGTGTTGAGCTTACAGGCATGAGCCACCATGCCTGGTTCCTTAAAAGATTTCTTAAAATATCCTTAAAACATATCCAATTTCCTCATACCAGTTTTGCATGACTGTTCTCCTTTTTAAGCAGAAGAATGATCCCAGACAACTAAATTCTTACTTCCCTTCTTACTACTGCTTTTAAATTTCAGACTGTCAGTGTTATTCACTGCAAACAATGCAAAAACAAACTACCTGTTAAAACTCTACTAGTACAGCCCTTCCCCTCGGGCCTAAACGTTGGCAATTTTTTTCTCTCTGGATATTTAAAATTTCATTTTAAAAACACTTGAATAAATGAGTTTTTAACCAGTGTTGCAACAATGGATCTTCTTCCATGATCGCAGATTCTTGGGAACAGAATTGCTCAGAAGCCAATGGGCAGTGCAAAGTGGCTTGTCTTCTGAGCCAGCTCATTTATTTTCTTGGGACAGTGAATGCTCTAATCACAACATATTTGGCTTCCTTTGTAGTACTGGAATTCCTTAAGTGTCCTTGGACACTTTTCAATTCCCAAATATTAGTCATGCCGTTTGACACTCAAACAAATCCCAAAGTCGACACTCTTAAACACATCCTTTCCTATTTGCATGGAAATTAGATTTTAAAAACATCAAAATGAAAACAGGCTTCATAGCCTGTGTCCGCAAAATGCCTCTTCATCGGTAAGTGGACTGTAAACTCTGCTTCCAAATAGTGGCTTTCAATTCCATTAGTTTATGATGCTTGAGAGGCTAAGCAGGAATTGCAAGCTGGCACACCTCAGGGTCAATGGGGGAGCTGTCCCTCTGTGCCAGCTTCATTGGTTTTGGCTTTTCTTGGGTCTGAATGGAAGCACCTTTGATCCTTTACTTTGGTCCTTTTATTCTACATTAAAAAAATTAAATCAACTTTCCATGTCAAATCTGTAAGATATCACAATCATTTTTTTAAAATCATAAGGTGAAAAAAAGCCCCTAAGCATCTTTGACAATGCACAGAAAAACTCAAAGCCTCCATTGTAGGCATTAGGAATGATCGTATCTTAATTATATCCTGACATTTTAAATTAACTTACTAATGTTGTATTAAGCACCTACTATGTGCCAGATGTTGGGGACAGAGAGGTAAATATGATGGTGCTCATCGTGGCTGGGAAAGAGAGACCTGTGAAGAGATCTGAACAGAAAGCAATACATATTATTGGAAAGGCGAGGGGTGAGTGAGGTCTGTAGGAGCAGAATGGCTGATTTTTCAGGAGAGTGAAGGAGGGCTTCCCAGAAGAGATGCCACTTGAGCTGTGCCTTAGAGAAGGAGAAGTACCCACCTAGCAGGAAGTTGTGTGTAGGACATGTGAAAGGGTAAGATTCACGAAGGACTTTAAATGCCAGGCCAAGAAGTCTGGCCTCATCCTCACGTGCATTTGGAAACCTTTATTGATTCATTGCTTGGTTGGTCCCTGGGTGCCAGAGAAACAGTGATGAACTGGGATCTTCGGTTGGTTCCTCAGAGCCTCTGGGAACCCTCCTCTGACCTGGGAGGCTGACCACATCAGCAGGCCGCCTGCCCTCTGGCTGCTGGTTAGAGGTGGCAAATTAGTTGCACCAGTAAGAGACCAGAGGGCGAAGGGAGAGAGTGATGGGCTATTTATCACCCCAGGCCCCTCCCCTGTGGGCCCGCGGAGACTGAATCCCCTGACCACTGCTGCTGGCAGGCTGCCCTCTCCAAACAACTCTCTGTGGGTCAAGGAAACCGCTGCCTCTCAGGACCCTCCAGGCTAGGTTGGCAATGGATCCCCACCGTTACTCATCCTGGGTGTCGCACCATCTTTGCTGCTCTCTTTAAACTCTGCCCACATCCTTGTAAGTAGTCCCTTTATCAAACTTTGCTCAGTTCCTCAGCTTGGTATGTGTGCCATTGTCTCTCCCCAGGACCATTACTCACAAAAATAATAATCGAGATCCCAGCTCTCATGAAGTGCAGCTTGCACTCGCATAAGCAAGAGAATGACCGGAGCAGATATGTATGTTCTGGAAGAATCACTGGATGACAGTGAAGTGGAAGACTGTGATGTGATGAGGATGTGCTTTCATCCTCAAGACAGATGTGTGTGGCCTACATCAGGGATGGACCTCGGAGGACGAGGAGGGCTGGATGACAGAACCACTCGGCAAGCCAGGTAGGTTTGGCCAGACACAGTGAGTGAAGGAAGAGCTTCATGAGGTGCTCAAGCCCTGACCTGGTTGACTGGATACAGGCTGCATTCCTGAGCTGTGGAGCCCAGAAGAAAGAGCTGACTGGCCATCAGAGGAAACGATGACTTTGATGTTGAACACATGAAGTGGTATTGCCCAGGGGGCATCCAGGTGGATGTGTCCAGGCAGCTGTTGGCTGTGTGGGTTGGAGTGTGTGGGAGAGGCCAGAGAGGGAAATATATCTGGGTGTCATTGGGGCCTGGGTAGGTGTGAGGTCGAGGAGGTGGGTGAGATGACCAACAGGGACTGTGTTGAGTGAGCACCGAAGAGTGCTTTCAAGTGAGAGAGAAAGGAGGATGGTGAGAGAGAGGGCGACCTCACTTGCTGGGTCATACAGAGCACTCACCAATGACTCAAGGGCCTCAGGCTCCCCACACCCAGGGTGTCCCCTTTTTCCAGCCACAGGGTGGCAGTCAGGGCCTTAGGCCACCCATGTGTCCAGGGGATATCACTGAATCTGTCTTTGATGATAAGGTTTGCCAGGTATCCCAGGCACTTCATTCTGCTGGCTGTGAAGATGGATAAGAAACAGGGTGAACATTTAATGTGAGTCTGAATTAACCCCAGTACTCTGAAAATGGGATTTTTTTTTTTTTTAAATAGCATGCCTGGTATGTTTGCTGGTGTGGCTGAGACCACCTAGCTGCAGCATGATGGTACTAGGGTGGAAACAGAGGTCAGTTCCCAAAGCTCTGACCCCCATACTAGGGGAGCAGAGAACAGGGCAGGGCTGGCAGGGGCTGGCCAGGTGGAAGAAGGGCCACGGGCATCCAGGGAGAGGTGACTGCTTGAGCAAACAGCAGAGAGGGACACGCGGACAGCTTGCTTGCTGGGGTGTGGCAGCAGATGTGCCTGCAAGAAGGTGGACCCCAGGGTGTAGAGCCTCACGTGTCACCTCTGGTGAGTCTTCGGGCCACAGTCACTGAAGGCTGCATGGGGGAGTGTCACCACCTTCTTTGTGCTTTAGAAAGACTCTCTTATATGGAGAACCTCCGCGGCACAAGGCACCAGAGGTTGAACTCGGAGTCCAGTTCAGGTGCCCCTGCAGGAGGAGTTTGGGATCCATGAGCCATACCCCACCCTAGCCATGGGGAGTGGGAGGGAGGGGCTGAGATTTGCCTCCTTCCGCTCCCGGGAGCAGGACCTTGGACTGGGGAATGCAGGGGCCAAGAGCAGAGGAGAGCTCCACGCCAGGCAATTTCCTGATGCCTGCCTGCCATGTTGCTCAGAAGGTGGCTGCAGTTCCTGGGAGGCCCTGTGGGTTGGGGAGTGAGTGGCCCAGGTGAGACCCCCAGGAGAGAGAGCAGAGCCTGCATAAGTGAGCTGTTCATGAGGTAGGCCTGCTGCCAGCCAGTTCAGCAGGGCCTGGAAAAGGTGATCCCTGTGGCTGGAGCTCAGGGGTGCTGGGACTCTTGAGGAACTGAGCTCATAGGAGGGCACGAAGCCCTGTGCAGTGGCATAGTTAGCAAGAGGGGAAGGTGCTATGGGCTGAATTGCATCCCCTGCAAATTCCATGTTGAAGCCCTAACCCCCCATACCTCAGAATAGGACTGGATTTGGAGAGAGGGTCTTCAAATAGGTGATTATGTTAAAAGGAGGCCATTAGAGTGGGTCCTAATCCAATCTGACTGGTGTCCCTTCTGAAACAGAAGGAGATACCAGGGGTGCCCACACTGGGGAATGGCCATGTAGAGAAACAGCCCAGGACAGAAGCCTCAGAGGAAACCAGCCCTGCCAGCACTTTGACCTTAGACATCCAGCCTCCAGAACGCTGACAAAATGAATGTCTATTGATGTCTATTGCTTAAGCCCACCCCTGATTGACGGTGTTTTGTTACGGCAGCCCCAGCAAACTAACACAGAAGGCAAGATGATCATGGGAATTAGGAAGTCACGGCATCTCTCACTCACCACACTTGCTGCAGCCGTTCAACTCCTGCTTCCTGAATCTCCTTTTCACCCCAAAATAGCAGAAGCGGCTTGAAGGATGAGAACATTTCCTATGCTTTAGTGCCCTGACATTTGCAAATAAATAAGTTGTTCATTCAAGAAAAGCAATCAGTAGACATATACTAATTGATAAAGAAGAACAGACAATGGACGGTTACTGTGTGCATCCAGGGACCCTGTGATTTCTATATAATCTCATTCAATCCTCACAACAGCCCTTTCCATTGTACCTTATTCATCCCTGAGCTGAATAATGCAGAGAGGTTTGGTGACTTGCCCCTAGACACAGCCATAAGCAGCAGACCTGTTATCCAAAACCAGGCCAGCCAGAGTTACATCACTGCTACTTCCACAATCATCTGTGCTGAGCGCCTGGGGTCTTAAAAAGAAGACAGAGACCCTGTATCCCCTCACTAAGTCTTATAGTCTCACTTACGAGATGAGGTGTCCACAAATGCAACAGTAATGAGCAATGCAGGGTAATACACCTACTTGCCGTGTGAATGGTGCTATTGGGAATGGGGTGTGCTCTCAAAAACACCCAGAAAAGTTGCCTGGTGGCACTGGGATGTATAGAGATGCACAGTGAGGACTTTGGCCCTGGAGACTTTGCTTTCAGACCTTACCCCAAGATGTAGTTTTCTTGGTTCTCAATGCCAAGCCCAGTTTTGCCTTAGCAACAGATTACCTATCGCTGTCACCCTGCAACCTCAGCTAACATTCCCGGTTCTTTGACCTTGGCCTGTAATCTCCGCGTCTGTCCTGGCTGCAACCTGCCTTTCACACCCTTTGTGGCTTTGGGGCCTCCCACTATGCCCGAGCTCACTCACCAGCGCCTGGATCTGATTCCAGGTGGGAGGAAGGGGCGGAAATCATTCTGAGCAGGTAATGAACAAGAATAAGGGGAAAGGAGCACCTGTGGGGAACAGAAAGCCAGAGGCATTGAAAAGGGTTTCAGACACTGAAAACAATCTCAATAATGGCTTCAGCGTTGTGATCTACACAATTCCTTTATCCTTTCCTAAAATCTATGCACATGCTCAGTCTGAGTCATGATCAGTCTCTAAGAACATCAACACACATGTCATCAGTCAAAATGCATATGAAACAGGGTGAAGAAGAATTTTATGTCACAATTTACAACTCTGAGCTGAGAAAACTCAGATGAGTGACAGCAAAGAAATACAAGTGACACACATGGAAATGAGGGTGAGCATGAGAAACTGGCAGGGGAGGGTAGTGTCCCGGATGGAGCAGAACATGAAACAGAAGGAATGCCAGTACTCACAGGGCAGAAGTTTCTAGTAATTCCTGTACTGTGCTAAAGGTGGCATGGAGGAGGTGGCACCTGCTGTGGGGTTAATTGAGTGGTGAAATCAGGGAAAACATAAAATGAACAATTCACACTTGGAGGAAGCTGGAGAACAGGAGAGACTCTGAGAAATGCCACAATATGCCTGATGGAGCTGGTTTCTGTCAGACTTGTGGTTTCCAATCTTGGTTCTGCACCCTCAACTTTTCCCAGGGGGAGTTCCTGGGGGCCAGACCCAAATGTGGGCTCCTTGCCACAAATATCTTTTCTGGAGACATTCTTGCAGCAGGGTTGGCTGGCTGAGTTTTAGGAAAGTGGAGGCCATTGGAGAGCCTGCACATGCCCTGCATCTTCCATCTGTCAGTGGCCTCTGCCAGCCCCAGCCTTTGCTCAGCTGCAGTCCTGGAGCTCTTGAACTTGGAGACTCAGCTTCCAATCCTTTCCTGGGTTCATCCTGTCCCACAGGGTTGTGTATGTTATGGGGGAAGGGGAAGTTGTTTTAAGGCCGGGGTCCAAGAGCAGCACCCCAATATCAGGTGAAAGGCTCTGTTTCTCACACCCACCCCCTTCTCTGTGGATTCATCTGTAAAAACAAAGGTGGCGAGTTGATGTAACTTCACTTGGCAACTCTCATTGAGAAGGACATAGAGATTCCCAGGGGGTATATTCTGCAATGGGTTTGTCATGTCAGCCAGAGACATAGGCTGCAGAGTGGTGGCAGGCAGGCCACAGACATGGCATCCCAATTAGGTCACATCCACTGCTTGCTAGACTTCAAGTGTCGTTGCAACCTGCATTCTCCTGCCACACCCAGAACATCAGGCGCCCTCTCTCTGGATGCCTGCCACAGCCAACCCCAGGAACAGTGTTCCCACTGTCCCTAGCTGACCATCCGTGGGACCCTCCCTATTGCCGGCTTAGTCTGTGCAGTCTCCACTTCTGTCTGATCCCAGCTTCTTGCTTAAGTAAATGAGCAAATGCCTGTAGCACAGTTGGGAGTGTCTGCACATAGTAGGCACCTCATGAGTTTCTATCCATTTTATTACAACCGTCTGTCTTCCTTAATCAATGACACTCGAGCGCCTGCTATGTGTCAGGTGCTTTCTGTGGCTTCCCCCATTTAATTCCGCTCCACCCTAGAAGGTAGATTCAACAGTCATAGTTCCTATTTTACAGATAAGGAAGTTGCTGCTCAAGAAGTGAGGTTCCTTGGTCAAGGTCAAGGAACTTGTGAGTAATGAACCAGGGATTCAACCCCAATCTTGTCTGGTGCAAAGCTCAGGCTCTCTCCACTTGAACATTGAACCTTCAGCCCCAGTTGGGGCATTTTTCCCCACTCAGCCCTCTACAGCCAGGCCGAGGGGCTTCAGTACTGACTGCTGGTGTAAGCCCGCACCTCCTGTCCGCGGAACAGTTACCCTACACTCACCAGGCGCTTCTGAGTGTCCTTGTGCAGTTCTTGTAGGACAAAGTCACCGACCCATGCCCAGCATCCTTCCTCACCCCTCCAAACTCTCCATCCCTCTCTGGACACAAATCTAGGAGCTCAAGAATTGGCTGAAAGATGCTGCTGTTCCCACCGGCCACCTGCCACCTTTGTATTTCTGGCAGGGAAATTATACTTCATTACCATTAAATGTATTGAATGGGGCATTCATTCCTGAATTTTCCACGGAAACTTTTGAAACAGGAGAGAAAATACCTCAAAGGTATGATTTAAAGGGCCTTCTGTCTGGAGCTGGGCTGGCCACATGCAGGGCCGTGCTTACTTCAGAAGGAGCCCCCAGCCACCCGGCTTCCCTGCTCACATGGGTACCTGCTTGACCGCCCTGATGTGTAGAATGGAGAACTGCTGTGTGCTCTCGAGTGAGGCAGCCTGGATGTGGACTTAGCAAGTACAGAGAGGGGAAGCAGAGAGAATGGACGCGTTCTGCTGGTGGGGAATCCCTGGAAGCATGGCTGCGGCTCCTGGGCCACCCTCCCCCTGCCTTTGTTCCTGCCTCAGGAGAATACACTTGCTCCCCTTCTTTCCCATTCATGGGTCATACCTGGCCATTCGCTGCCTGAACACGCACCCCAGTCTCTAAGTCAACCCAGGAAATATGCCAGCAGCATTGGCACCAATATCCAGTCACACCCGACAATTCTGAGCCCCAGGAAAACCAGTGGGCAGGTGCTGCTGACGCCCCACTTTCCCTCTGCATGCTGGTGGGTTTCCTATAGAGAACTGGTGGGTAAAAGCCCCTGCTGGAATGGCTTTGAGGGATGTTCTACAGTGTCTTTCAGAGGTCCACAGCAAGACTAAGCTCCACCTACCCACAGGGTCATGTGCTCCATAACAGCCTTCCTGCCCCTGCCTCCTCCTCCCCAGCCCCAGTCAACTGGTATTTCCTAGGATCACCTGCCACATAAACTGTTCATGCTTGACTGCTTGTCTCAAGTGTATTTCAGAGAGCACCAAACCAGGACAGCCACACACATCATTCTCAGAATCTCCCGGCTGCCCCCAGCTCAGAGACAAGCGCCCCCAAGGACTCTCCCTTGCTGATTAGCCACATGGTTCAGCCCAGCAGCTGGGCCTCCCTCTCTCCCTACACTTCCTTTCCAACTTGCGTCTCAGGCCACCTTCAGGACTGAGGCCTGACTCCCAGCTGGGGTCTTGCCCACTGAGGTCTTAAATACGGCCCATCATCTGGGTCCCACCCTTCTCTCCATCTGTCCCAGTGGTAGCAGCCATTCCCAGCATCAACTAAGGCCCTTGAATCTGTCGGGCCATGAGACTGGTACAGCTGTAACCTGAGAGTCAGGTCCTCACTCTTCCCCTCCCATCAGTTGAAGAACCTGACCTCAGACAGGCAGAAAGAGATGAAATGCCCTGGACTGAGGCAGTCATGTTTGGTGGAAAGATATCAAGAGTAGGAGGCAAACAGCTATGTTCTCGTACCTCAGCACTGCCATTTGCAAGCTGCTCTGCCTTGGGTGAGTTAATTTCTCTGAGATTCAGCATCTTAACACGTAAATGATATGTGGTAGAGATGGCTAACCATCCCCCATGGTTTGTCCCCCCTCTTCTAGAGCACAAAGTGAGATCGGGGCTGCGTGGGCAGGGACTACATTTCTGAGCATTCCTTACACTGAACTGACTGCTATTTATCATTTAGTTGTCACCAACAAAATGAGTGGAAGGGAGGCCTGTCACTTCCAGGCCAGTGTGGTTGAGGTACCAACTTACCTTCTTCACCATCTCTCCCAGCGTCTCCCCAGATGCAGGGGACTCCAGAGTTCTAAGCCTGGGTCCCTGAATCACCATATGGAGGAGAGCTGCCTGTTAACCAGAAGTACCAGCATTGTATTATTTGAGCAAAAAAATATTCATTAAGCTACTGAATTGTGGAGGTTTATTTGTTATAGCAGCTGGCATTACCCTAGCCAATACCTAATCATATCTCCATGTTGTGAAGAGCTAAAGGGAGCATACAAATAGCAGTTACATGAAATGAGCATTTACTGTGTGCCAGGTACTGTTCTTAACATGAATGGTCTGTCTCACTTAATCCTCAAAGCAACGACATTATCCACATTTTATAGCTGGGGAAACTCAAGCACAGAGAGGTGAAATTATATACCCAAGATCACACAGCTAGGAAGTACTAGATCTGATAATAAATCTGTGTTCTTAACCATTAAGTTGAACTGTTCCCCAATGCATGGATAGCATTTAATACAGTGCCCGGCACAGAGTGAGTGTTTCACAAATGGGCACAGTCACTGTTAATTAGGCTGAGCAAATGCACACCCCAGGAGCGTCTCCTCCTCTAGGCACTGACGTGGGTGTACTTGCAGCTTATCCTGTTGCCTGATGTTCCACTGCCCCATCTGCTGGTGACTAACATCAACTCCCCTCCACCTCTATCCAGTGCCCTTACTGGTCTGCTGTCCCCTGTTCAGCCATTCTGCACAGGTGTATCCCTTTCCTCGACGCTCTCCTGAGCCAGGTAAAGTGGGGGAAATCTGTCCAGGGTCTCCTGATGCCTGTTGGAGTCTTTGTCTAAGTGGGGCTGAGGCTCCCACTCTGGGCAGATGAATGACACAAGGGTGCCCTCTCTGGTGGGTGCAGCCCTGGGGTTCCAGCCTCACCTGAGTGCCCTCAGTTCAGGACACAGCCCGCCTACCTGAACCCTGACCAGTCATGGCTTCCAGATGCCCTGAGTCACTCCTCAACAGGAACCCCTGCTATTGGGGAGCCTGAAATGAAACCCAAGATTTCCTGAGGCTAAAACATCCCTCACAGCCCTTCCCTGCAGCCGACAGCCCCACGGGGGAGCCAGCGAGCTGTCCCCTGCTCCCCTGGCAGAGGCCTCTGCAAGGTCCCCTGGACAGCTTCTGGCCTTGGCTTCAGCCCAGCCTCCCCCGGGGCTATTTCTGGCCAGGCGGGTAATAGATTTCTGTCTCCTTTTTGAGGGCCTTTTATGTGCCGTCAAACCTGGGGCCAAATGCTCCCCCTCCAAAAGAAAAAAATAATAATAACAGCCGTGCTTCCAGCCCCTGCACTAGGAGACTTGTGGGGCCGGACGACCCCGGAGGGAGCTGGCTGAGGTTTCATTTCTGGTAACTGCCCACCCCTCTTCCTTGAGCCTGGCTTCACAAAGCTCACTTGTGGGACACCAGTGAAGCATCTAATGTGTGGGATATATGGAGGCAGGGGCGCCTGCCCTGCATTTCCTGGCCTGTGATTTATGAGATGGGGCTGGGCTTGCCTCCCTCCACGGCCTGACCCTGCCCAGTCCAGGAGATGCAGAGGCTGGAATTCTCCCCAGTGGGGCCCCAGAATCAGGCACTCTGCCACACAGCTCCAGGAACCTGCTGTGTCTACTGCCTGCCCATTAGAGGCTAAAGGAAAGCATGATTTCCACATTATACATAAGGAAACTGAGGCACAGTTAGGCAGCTAGACTGGGGTACCAACTGGGGGAGCTTGGGCCAGCAGAAATTGCCTTCTCTGGAGACCAGCATTTTTCATACCTGTACTCATTGGAATCTCCTGGGAGGTGTTCAAAAATGCTGATTTCCAGCAAGAGCTCTCAAGAGACTGACTCAGCCATGTTCGGGACACATTGTCGTAGAGGGTTCACTTTAATAGGTATCAGACAGCTCCTCAGGGATGATGTTGAAATCTGCAGAAGTCTCAGCCCTGACCTGAGCCTGCACCACATCCTGAATCTGTAGGGGATGGGCCTGGGCATTTTGCTTTTAACAAAGCCTGAAAACTCCCGAATATGAAAGCTGAAAGGGACTGTGACATTACAGAGTCCAGATTTCCTGTTTTCTGGATGAGAAGACTGAAGCTGGGAGGGAGAAGGGGTCTTGGCCAAGGTCACACATCAGGGTGGTTGGGCCTTTCCTTGAGGACAGGAGAAGAGAGAGGTGTGGGCTCTCCAGGAACCTGGAGGAGGTGAGAGGGAGAAAGGAAGAGCTCCATCAACCCGAATGCAGATGGACTTGAACATCCCTACCTCCGGGAGGCTGGAGTTGACACCCAGTCCCAGGCGTCTGTCCCTCCATCACTCAGGGTCAGAAAACCCCTCCCCACTTTCTGCAGTGGGACAGAAGTTCCTCCCTCTAGTTAGTATCAGGGCTTGGCATCTGTAAGTTTGTCTTGAAGGCTGTGTCAGGCCCCTGGACAGGTATCATGTCCCTGCTGTCCAGGAAAAAGCCACAGCCATCCTCGAACTGCCCAAACATGGACCGAGTCAGCCTTTTCCCATGACCCACCCCCAGAACCCTGGGGTCCCTGGGGCACCCAGTCCCCAGGCCTGGGCGCAGGCTGCTTGCGCAGCATGTGGATGTGTGTTTGCCTGAATTAAAAGGAAATAGATGGATGGAAGGGAAACTGTGTACAATTAATAAATGATGGTGCTTGGTTTGGAATTTCCATTGCTTTCAACTTTCAGAATATTGCTCCCATGAGAACAGACAGCTGTGACCCAACAGAGGAAGGCCAGACATGGAGCCAGATGCCCAGGGGCTCGCCTCCCAGCCTGGCACATGGCTGGGTGTCTTGTGAGTGCTGCTATCCCTCTCTGAGTCTCAGCTTTCTTGGCTGTAAAGTGCAGGCTGCCAACCCTCCTTCACCAAATCTCCCTCACAGCTTCCTGGGAGCCTGATTTGGGATGACGCAGGCGGAAGTTCCCAGCATGCACAGGTGCTGGATAGACAATTGTCCCCTAGAAGGGGATACACAAACAATTCTCAGAGGGAGGCCTCTGGCTTGTTCACGTGGAGATTCTGCACATCAAACACATCTTATAAACAGCATGTGTTAGCTAGCAGACATGGCTGTTCCTTCACTGTTGAGGAAAGGGGTGGAAATGTAGTCAGGTAAATATTTTTCGGGGAAGATCTTTCTCTCAGTACTTTTTCTGCCCCCAGATGTGTGAAAATTGAGAGAATGAATATAAAATTATCTTCTTGAGAGATTCTCCCCACTGATCCTTACTGAAATTTAACAGACATATAGGAAAATGCACGATCCTAAATGATAGCTCGATGGGTTTCACAAACTAATCATGAGACATCCATGAAATTTGCACCCAGGTCAAAAAGCTTCTAGCACCAGCATCTTAGAGTTTCTGTTGACCCAAAGTCCCCTCCCAGTCATGAGCCCCTCGCCCACAGCAAGCATAACCACTATCCTGAGTTCTACCAGTCTGCTCTTTAACTGTGTACGAATAAGTCCTACAGTATGTAGTGTTTGTTTGCTGTCTGGCTTCTTTACTTTGATGTTATGTTAGTGATTTTAATTTGCCTTTCCCTGATTGTTAATAAGGTCGAACCTCCTTACATATACTTATTGGCCATTTTGTAAAGTGCCTGTTCTAATCTTTTACCTGGACGTCTATTGGAATATCTGACTTTTTATTGATTTTCAGGAGCTTTTTATTTATGATGGACACTCTTGAGGTATTTAGGTCCTTTATGAAGCCTCCCTACCTCTTACTCAGGTATTTCATCCTGAGGACTTCAGTTCTGGTCCCAGTGGAAACCCACTGAATACAATCATTTGAGAGACTCCTCCCTACCTCTCAATAGCAGCTTGATGCTGCCTTCTTCAGAGTGCACTGTGGCTCCACTGCACATAAAGAAGCTGGAGAATTTTGTCTCTGGGTTCCTCTCGCCTCTACCTCCCTCTGTGCCTCTTTTTCACTTTTTGGTAACCTACCAGCTAGGTTCTGTTTCCATGGGCCTTTCTCTCAGCTGGCAAACAAAACAAAACAAAAAAAATCACTTTTAAGGTGTATGGTGACCAGGTAGCTCCATGTCTTTTGGTTTCTGCATGGATGGGAGTGTAAGGAGGGTGGGAATGGGACCTCAGGGAGTAGCTGGCACCCTCCTACTGCCTGTCACTGCACCTGGGACTCCCCAACTAAAGCTTTAATCCTCAATGACAGCAGCTATTTACAACATGGGGGAACTATTTCCATATTTCAACTGCAGGCTCAGGTGCCCCAGTGTGTACCAGCTGAATCCCAGTTTGCCTGTTGCTGAGCCCTGACCAGGTCTGTGGTGTTGGGCTGATTTTCATCTTAGCCTCATCCCTGCCTGGGCACAGAAGGAACAGCATGTGCTGCTGCCTCTGGCTCACCTGCATCCCATAACATCACGCTTTTGATCCTCAAAACTTACGCCAATCACACATTCGTATTCACAAGTCAGCAGCTCACTTTTGGCCTCCATTGGGCAAAGCACCATCACAGAGCTTTACGGGAAACTTCAAGGGATAAGGCAGCAATGCGGGACCACAGGAACCATGGTAGATAGGCTGAGTGAGGGAGATGTTTTTCAGCAGGGGTCAGATTTAGGGAATCCAGCTGGCTTCGGTGAACCAGCGGGAGGCCGAGCTCCATGCTGTTCCTGGACATCTCTTTTGGGGCTGGATATACATTACTCTCTGTTGCCTAATTGTCCCCAGAGCAGCAAACCAAAAGGTCTTGTGGAAGTTATTGCCTTGACATTTTGACTGAGCCATTTCCCCTCCAGGTGGGTGACCCAGAGCCTGTGTGTATTGGGCAGAGACCAAAAATAACATTCACTGGTTTTAAAGTCATGTCCCCCAAAGCGTTCCCTTCTGCACATCTAAGTTCTGAAATAATACTTTTTAAAGGTTAGGCATCTCCTCCAGGAAAGGCATTTTGCTGTCTTATTTGAGCAAAGAATGCACTTAGAGCTTCCAATTGACCCTGCCAGCCTGAGCAGAAGAGAGATTTCATCTACAAGGGTCATCATGAGGGTGAAACTTGAAACACATTTTCCTTTTTTAATGGAATACATGCTCAAGAGGAAAGATTCACATGATGGAGATGATCTGAATGCTCAGCCTAAATGTGCGGTGCTTTATGGCGAGAACAAGCATGTTACCAGAACCATTTCCATGAGTGCATCGGTCAGTGTAAGCTATGCTATGCTGTGGTAACAAGTGAGCCCCCAAATATCAGTGGCTTGCAACTACAAAGATTTCTTTCTTGCTGAAGTTACTTGTCCATGGGGAATTGGCTGTATTCTGTTCTGTGTCTCCTTTACCCCGGGACCTGGGTTAAGGGAGTAGCCCCTATCAGGAATGTTGAGGTCTCATGATGAAAGGAAACCAGAGAACTCAATGGTGTCAGGCAACAGCTTTTAAAAAAAGCTTCAACCCAGAAGGGATAAGTGTCATTATTATTGTATTTCATTAGTCAGAGCAAGTCACATAGGCAAGCCAGTGGTCAGCATATGGAGAGCGCATCTTTTGATCAACAATACAATCTTCATGATGGGCAAAGGTCAGAATGAGTTCTGCCTCTATAGAGCTTTTGTTTCTAGTATTCCCAGGACCTTCTCACCCTCAAGGATGGCTTGTCTGAAACCTCTTCATTCCACATACCCCTGGCTCCGTGGATGCTCCATCCCTGGCATGCCCTAACGTGTGTTCTGCAGAATGTTATTTTTCCAATGTCAACAGTTGTTGGGAGAGGAAAGGATTCCATGGTTAAATAAGTTTGAGAACCACTGAGTTAAACAGGAGTCTTTACTGCAGGGTGTCAGAGCCTTTAATACCAAGTGAATTGTCCATTTTAAAGAAGGAGATAGTCCACGGGGCCACTGCCTTGTCCTTCTAGGTCAGTGTTCGTCATTTTAGCTTCACATTAGAATCAGCTGCGGAACTTTTAAGGCCATCCTGATGGCCAAGCTGCACCCCAGACCAATATCCTTACCATCTCTGTTGGCAGAACAAGCGTGGGCATTTTCTAAATGCTGTCCACATCCCCCTCATGATTCCAACGGGCCGCCAGGTTTGGGAACCACTTTTATGGGGATGATCCATATAGGAATTGGCTGTCCACAGGGTTGATCTAGCAGTTAACACTCAAGAAGAGGCTGGGGTGGATTGGTAGCAGTTTCTTGCACCTGCCGAATAGACAGGCTGCAGCCAGAATGTCCAGGACAGTCCAGATGGGCCAGTGGTCTTTAGAACTGAACCTGCAAAGAGTGAGGAAGAGGCTAATGTAGAAGCAGCCCCAGCTGTATTCCACATAGGTTCAATCTTGAGTCGTCCCTGGGTAGGACAAAGGGGAGTCTTGACTGCTGCATCACTTGATAACTCATGGTGCCAGGGTACCACCATCAAGGTCATACTCCTGCATCTTGTACCTCCCCACTCACCGTATAGTAAGAAAGTAATCAGTTGCTCCATCTGTAGGTAGAGGTTGGGACTTACTCACCTCTGTGTCTCCCTGATCCAGTGCAGTGCCAGGCACATAGTAGTTACTCACTAAATGTTGCACAACAGAGTGCAAATTCATCCCTTGTCTTAAAGGAGCCCCTAATAACCTCAAGGCTTTTGCTTCCCATGTCTGTTGTACCGGGTTCAATTCAGATAAACCACAGGGAAGCAGGGTAAGCTTATAGATTCCTTTGATATCCAACATGGGACTATCAGCACAGGTTTAAGGATTAGCAGCTTTACTGTGGCTGCAGAGGAAATGGAAAATTAAGGCTTATGTTTTGGATTATGAAATGGAATTGGTTCCCTTTATGCCTCTCAGGGGAAGAGAGAAACATTTCCATCATCTCAATTTATAAAAAGCAATCTTAAGGCCAAGAAGAGATAAGTACAGTAATTCAGAAACCCTTAATTTGGGCCATTTCTTAAATCCTACCACTCTGCAATTAGTGCACATGAACTTCCCTGCAAGTGTTGCATTTCCTGAGGCTGGCTGTTCCTCTGAGAGGCAATCCATCAGGTTGAGGGGACTGTGGCCTAGGGAGCAGGACAGGGACAGGAAGGGAAAGGTGGGAGCAGAGTGTGGTAGCAGATTTGAATGACAGGCTGAGCATATGCACTTTGTCTCCTGGGCCAGTGGCTCTGACCTCAGTGAGTATCCAGATGCTGTGAAACTGTGTTGAAAACAGGACTGCCTATACCTCCCCCCATATATAATTTTTGTTCGGTAGGTGTGGGATAGAAAGCGCCTCTGGTGGGTGAATTTGAGCAGGCAAATGACTTCATAGTGTAGGAAGCCCAGCTGCTGGATTCAAAGTCAGTTCAAGTAGTGTAGCAGAGACTGTGGGTGTCCTGGTCTAGCCCCTCGCCTGACCCCTTCAGTGCACATCTGCCTGACTTTCACTGCCCGCTCTTCATCCCTTTCCTGAGGTCTCTCTCTGGCCCTAGAGCCACTCTGCCCTTGCAAATAGCAGGCTGGAAATGCTGGCGAATTAGCACTTCCTGGGAGCAGCCCTGAACCAGTGACTGATGGGAGTGGGGTATAAATACCCCAGCTTCCTGGTCCGTTAGGTAGGATAGCTTGGAGGTGCATGCTCTACCCAGTCTCCCAGATGCCCCCAGCAGGATTGAGCTCCAGTTGCCACACAGCGGCCACTTAATAATATACCTTTCATGGGCTCCCTTGCTGTCCTTGTCTCACTTCCCACTGCCCAGCTCGTGTTTTCTGGAATCTCCTGCCCTCCTACCCTTGTCTCAGACTCTGCTTCTGGAAGGACCCAAAAGATGGGAGTCAGCGAGAGTTGTGTTGTGTGACCTTGAATACACTAACTGACACA
This sequence comes from Macaca nemestrina, assembly GCF_043159975.1. Classification (NCBI taxonomy): domain Eukaryota; kingdom Metazoa; phylum Chordata; class Mammalia; order Primates; family Cercopithecidae; genus Macaca; species Macaca nemestrina. Next base: position 149,634,286 of record NC_092126.1, on the reverse strand, counting down.
AAATAAAACTACATATAAAGCTTGGGGATAGTAGACACAAAATTCAGCGCAGTGGTTACCTCTCTGGGGTGCAGGGAGAGGGGCTGGCAGGGGCAGTCTTGGGGTTGGTCTATTTTCTTATCTGGGAGGTGGGTTCAGGGATATGTATTTCATAATTCTTCATGCCTTACCCATACATTATATATTCCTCTTTGGAATGCATGGTATAGACTCCATAATAAATTATTGTAAAATTATCTGGGGACCAGATAAACCCTACTTGCTGGCTGCACCTAGGCCACCTGTTTCTGACACCTCCCTTACAGATGAGAAAACTTGGACTCTGAGGGCTTTCAGCCACGATATATTGCTTCGTTTTACGTTTTTACAACTGGGAAATTTCACATCAAAATAGAAATGTTCAACTCCCTTGAAAGACAATCGGAAGATCAGACAAGGCTGGACCCACGTTTCTACAGGGTAATAGCTGCCAGAGCTGCATCGCTGAGGACGTGGTAGGCAGGGCAGAGTGCCTGCTGCTCCATCCCCAGAGCAGCATCCGTCCTTCCCATAACCTTTCTGTCCTCCCCTATAGACGTCTGAGCCAAGCTCACACATGGGAGAATCTCTCCAATGGTTCACCCATGCAATGCCCTCAGTGGAGAGCCCAGCACAGACCCAGTGCTAAATAAAGCCAGTCCTTATCATTGTGGTTAGAGAAGATAACTCCAACACCCGAGGGGGCAGCCGGACTTAGTGTCCTTGTCCTGAGCCTGCTGAGGTGCTATGATGAGGCCAAGGTCACCGTCTGAACAGCAGTGCAATCAGGACTCCACCCAGTCCCTGGGGCGTATCTGCAGGTCCATTGGGCCTCAACTTCAGGGAGCAGGGGCCAGGCCGAGCTCCCCAAGGCCTTGGGTGCCCCAGCTCAGGCCAGCTGCTCTGACACAGCCCACACTTTGTGGCCAGAGGCGAGGCAGGGCAGTGGGGGAGACCTGCCAGACAGGTGGCATCTCAGGCCTCCCAGATGAGTGGGACAAAGGGATGTGCTGGAATTCTGCCTCCCAGAGCAGCTCCTCCCCTGGCCAGGGAACGGAGGTGGACTTTGGGGCCTGAGAATCGTTGCCAGCGGATGGAGGCTTTGTTTGCCTCACTGAGTCCCCAGACCAGGGGCCGGCCGGAGAGAGGGCTCTTTCCTGAGAGGCTGGACTTTCCCACAGGAACAAAGTGGGGCTTGTTAGCTGGGCATGAATCTTGGAGTGGGGCGGCCGGGGCCAGGCTCAGCGCTGCCAGGCGGCGGCTCCGCGATATCAGGCAAATTCCGCCTTCCCCACAGCTGGGGCTGACAGCAGGAAGCCCCAGGGAGGCTCCGGACAAAGGCAGAAAAATGGGCCACGTTTATTCATTCACTGACCAGCCCGGGCCTGGCTGGCCCAGGGGCCCTGTCTCCATGGCTACGGGCAGCCTTCAGTGCTCCTGGTTGGCTCCTCTGTGACCACAGCCCCTCCACGGCCACACACCCCAACACACAGAGACACAGCATCATGAAGGCAGAGGCTGCCTCGGGACGGCTCTATCCCGGGGAGTGTGGGGCCATCTGAGCCAAACAGAATCGAGGGCTTGGACACAACCCAGGGTGTGAGTTGAGCTCTGAATGTCAAGACCAGTCCTGGGTGAGTGAGGCAAAGGCAACAGGTGCAAATCCACACACCAGCTAAGCACCTACTGTGTGCAGCGCAGGGGTGTGTCTGTCAAGCCAACTCGGTTTGTTCTCACTCGTCCGGTTCGAAAATAGAGGCTGGGGAGCCCAGTGAGGGAGGCACACCCTTTGCCTTGGGAAGGTATCAGGCAGGAACTGTCATTGGCATTGAGTCTTGAAGGATGCATAGGAGTTTGCCAAGCAGGGAGGCAAAGGGCATTCCAGGCGGAAGGAACGGCTTGAGCACAGGCCCCGAGGCCTGCGATTAATGTGTAGAGTGATTAGGGTAACTGAAAGGCTCTTTGAACTGGAGTGGAGGGAAGACGATGCAGCTGAAAATGAGGCAGTTGTGGGGGCGGGACAACCGTGCAGTGTGACTCAGAGAACCGGGGCCGTCTGCTCCCGTCACTGTCCTGCTAGAGAAGGCCCCCAGTAATTCCATGAGTTGTGAATTTCAGGGAGGACAGAGGTTAACTAGTATAGCTAATACTTTGCCGTTTGCAGAGGCCTTTCATATATTCACATGATCTTATTTAGACCTATGGCCACCCAGCTGGGAGGGAGCTGACAGATGAGGAAACTGAGGCCCAGAGTGGTGCCGGAGGTCTCCAAGCCAGGAAGTGGCCCGTGGGGACTGGAATGCAGGGCCCTGAGCCTGACAGTACTCTCTGGGAAAGGGCTGGAGCCCCGAAGGATGAGCAAAATGATCATGATGATCTTTGTCCCTTGCTCGAAAGTTCTAGAACTGCTACAAAGGAGCAGCCACGCGTGTCCTCCCTCCCAGACCACTCCAAGCTGCTTCTAGAGGGACTGGAGATCCCCCAGCAGAAACAGGTCTAAATCCCGAGCAACTTAGAATCTGGGATATGGTGAATGGCTCAGAGGCTGGGAGCAGGCACAAGAGTGGCTCTCAGTCTGATGGCCCAGACTACACTTCCTGTCTTTCATGGTCCCACTCTGCTTCTTTGGCCCTGGGTCTCCCAGACGGAGCCGATGGGCTGGGCCTGCAAGGGTGACCTTGGGACCCAAAGGCTGGTGGGAGGGGGATGCCATCAGACACTGCTATGACATAATGTCATTTAGTCTTCACAACAACCTCTGTTTTGCAGGTGAGGAAACTGAAGCTCTGAGAGCAGTAGCTCCCCTAAGCCACACAGCTGGAGAGCGCTGAGCCAACGGCAGAGCTGGGGCTTTTTGAAGGCGCACAGAGGAAAGGTTTGCTCTCCTTGCCGAGTTTCCTCATGCTCATTTCCACCCCCAGCCCTCAGGTGTGTCTGACCTCTGCCCACTGAAAGGCGCCTTCCCTCACTCTGCTGCTGGGCTCGGTTGTCTGCCGTCTTTCTGCTGTCTCTGACTTCTGCCAACTTGACCTTGGCTTCTGGTTCCTTCTGCCTTTCAGAGCGTGACATTGTTGATCTTCATCCTGAAGTGTCGCCTGAGTCTCCTTCACCTGGTTATGCTACCCATAAAATAAAATAAAGGAAGAAAAAGTTAAAAAAAAAAAAAAAAGATAATAAACAAAACCAAGAAAAAGGAAGAAGTGGGCTGTGGGATTAGCACCAAAGCCTCCTGGGTGCAGACCTGCCCTTTGGCCTCTTCTCAGGGTGCTTTTGGCTTTGGGTAAAGAAGAAATGATAATAATGATACCTAAAAACCATTTAGGACAGAAATGGCCAACATAGCATAGCAGGAGCGCCCTCCAATCTGGCACCTGAGGCAGGCATAACTAATCGATCACAGCACTCTCTCTGGCTCAGCTTGGCCTCGGCTTCAGCATTGTTCTCAACACAGGGATCAGGCAGCCACCACCAGGCAGAGTTGACACCCAAGATAACCTGCACTTGTCACCTTGCCTATGAGTCTGTGCTCTCCATTCGAGCTTCACTTTTGCCCCATTTGTCCAGGCAGGTGTAATTATCTTCATTTTACAGGTGAAGAGACTGAAGCCCAGAGTGATATTTTCTGCAACACACAGCTACTTCATGACAGAGCTAAGGATGGAACTGAGGCCTCTCTCTCTGTCCCTGCTCAGGACAGGTTTAAAAGGCTCCATGCAATCAAGGAGGTAGCATTTGAATAGATGTATTCTTCCTCCTTTTTTGTTTTCCAGTCCCATTTTCCACTGCTTTGGTCAGGGAGTGAGTCCTCTGATGTCATCCGAGGATATGAGGCATCGCTAAATCTGGCCATCCCCTGAAGCACCCAGCCTCACCGACTTCCTGAAGCGTGGATGAACGCTGCTGCCACAAATGTGCTGTGACAGCCACTGACAAGGAGAGCGAGTGATGTTTGTGCCACCCTGCTGAGCACGAGGGAGCTGCTCGGGGAAGCCAGGGGCTGGGGCATCTCAATAGCACTGAGGGCAGCCTCGGGGGGATTCACAGCACACCCACCCCCAGATCACTGCTGATTCTGGGGGATAGATGACAAAGCTTTCTGACCTTGCACTTCCCTTTGGCTGCCAAACTGAATGAAGCCTGCTTCTTAGACCCAAGCCCCTGCTGAGTGTCTCACTCTCTCTTCTGGCCATCCCTGTCCCCAAACCCAGAACCCTCCTCTGCACCTCCACACGCAGTGGGTGCCAACTGTCTCCCACCTACCTGCCTGGGTCTCTGCCCCTCAGCTGCTCACAAGTGGCTGTGTTCTTCCACTCACCTGCTGGGACACCCACTGGCTCACCAGCCCCCATCCTCTCCACACCCAGTCTCACCTGCCAGGCTTGCCTTCTTCCCCGTCACCTGCAGGAAGGTCCTTTCCCAGACACACCTGCCCTACTCCGACTGGTTGGCATGGTGAGGCCCTCACTCCCTTCTCTCCAGGGTCGCATGTGCTCTCCTGGCACAAATTCACCCAGACATTTCTTGATCTAGCTCTGACCCAGAAAGTGTTACCTTTGCAATGGCAAATACCTGTATTAACTGCCGTGCAAGTGACACATACTTATCATATGCTCCCCTGTTCCAGGCACCGATGGCTGTCTTTTTTATTTTGTGACAGGTTCCAGTGAGTGAGTCTGACTTATAATTGTACAGACTTAGCTCACATTCTCCTTCCTCCACCTTGACAATCGTGCTAATGACAAAGTTGTCATTTACTGAGCACTTGCCATGTACCAATCACTGTGCCAGGAGATTGTGCATGGACTCACAAAATCTTTGCAATATTCTGGAAGGAGAGGCAAGTATGTTCCTCTATTTTGTAGATGAGAAAACTGGGCTCAGAAAATGAAGCCATTTTGCCCCAGGTGACCCAACCAGCAAGTGGCAGAGCTATGTTTAAAAGTCAGGATTGTCTATTCCAGAGACCCTGTGCTGCCCACCATGGCACACTGCCTCTCCAGTCAAAGAAAGGTAGCTTAAAGATATCTGCCTTCCAAAATGCCTGGACATTTGTTAGAATATGAAAGAAGATAATATATGGTCCTGTCCTTGAAGAATTGATACTCTATTTGGGGAAACAAAGCAACTCACATTGCCAGCCAATATTTATTTAAATTTCATCTTAGAAAAATAGCAAAAGAGATTTTATTTAACCTGTCAACAGTGATTATCTGATTATGTCTGCTTGAGTATTCTGTAGGATAGACAGGTAAGGCAGTCATGGACTCAGTGGGAAAAAGTTCAGTCATCCATTACTAATGTCTGTTTGGGGCACAGCTATAGGTAGTGGAAGTAGATGTGTCACCAATTTAATTTCTTTGCTTCTATATAGTAGAAAACATGACCATTTCTAATAAATTCCTAACTATATAAAGCAGACAAGAGAGGAAAGAGAAAGATACCGGTATGATTGGGAGAGGCTGCCTGAGGAAGGTAAGATAGGATCTGTTTGGGGTCACTGTAGCCCTGGGGCATGAGGCATCATCAAGGCCAGATTGAATTTTCTAAGGTATGATAAAAAGTTTGGTTCTTCCTTGTGCCTTGGTTCCTCTTCTCTAAAATGGCTAATTCTGTCCAACTAAGATCTACAAGGCCCCTTCTGATGCCAAGGTTTCTAAATAAAGATATCTAATAAGGACGGAACACTTCACAGCTCTCAACCTCCTCTCAGACCCATCAGCTCATTCATATATCATAACAAGCCCATGATGCAGCCATTTTAGAGATGAAAACCTGAGGTCCAGAGAGCTGACACCCATGTTAGCAGAAGTTAGTGGAACCCAGTTCTCTTAACTCTAACCATTCTCTAATCCAAAAGTATATTTACAAATTTTCAAATAATTAGGAAATGTTAGCAATATTTAGAAGCTCCTCAAGTAATTCTAGTTTTCAGCCAGGGTTGAGAATGTTGCTAAAAAGTAAGTTTTATGGCGGATTTCAGAGAAGGAAACAGAGGTTCAGAGTGGTTAAGCAACTTGTCCAAAGTCACACAGCCAGAACATAGTGGAGTGGGAATTCCACTGAAGCAGGCTGACTGCGTAACCCATGTGTCTATTGTGCCCCAGGCACTGTCACATATTATTTCATTTAATTCTCTCAACAATGTCATTTATTTTTAACTCTGAAAACTAATCCAGAAAAGTTAAATAACCAGCCCAAAACTGCAGAACTAATAAAAGGCAGCTAACAATGTTTTCTATCTTGATTCTATTTGAGTGGACAAGTGTGCACATTTGTCAATGGTCACTTGATGGGTCACTTAAGATCTGTACATCACACTATATGTTGATTTTACCTTTAAAAGGCACAAATAAACTGAACTCTGGGTAACAACATCAAGCAGAGATATTCTGATGTCTCCCTCTTATTTGGAAATGCATTTAAAAGTAGAGTGAATGGATAAGGAGATAAATAAGTGGGCAGTATGTAATAAAGATGGGGGGTCTATGGGGTTCACTACGTGGGTGCTATTCTTTCAACTTTTCTGCAGGTTTGAACATTTTACATTATAACATGTTGCATGGGGGACAGCAGCCCAAACATTCCATGAGACTGAGTTCAGTGATGACAGAGATCTCTGCCTGTTTTGTGACTGAGTCTCCAGCGCCAGGAATAGTGCCTGGCATGAAGCAGGTGCACAGTAAATATTTGCTGAATAGAAAATGACGGGAGGGTGTTTAGCCTACGGCTTTAACCCTTAAACTAAACATCTTGGAGAGAGGATTGGATGATATATGTGAACAAGGGCGGTGGGAGGAGGGACACTGGGCAGAGTAGGGCGCGTGGGCACAGTAGGGCACAGAGCTCTGGTGGCTTTGCAAGCATGAACTCCGCAGGTTCTTACTTCTGGAAGCTGTAGTGAGCTCCTCATCTCCAGGCTTAGCTGCAGTCAGAGCTGGGCTTTATATGGGCGTGTGCTGCCCTCATGTGGCCAAGCCGAAGAGTATTGCACTGCTGTTGGAAGGGCCTCTTTTCCCCTGATCCCCGATGGGCATTTAGTTACTCAGATGCTTGGAAGCAAAGGTTGGGGCCAGAGGAATCGTGTCTCGGGGGCCTGGGGCTTCATGCCCCTCTCTTAAATAGGAGATGCTGGTCATGTTTAAAACTTCCTCTGGGCAGGGTGGCACATCTCTAGTCCCAGCTGCTCGGGAGGCTGAGGTGGGAGGATGGCTTGAGCCCAGGAGGTCAAAGCTGCAGGGAGCTATGATTGTGCTGCTGTACTCCAACCTGAGCAACAGACTGAGACCCTGTCTCTAAAAAGAAGAAAAGTTTCTCATGCTTCCTGTTAGCTAATTTTCTCCCAATAGGAGTGTGGGTTTCCCAGAGCTCATAACCATCCTGAGATTTGAGAGAAGTAGCCTCCATGTTTCAGTACCCACTGCTGTTGCTATTCCTCCATGGGCTGTTTTATTTGGGCATCCCACTGACTCTGCCAATGACCATACATGAGACCACGCAAGATCTCATTTGCAGGCCGGAAAGCAGGGGCTCGGAGAGATCAAGTCACACGTAGCATGTTGGGGACAGGGAAACTGCCTCTGGGAAGTCTAGAGTGTAACAAAGAAGATGGTAGCTGCTCTCTGTGGGCTTTTGAGAACTCCCAAATTCTGGCTGAGAAAAGCTGGCAAGGAGCCAGGCAAGTTTGAAAAAGCCCCAGTACTCATGGTACACAACCTGAGCCCTTCAGCAATCACAGAGGCAAGTTGGAGCTGTCATCCATCCCTTCCATCCCTGCCAAACCCAGCTGTGTGACCTGGGGAAAGTTACTCAGCCTCTCTGAGCCCTACCTCAATGTGTCAAATATGGATCATAAAGCCCTCACCTTTTAGGATTGCCATGTATATAAACGATACAGTGCACACCACACATGCTCAGGAATTACTCCTTTTTGACCACAAGGCAGACATTGTATCTATTGTGTTCACTCCTGTGACATGTTTGGATGGGCCAGTTCTCAAAGATGAGCACGGTAAGAGTTAAGAGTGAAGTCTTTGGAATCAGATACCTGGATCCAAATCCTGGCACTGCCTCTTCAGTCTAGGTGACCTTGAACAATGTATCAATGTAGTGAGGGTTGTGCTGATGAATACAGAGCCTGGCATGGTGCCTGACACATACCAGATCCCCAAATAAATGCTAGTTGATAGTAGGATGACTCAAAGATGGGTATTCAACGTTAGCTATTGTTGTTGTGAGCCGTTGTGGTAATAGTAAATTAGTCATGCGAATTTCCCCTTCAAGGCTGCACTGGCTGCAGCTCTGCCCTGACTTCATCTGAATATATGCGTTGGGTGAGAGAAGAGCGGCAATGATAGGAGTGCCCTTCTGTTCCCTGGACACGAATGACCCTGCACCACCAGCACAAGGTCACCCAGCCCTCAGTCATGATGGTTCCCAGTCAAGGGGACCAGGCTCTGGATGCACTCTGCACCCCCTGAGCTGACATGGTGGGCTTAGGGTCTGGGCTGCAATGCAGGGGCTTTCCTCTTCTTGGGATGCTCACATTGGTCTTAACACGCTGGCCTGGCTGGCATGAGGGTCAAACTGAACAGTGGCAAGAGAAACAGCATGAGTGTGGTGGCCTTCAAGGCAGTGAGTCTCAGATGTTAATGTGCACAAGACTTCCTGTGGGAGGTGCATTTTGAAAATGCGGGTTCTGACTCAGTAGTTCTGGGCTGGGACCTGCGATTCAGCATTTCTAAAGCTCCCAGGTCACCCTGACGCTGTTCATTCAAGATCTCACTTTGAATATCAAGGTTTCAAGAAAAGCAGGTTGAATTTACCTCCCAGGTGCACTGAGGGCTCATTGCAGCAGGTCTGGAATCAGCCTGGGCTGCTGTGCTGAATTAGAGATGTGCCTGCACAGCACGGACCCCCGGGCAAGGCATGAAGGGTACTGACTGGTGACCAGGGGTGGAGACAAGTTTCAGGGTGTCTGGTATCAGCTTGTGAGCATTGTCTGAGGGTCACAATGAGACTGATGACCTGCATCTGGCCTCAGGGGCTCCCTCAGGGAACCTGGTGCAGTGCTGGGGCTGGTGACGCAGCAAGTGTGCCTACACGATGAGCCTCCATTGTGTGCTTCCTGATTCTAATATCTCAGGTGCATCAGTAGTTCTGATCTGAAGGAAAAAGCACATTCACATGGTTGTCCCATGTCAGTGTAACAATTGGAGCTCTCCCCTGACTCTCAGAACCCCTCACTATGAGGCAGCCTTTGGCCCTGATGCATATCCTCATTTTAATGCCCTTAATATCTTGTATTTTTTTCCTGAAATAAATCTTAGCTTGCTCAGCATAGCCATGTAAGGTCCTGTGAGTTTCACTTGCACTGGAACTCAGTCTAACTGCCACCGCTAGTGCAATATGGATTAAAAAACTGCTCCATGAGGGCAGGACACTGTGCTCAGTGTACTTAGAAGTGGTTACAATTCCATTCTCTGCTCTCCCAGGAGAGCTGCAATTCGCAGCCTTAGCTACACTGGTGTCGCCTGGGGAGATTTAAAAGCTACTGAGGCCTGAGCTCCATCCTCAGAGACTACCGATGGAATATTGGTCTTGAGGTGTTTTTTTGTTGTTGTTTTTTGTTCTTTGGGGTTTTTTTAATACTTTAAGTCCTGGGGTACATGTGCACAACGTGCAGATTTGTTATGTATACTTGTGCCATGTTGGTGTACTGCACCCGTCAACTCATCAGCACCCATCAACTCGTCATTTACATCAGGTATAACTCCCAATGCCATCCCTCCTCGCACCCCCCTCCCTATAATAGGCCCCTGTGTGTGATGTTCCCCTTCCAGAGTCCAGGTGATCTCATTGTTCAATTCCCACCTATGAGTGAGAACATGCGGTGTTTGGTTTTCTGTTCTTGCGATAGTTTGCTAAGAACGATGGTTTCCAGCTGCATCCATGTCCCTACAAAGGATACGAACTCATCCTTTTTTATGGCTGCATAGTATTCCATGGTGTATATGTGCCACATTTTCTTAATCCAGTCTGTCACTGATGGACATTTGGGTTGATTCCAAGTTTTTGCTATTGTGAATAGTGCTGCAGTAAACATATGTGTGCATGTGTCTTTATAGCAGCATGATTTATAATCCTTTGGGTATATACCCAGTAATGGGATGGCTGGGTCATATGGTATTTCTAGTTCTAGATCCTTGAGGACTCGCCATACTGTTTTCCACGATGGTTGAACCAGTTTACAATCCCAACAACAGTGTAAAAGTGTTTCTATTTCTCCACATCCTCTGCAGCACCTGTTGTTTCCTGACTTTTTAATGATTGTCATTCTAACTGGTGTGAGATGGTATTTCATTGTGGTTTTGATTTGCATTTCTCTGATGGCCAGTGATGACGAGCATTTTTTCATGTATCTGTTGGCTGTATGCATGTCTTCTTTTGAGAAATGTCTGTTCATATCCTTTGCCCACTTTTTGATGGGGTTGTTTGTTTTTTTCTTGTAAATTTGTTTGAGTTCTTTGTAGGTTCTGGATATTAGCCCTTTGTCAGATGAATAGATTGCAAAAATTTTCTCCCATTCTGTAGGTTGCCTGTTCACTCTGATGGTAGTTTCTTTTGCTGTGCAGAAGCTTTTTGGTTTAATTAGATACCATTTGTCAATTTTGGCTTTTGTTGCCGTTGCTTTTGGTGTTTTAGACATGAAGTCCTTGCCCATGCCTATGTCCTGAATGGTATTACCTGGGTTTTCTTCTAGGGTTTTTATGATTTTAGGTCTAACATTTAAGTCTTTAATCCATCTTGAATTAATTTTCGTATAAGGAATAAGGAAAGGATTCAGTTTCAGCTTTTTACTTATGGCTAGCCAATTTTCCCAGCACCATTTATTAAATAAGGAATCCTTTCCCCATTTCTTGTTTTTCTCAGGTTTGTCAAAGATCAGATGACTGTAGATGTGTCGTATTATTTCTGAGGGCTCTATTCTGTTCCATTGGTCTACATCTCTGTTTTGGTACCAGTACCATGCTGTTTTGGTTGCTGTAGCCTTGTAGTATAGTTTGAAGTCAGGTAGCGTGATGCCTCCAGCTTTGTTCTTTTGACTTAGGATTGTCTTAGCAATGCAGACTCTTTTTTCGTTCCATATGAACTTTAAAGCAGTTTTTTCCAATTCTGTGAAGAAACTCATTGGTAGCTTGATGGGAATGGCATTGAATCTATAAATTACCTTGGGCAGTATGGCCATTTTCATGATATTGATTCTTCCTATCCATGAGCATGGTATGTTCTTCCATTTGTTTGTGTCCTCTTTTATTTCACTGAGCAGTGGTTTGTAGTTCTCCTTGAAGAGGTCCTTTACATCCCTTGTAAGTTGGATTCCTAGGTATTTTATTCTTTTTGAAGCAATTGTGAATGGAAGTTCATTCATGATTTGGCTCTCTGTCTGTTACTGGTGTATAAGAATGCTTGTGATTTTTGCACATTAATTTTGTATCCTGAGACTTTGCTGAAGTTGCTTATCAGCTTAAGGAGATTTTGGGCTGAGATGATGGGGTTTTCTAAATATACAATCATGTCATCTGCAAACAGGGACAATTTGACTTCTTCTTTTCCTAACCGAATACCCTTTATTTCTTTCTCTTGTCTGATTGCCCTAGCCAGAACTTCCAGCACTATGTTGAATAGGAGTGGTTAGAGAGGGCATCCCTGTCTTGTGCCAGTTTTAAAGAGAATGCTTCCAGTTTTTGCCCATTCAGTATGGTATTGAATGTGGGTTTGTCATAAATAAGCTCTTACTATTTTGAGGTATGTTCCATCAATATCGAATTTATTGAGAGTTTTTAGCATGAAGGGCTGTTGAATTTTGTCAAAGGCCTTTTATGCATCTATTGAGATAATCATGTGGCTTTTGTCTTTGGTTCTGTTTATATGCTGGATTACGTTTATTGATTTGCGTATGTTGAACCAGCCTTGCATCCCATGGATGAAGCCCACTTGATCATGGTGGATAAGCTTTTTGATGTGCTGCTGGATTCGGTTTGCCAGTACTTTATTGAGGATTTTTGCATCGATGTCCATCAGGGATATTGGTCTAAAAGTCTCTTTTTTTGTTGTGTCTCTGCCAGGCTTTGGTATCAGGATGATGTTGGCTTCATAAAATGAGTTTGGGAGGATTCCCTCCTTTTCTATTGATTGGAATAATTTCAGAAGGAATGGTGCCAACTCCTCCTTGTACCTCTGGTAGAATTCAGCTGTGAATCCATCTGGTCCTGGACTTTCTTTGGTTGGTAGGCTATTAATTATTGCCTCAATTTCAGAGCCTGCTATTGGTCTATTCAGGGTTTCAACTTCTTCCTGGTTTAGTCTTGGGAGAGTGTAAGTGTCCAGGAAATTATCCATTTCGTCTAGGTTTCCTAGTTTATTTGCATAGAGGTGTTTATAGTATTCTCTGATGGTAGTTTGTATTTCTGTGGGGTTGGTGGTGATATCCCCTTTATCATTTTTTATTGCATCTATTTGATTCGTCTCTCTTTTCTTCTTTATTAGTCTTGCTAGCGGTCTATCAATTTTGTTGATCTTTTCAAAAAACCAGCTGCTGGATTCACTGATTTTTTGGAGCATTTTTTGTGTCTCTATCTCCTTCAGTTCTGCTCTGATCTTGGTTAATTCTTGCCTTCTGCTAGCTTTTGAATGTGTTTGATCTTGCTTCTCTAGTTCTTTTAATTGTGATGTTAGGGTGTCAATTTTAGATATTTCCAGCTTTCTCTTGTGAGCATTTAGTGCTATAAATTTCCCTCTACACACTGCTTTAAATGTGTCCCAGAGATTCTGGTATGTTGTATCTTTGTTCTCATTGGTTTCAAAGAACATCTTTATTTCTGCCTTCATTTCGTTATGTACCCAGTAGTCATTCAGGAACAGGTTGTTCAGTTTCCAGGTAGTTGAGTGGTTTTGATTAATTTTTTAAGTCCTGAGTTCTAGTTTGATTGCACTGTGGTCTGAGAGACAGTTTGTTATAATTTCTGTTCTTTTACATTTGCTGAGGAGTGCTTTACTTCCAACTATGTGGTCAATTTTGGAATAAGTGCGATGTGGTGCTGAGAAGAATGTATATTCTGTTGATTTGGGGTGGAGAGTTCTGTAGATGTCTATTAGGTCCGCTTGGTGCAGAGTTGAGTTCAATTCCTGGATATCCTTGTTGACTTTCTGTCTCATTGATCTGTCTAATGTTGACAGGGGGGTGTTGAAGTCTCCCATTATTATTGTATGGGAGTCTAAGTCTCTTTGTAAGTCTCTAAGGACTTGCTTTATGAATCTGGGTGCTCCTGTATTGGGTGCACATATATTTAGGATAGTTAGTTCTTCCTGTTGAATTGATCCCTTTACCATTATGTAATGGCCTTCTTTGTCTCTTTTGATCTTTGATGGTTTAAAGTCTGTTTTATCAGAGACTAGGATTGCAACCCCTGCTTTTTTTTGGTTCTCCATTTGCTTGATAGATCTTCCTCCATCCCTTTATTTTGAGCCTATGTGTGTCTCTGCATGTGAGATGGGTCTACTGAATACAGCAAACTGATGGGTCTTGACTATCCAATTTGCCAGTCTGTGTCTTTTAATTGGACCATTTAGTCCATTAACATTTAAGGTTAATATTGTTATGTGTGAACTTGATCCTGTCATTGTGATATTACCTGGTTATTTTGTTTGTTAGTTGATGCAGTTTCTTCCTCGCATTGATGGTCTTTACATTTTGGCATGTTTTTGCAATGGCTGGTACTGGTTGTTCCTTTCCATGTTTAGTGCTTCCTTCAGGATCTCTTGTAGGACAGGCCTGGTGGTGACAAAATCTCTAAGCATTTGCTTGTCTGTAAAGGATTTTATTTCTCCTTCACTGATGAAACTTAGTTTGGCTGGATATGAAATTCTGGGTTGAAATTCTTTTCTTTAAGAATGTTGAATATTGGCCCCCACTCTCTTCTGGCTTGTAGAGTTTCTGCTGAGAGATCTGCTGTTAGTGTGATGGGCTTCCCTTTGTGGGTAACCTGACCTTTCTCTCTGGCTGCCCTTAACATTTTTTCCTTCATTTCAACTTTTGTGAATCTGACAATTATGTGTCTTGGAGTTGCTCTTCTCGAGGAGTAGCTTTGTGGCGTTCTTTGTATTTCCTGAATTTGAATGTTGGCCTGCCTTACTAGGTTGGGGAAGTTCTCCTGGATGATATCCTGAAGAGTGTTTTCCAACTTGGTTCCATTTTCCCCCTCACTTTCAGGCACACCAATCAGATGTAGATTTGGTCTTTTCACATAATCCTGTATTTCTTGGAGGCTTTGTTCATTTCTTTTTCCTTTTCTTTCTCTAGACTTCTGTTCTCGGTTCATTTCATTCATTTGATCTTCAATCATTGATACTCTTTCTTCCAGTTGATCGAGTCAGTTACTGAAGCTTGTGCATTTGTCACATATTTCTCGTGTCATGGTTTTTATCTCTGCCAGTTCATTTATGGCCTTCTCTGCATTGATTATTCTAGTTATGCATTCTTCCATTCTTTTTTCAAGATTTTTAGTTTCTTTGCGCTGGGTACGTAGGTCCTCCTTTAGCTCTGAGAAGTTTGATCAACTGAAGCCTTCTCCTCTCAACTCGTCAAAGTCATTCTCCGTCCAGCTTTGATCCATTGCTGGCGATGAGCTGTGTTCCTTTGGAGGGTGAGATGTGCTCTGATTTTTTGAATTTCCAGCTTTTCTGCCTTGCTTTTTCCACCATCTTTGTGGGTTTATCTGCCTTTCTTCTTTGATGCTGGTGATGTACTGATGGGATTTTGGTGTGGGTGTCCTTTCTGTTTGTTAGTTTTCCTTCTAACAGTCAGGACCCTCAGCTGTAGGTCTGTTGGAGATTGCTTGAGGTCCACTCCAGACCCTGTTTGCCTGGGTGTCAGCAGCAGAGGCTGCAGAAGATAGAATATTGCTGAACAGCGAGTGCTGCTGTCTGATTCTTGCTCTGGAAGCTTCATCTCAGGGGTGTACCCCGCCATGTGAGGTGTGAGGTGTCGGTCTGCACCTAGTGGGGGATGTCTCCCAGTTACGCTACTCAAGGGTCAGGGACCCACTTGAGCAGGCAGTCTGTCCATTCTCAGATCTCAACCTGGTCTTGAGGTTTTTAAAAGCTCCCCAAGTGATTCTAATACGCAACCAAAGGTGCAAACCACTCATAGATAATGAATACAAAGCAGCAATAGTCTTAGAAGGCCAGGTTGAGAATGGAACTAAGCCACCACCACTGTCTGGGCCTTTGCAAACTCCTGTCCCAAGGGTACAGTTGTTGGTGTTAAATTTCCTACCCAAGGCTAGAGGTCAGCTGTGGAAGTCTTGCCTCTTTGAGGCACTGGTTTCCTTCCAAAGGAGGGTCCAGGAAGAAGGTCAATGCTCAATCCAAAAAACCCCTGCTGTCTGCAAGGGTGGAATTTCTGACTTCATCACGCATGTGTGAGGGGACACTTGGAAACAAGAGATCACATGCTTCTCATGACATACACTGAATATAAAATCCAAATGCCAGACACATTTAAGAGAATCCTATAGGCCTCGGGAGACGTACCACATGGGACTAATGAGAGCTTTACTTTGAGACTTGAGTCTGTCTTCCAAATTTCCCAGCTTCTCATGCCCATCACAGCTCTGGGTTTTGCATATTTGCTATTGACCTTGAGCAAGTCATTTTCTCTCTAAGTTGTATTGTGATTCTTGCCTCAGAGTGGCATCATAATCCAGCTATCTTGAATTGCTATGGCATCAGGGCCTCACAACCTCTGTAGCCACAGTCAACTAGTATGTAGTGACAAGCCCCAGAAGCAACTAAGCTGTAGCCAGGCAAGAAGCAAAGCAAATTTTGGACCAAGTAGGAGCTCATACTTTCTCCAACCAGCACGGAGTCAATCGTTGTCCAGTGAGCTATGATAAGCACAATGACCATTACTCAGACAGTGAGCCATTTGTTGGCTTTTAAGTAGCTCTTTCACAATGTAGGCTTTCTGCTGGGGAAAGAGTAAAAGGAAGATAGTGTAAAGCACAAAGAACTGCAAAGCCTAGAGTCTTCATGGACCACTCTTCTGGTGCCACTAGATGGGGATACCTTGCAGGAACCCCAAAGATCCATTGCTGCTCTCTGAGGAGGAGTTAGAGTCAAACAGGCTCCTAAACCCTTTGCACATCTGGTTTCTCTTGAGAATGTGAGGCATCATTGTGGTAGGTCATTTTGTGTCACTATAAAAGAATACCTGGGACTGGGTAATTTACAAAGAAAACAGGTTTAATGCACTCCCGTTTCTGGAGACTGTATGAGAAGCATGGTACCAACATCTGCTTGGCTTCTAGTGAGGCCTCAGGAAGCTCAAAATCATGGTGGAAGGCAGCAGGGAGCCAGCACGTGACATGGTGAGAGTGGGCACAAGAAGTGGTGAGGGGAGGTGCCATGCTCTTTTAAACAATCAGATCTCTCATGAACTACCAGAGCGAGAACTCACTTATCACCAGGGGTATGGTGCTAAACCATTTATGAGGTATCCGCCCCTGTGATCCAATCACCTCCCGCCAGGCCCCACTTCCAACATTGGAGATCACATTTCAACCTGAGATTTGGAGGGAATACACATCCACATCATATTTTTAGGGGTAACTTTGTGTAGTTCATTTCACTTCTCTGGGGCTCTAGGACCAAATACACACCCTACTCACAGAACATGAGCCACTTATTGTTATTTTTCTTTTTTCTTTCCTTTTTTTTTTTTTTTGTAGCTCTTTCATTGAAGACTTTCTGGTGTTAAATTCCTCCTGGAGGTTAGAGACTAGCTTTGGAACCATAACTTGACCACTGCAGGTGGTGATCATGTGATGTAGCCAGATTTGAGGTTGGAATCTCAGAGGGAAGTCAGTGACAGCCATTTTCCGCCCCAACACTCCAAGATTCTATTTTTTAGCCTCTGCGTCCTTGGATAACAAAGTTCTCAACAGAGTGCAAGGCCTCCCTTTCTTTAAAGGTCAGAAGGGGGTTTGAGGAAGGAGACCTTCCCCGACTAGGCCAGATTTGCTGCGCGGTGAAGAACACTAAGCATCCGGCTGGCTTGGAGCTCTCCACGGTCCTGAAGGGTACTGGCTTGGGTTCTCCGTGCCCGAGGCCAGCTCCTCCTCCCCGGCCCACCTCTTCTCTTGAAGGTGACTCCTCAGCTGCAGGTTCTGGAGGGCAGGATCCAGGTCTGGGGCAACCTTGCCACGTCACCCTGGAAAACATCTATAAACCTATGTTTAATCAGTTTAAACCTAGTTACTCCCTGCCCCCAGTGCTTTTATGACTTATTGAACAAATATTTTCCAGGTAGGTCTGGACCTTTTTGGCTTTTTATTCTTCTATTGTATTTGTCCTTCAAGTAACACCTTCTCCTCTTCTCATCTCCTCCTTCTCTTCTCCCTCTTGCCTCTCTCTCTCTCCCTCTTTTTAACTTTTTTCTTCTCTTCTCAGATTGAGTGTCTCCTTCCAGGGGTAGAAAGAAACATTCTAATTATCTTCTGCAAAAATGATTCTCATAGACCTCACTGTATTCACATTCTGAATTTGAACTTGAATAATCCTGAAGTTCTCCATTCTAGAAAAACCTTATTTCTCCATAAGCTGCCATGTTGTTAGAAAACTGTCTCGCCCTTTGGGGATGAAAGCTTGACTGAAATGTATTGACCCCATTTCCTACAATTGACCCCATAGTCCACCCTATGGGGTGGCAAAGTGGAGGATCTTTGGTGCAACATCCACTCATTCAACAAATATGCACAGAGCCTCTTTTATGTGCCGGGCACTGCTCTCCACACAAGAAATGTAGCCGTGAACAAGACAGACACAAATCCCCGCTCTCAGGGAGCAGCCACGCTCATGCAGGAGATGGGAGTGTATGCTGTGACACAGAAGAAAGCCTTCCCACTGTATGATGAAACAGAGAAATTGTGTATCTAAGAAGTGAATGCGAGAGAGCTCTAGAAAAAGCACACATCCTTCCTCAGAACCCAAGAATAAAATATTCCCAAACATCCAAACCAATCTCAAAGTGTGCCGGTGTTGGCTGCAGTTTTGGATTTATTTCCATCCTGATGCATGGGACCAAGGCTGGGAGCCTCCTCACTGGGGGAAGTCAGTGGAAGTGACAGGCCACAGGAGAAAACAAGGGGAAAATGTTCCTCCTCTGAAATCTTTTACTTGTTCCAGGTGTCAGAGCACTGGGGAGACAGGGGGAAGCTCAAAGAGGGAGAACGTTTGTGGCCAGTGGAGCTTTCAAGGGGTGAACTTTGAGCCTAATCACAGCTTTGCCTGAAGGGGCACCAGCTCTTCCTCTCCAATTCACAATTTGCCCAAAGCCTCTGACTGCTTAATGTGTCTAAACAGGGTTTCAGAGATTCCATGCTCACACTCACGGCTGTCCCCTGAGCACCCTCCCAGGCCCTGTGTGTGCAGCTGTGAAACGGTGCCAGCCTCTGGGAGGGCCATCAGCCAATAGAGGTTGAGACCCACATATTTTAAACCAGAAATCTCAATTCTGGGCATTTATCCTAAAATAATTTAAAATAGAAAAAAATGCTTTTATGGAGAGGGGGAAGCACATTAGAACTGTAAAAGACCAGAAATAATATAAATGCCAACTAGTAGGGCTAAGTGGGTTATGGCATATTAATTTTGTGGAATATTAAGTGTATCATTAAAATAATAAGCATAATGCCCAGTAGATTATAAATGTCAGAAATCCCAGAAATCAGCTGCTTCTCTTAGAAATGAGGAAACTGACTTCCAGAGAGGAGAAGTGGCTTATCTGAGATTTTGATCAAGCCAGGAACTAGGCAAGAACTGACTAGGCAAGAACTGGCCCTGAAGGTTGCCTTTAAGTGTAGCTCTCTTCCCAACATTCCAGGACCTCCAAAGGGGGCAGCTCATGCATCACTTGGAAAGTGAGTGTGCATTTTGGGGGAACGTAAGTGGAACATCAAGTGCCATGAATTCAGGGGCATTCAGTGCCTCGGAAGGACCTCGTGAGAATGGAAGTGCATCGCCAAGGTCTTTCTGTCCCGATGGCTCCCGTGGGAGGGTCTCAGTGGTCTGGAGCTCCTGGGTCCTCAAGGCATTCAGACACTCACTGAGCTGACTGATCTTCACAAGGAGCCACAGGCATGAGGAGGTTCAGACCAGAGCCTTTGGCAGGTAACAGCCGGTCTCCATCTAGCGTTTAATCACATTGTTTTTGTTTTTATTTTATTTTTATAGTTACACTCAAATTTTGGCTAGTCACATGGATTTCCCACTTCTGGTAGTATTATAAGGTTTAAAGTTAAAAAATAACTTTATCTGGCTGGGCTCAGTGGCTCATGCCTGTAAATCTCAGCACTTTGGGAGGATCACTTGAGCCTAGGAATTCAAGAACAGCCTGGGCAACATGGCAAAACCCCATCTACACACAAACAACAATTAGCTGGCAGTGGTGGCGCACACCTGTAGTCCCAGCTACTCGGGAGCAGGAGAATTGCTTGAGCCCAGGAGATTGAGGCTGCAGTGAGCTGTGATTGCACCACTGCACTCCAGCCTGGGCAACAGAGTGAGACCCTGTCAATAATAATAATAATAATAATAATAATAATAATTGCATCTAAATTAAAAAGTGAGTTATTTTAAAGAAAGAATATGGAGTTGAAGAGTGTAAAGAGGGTGGGAGAGGTGGCAAAAGTTGGGAAGTGGAACCAGAATGAAAGAAATTCCAAAATTCCAAAATACTGCCTTGAGCCACCTTGCATCTAGAACATCACCATGTACAGGGAATGATTAGGCGAGGAAGAGGACCTCAAAATTTATGTGCACATAGATGGCGTTTATGTAAAAAACAAAAAAAAAGCCATGTGTAGTTATTATGGATGGTGATGGGATCATGGAAGGCTTTTCATTTTTGCATGACTCCATGAGGTTGTTTGTGGTAATTCTGCAAAATGTGACTTGGTGTTGAGAGGAAAAACGAAGACAATAAGTTCAATAGGCAAGGAAAGGTTTTTGTTTCGTTTTGTTTTAAACAACAGAGACTTTGGACATGATGGAAGGATGAGGGGAAGATTTGGTAGCGAGGTGGACATTTATTCATTCATGCATCCATTCAGTCATTCTATAATATATGTTTATTATATACCTTGTGCCAGGAATTGCGACAGGTGCTGGACATACAGCAGTGAGCCAAAACAGATGACACCCCTGGTTTCATGGGGTTTGCACTTGAGAAACAGCCAAGTGTGATTGGGTTGGGTGAGTCAGAGGGAACAGTAGGGGAAGAATCAGAGAGGTAGCAGGTCAGGATCATGTGGGTCCTTATAGGACAGAGTAAGGACTCTGGCTTTTTTTCTGAGTGAAATGGAGGTCCACCAGAGGGTTTGGAACAGACATGTGTCAATATCTGACTGGCATTCTATGCAGACCCTTGTGTTGAGAAGAGACACCAGGAGGGCAAGAGAGACCAGTGAGGAGGCAATTGCGATAGTCTTGACTGCAGATCCCAGTGGCTCAGACCAAGGTGGTAGTTGTTGAATACAAACACTAAATGAATAAGAAAGGAGATGGTAATTCATGGAGAATCAAGAGACTGCAGAAGGCAGGAGCGAATGAGATCAAGAGAACAGAGGTGAGGAAGAGGGGTGTTAGCCTGAACAGGGAGATAGAGTGTTATCCCCTGGGGAGAAAGGAAATGCAGACCACTGAGGAACAGAGACACAAGGAGGAGGAGGTGAGGGAACATGAGGATGGTGGGGTAAGACTTTGGGCACCCCCAGGAACCAGGACGCAGAGTTTCCTGTGCATAATGGCAAGGGAGGAGAGATCCATAGGTGGAAGGAAAATGAGGACTTTCTGTCCTCCCTACTATATGGCGAGCTCCACGAAGGTGAGTTCTTGTGTGCCGGGGTCACCTCTGTCTACTGGACCCTAGTGCAGGGCCTGGCTTACAGTGGGCACTCAGGTAATTCTATA
The DNA here is from genome assembly GCF_043159975.1 of Macaca nemestrina. Taxonomy (NCBI): domain Eukaryota; kingdom Metazoa; phylum Chordata; class Mammalia; order Primates; family Cercopithecidae; genus Macaca; species Macaca nemestrina. The sequence goes on along the minus strand of NC_092126.1, from coordinate 149,613,241 downwards.
ATTAGTGAGTGGATGACAAGAATAAGAGAATGGATGTGTAGTTGGATAGGTGCAAGGATGGATGAAAGAAAGAACGGATGGATGGAAAGGAGAGGAGATGAATAGAAGGATGGAAGGTCATAGCCTAGAACATCAGTCTATCGCAACTCCTGGGCTATAATTCAAAGTTTCCCCCACCCAACTTTACTGACATATAATTGACAATTAAAATTGTACATATTTAAGGGGTACAATGTGATGATTTGATATATGTATATATTGTGAAATAACCACCACAGTCAAGCTAATGTTTGCACATTTCAAGTATACAATCCACATTGTTATCTACAGTCACATTGTTGCTGCACATTAGATCTCCAGAACTTATTCATCCTGCATAACTGAAACTTTATACCCTTTGACTGACATCTCCCCCCTTTTCCCCTCCCCTTACTGCCTAGGAACTACTGTTCTAATCTCTGCTTCTGTGAGTTTGACTACTTCAGATTCCATGTATAAATGAGAGCATGCAGCATTTGTTTTTCTGCCACACTAAGTGAAAGAAAGCAAAGTTACTTTTAAATGAAGGAAGGAACAAAGAGTGAAAGTGTTCTGAATAGTGCATTGGGGGATAACAGATTTTTGGGGGATAATTGACAGGTCAGATGTTCCTTGGAGGAACGGAATGAGAGCGGAAGGAGTTGGTATTCTGAAGGGATGTCTTAATTGAGCTGCCCATCCTGGCAAATGCAGTTCTTGATTCAATATGGGGTTGGGAAAATTGCACTGTTCTTGGAGTTAGGGAGTCTGGGCTCACACGAAGCTGTTTTTCTTCTTCTGCAGGTCCAGAGGGAAGAGCTCAGTCCCTGGCGAAACAGACTGAAAAGACAGGTTGTCAGGCACCCAGCCAAGCTGAGTTGTGCTTCATACTTAAGAAGACGAAATGTTTTCAACAGAAATGGAGTCATACAGCACACACTCTTTCTCTCCCTTTCAATACCCTCCACCAATTTACAGGCATGGAAACTAAGACCCAAAGAGAGGAAGTGACTTATCAAATTGGAATGGGCAACAGGGTCGTAGAAAGCTGTTTAGAGGTGATGACACTTGGGTTGAGCCTGGGAGGGAGATCAGGTGTTAACGAATGAAGGAGAGGGTAATCCTCTAAGCAGAGGGAGTAGCAAGAATGCAGGCATGAAAATGTGGGGCTCTTCAAGCAGTTCTAGATACACAGGAATGAGACTTGGAAAAAGGGTGGAGAGGCGAGCTGAACCAAGTCACAGATGACCTGGCATGCTGAGCTAAGGAATTTGGACTTGCTCCTATAAACAGTAGAAAGTCCCTGAAGAATTTGGAGCCAATCATATTTTAGGAAGTAAAGTATAAGAAAAAAAGGTAAAATATAAGCCAAGAGCATGGACTCTGGAGCCAGACTGTCTGGGTTGCTCACATCCTGCCTCTGACACCCATTAGCTGTGTGATTTTGGGTCAGTTACTTCACCTCTCTGGGCCTCAGTTCCCCATCTGTAAATGATACTGTCTTCATAAAGGTTTTTGTAAAGATTGTAGATGCTATGTAAGTGCTAAGAATCATGCCTGGCACCTACTCAGTACCCTGTGTTTCTGTGCTAGCAGTTGTCATGTTGTTACTGTTGCCATCATCATTACCATTAGTTCCATTTTTTAAAGATTCTTCTTAGTAGCCAATGTTTTTTACTGGATGGAAGCAGAGTCAGACTGCAAGTAGAAAGCCCAGGTGGGAGTTACTGCAGTAATTCAGGCAGTAAGCTATGTCCTGCGGGCCAAATCTGGCCCATTGCCTGTTTTTGTAAATAAAGATTTATTAGAACATAGCCACACCCATTCAATTACATACTGGCTACTATCACTTTCACACTACAGCAGCAGTAGTTGCAACAGAGACTGTATGGCCCTCAAAGCTAAAAGTGTTCACCATCCGGCTCTTTACAGAAAAAGGTTTGCTGACCCCAGAGGTCAGAGGAAAGTTCAGCTTTGGGGCAGGAGATACTGGAGACACCTTTTGCCTTTCTCCAGCAATTTTAGGAAGGGACTACCTACCCTCTCTAGGTCCATGATCCACCTGGCTCTGCATTTGCCAGTATAGTGATCCAGGTGCGTAAGATGTTGAGATTCTCCCAGCTCAATTTCCCCTCCGATTACTTTGTACTGCCTTATTGTTCTTTTTCAAATTAATTCTTGCATCTTCAAATCTATAAAGGAAAACAATATTGAGAGCAGCCTGTGACCTTTCTGGCAGCTTTCAATTTCTTTCCTCTTCATTTTTAGCTTTTATTACCCCTAGGATAGCATCTAATTATTTCTTGAATAATCACGTCTCCTGGGCTCAGAGGAAATTTGAGAAGTGTGCTCCCTATTATGTCTTCCAAATTAGTTTCTCTTCCATTTCGGTGCACTTTCCTTTGTCTTTTCATTCTTGGTTCAGCCAAAAATAGTATCTCAAATTGAGTGCTAAATTCTTCGGTATTTCGTTCACTTCAATTAACTTTCCTCAAGACTCTCTTTGGTTTTTATAAATGAGGTCTTTAGTCCTCAGGATCTTGGTCCTAGGCCACTGTGCTGCCTTTTCATGCCAGCCCAGTCTGGATCCCCTCCAGCCCCCTCTCTTGTCCTGATCCTTTGTATGGGTGTTATTGGTGGTGTGAGGGCACAGGGAAGGGTAACAGGTGTAGAAAGTGGTAGTGAATCTGGTGATCTGGATTCTGTAACTTGTAAGCTAAAAGATGTTGGGAAAGTTGACTTTAGTTTTTCTCATCTATCAAATGCGGGGAGATGCCCATCGACAGAGGAGCTCATCAATGAGAGACATCCATGTGTTAATAATGAGGGCTGGGGGCAGGTGGAGAGTCAGCCACCCATGATCAAAGCCACTCTTGAATTCTGGAAGTCTGATGCCTGAGATCTCAGCACTAGTTTACTTCACAGGAATGATTCAGAAAGTAATTGATAATAATTTGTGATGATCATAATAAGATCACCTGTATAGCAAAATACTTTTCCAGTTTACAGATTGCCTTCACACCCATTATGTTATTTCACAGCCCCCTGAAGCCCTGTGGGTAGACTAAGCCAAAGCATCAATCCCATTTTACAGATGAGGAAACTGAAGCACAGAGAGGTGAAGTGACTTGCCTGAGGTCACACAGCTAACCTGGGGCAGAGTCACTTAAAACACCAAATCTCATCTTTTCTCATGGCACATGCTCTCCTTCCTTTATTAGTGCTTTTCTATGGTGACCAAGTGGAGAGTGCTGTCTCCTGCATGGTTCTTTTGCTGCATGTGTAATATTCCAACAGTGCAAAAGCCAGGATTGGCCCAGCCTGAACTAGGAGTCTGGTTACCACTTCAGTGGCATGAGCCCCACCTGACACGTGGGTCCAATGTCCCTCATGTCAGGCCAGTGACATCCAATGATGGTCTGAACTGGTGGACATTAGGAGCTGGGTCGCATTCATCTCAGTACCCCCAGCTCCCAGGGTGTGCTGGGCACCTCCAGCGGCTCAGTGGACTCCACAGGATGGGTGAGAACATGGGTGAAGTCCAGTGGACTAGGTGTGAGTCTTGGTTCTGCCACTTCCTAGCTGGGCGGCCTCAAACAAGCCCCCCAAACCCCTCAGCCTCAGTCTCCTCACCTTTTAAGTGGGGGAAATAATGCCCATCCCACAGGGTGGAGGTAAGTTTCAAATAAAAAAACATGAGGGTGACCCTGGAACCTCGTCTGTCCTTTACTGGGGCTCAGTAAGCATCAGCGCTCCCCTCTCCTAGTCTCTTCTTTCCCCCCTCCCTTCCTCTTTCTTGCCCTCCCTAAAACCTTATTTCCTATAACTCCTTTTTGATCCATTGATTAGTTTTCACAAGCGCAAGTCTTTAAACACAAAGAAGAGTGATCAGGGGTGGGGACAGGACCTTCCGAAGGGAAAGAAAGGGCGAGAGTGGAGATTTCAAAAGACCGGAGTCCTCCACAAAGTTGCCTTAGACTGGCCCTGTTGGTGCTGGTGTTTTCTCTCATTTTCTTTCTCCTTTCCAAATGTAAAACCACTTATAAAGCACAACTAAAGAGAAGTATGCATAAAGCTGTTTCTTGGTAGACGTTTTCAAAACCAATTTTTCTCAAGGAAGTATCTTTTTCTCCAAGATTTGTATTGATAACCCCTAAAAACTTGAAAGACCAAGAAGCCTCTATGGCATCGTGGCTTGGGATCTTGGGCTCTGGGGCCAGGAGACTTGAGTTCAAATCCTGGCTCAGGCTTGTTCTAGCTCTGACCCTGGATCAGTTACTTCACCTCCCTGTGCCTCAGATTCCTCATCTGTCAAGCGAGGGAATAGGGGTTCCTAGGTCATAGGGAAGTGTGGAGATTAATTATTATTAATTTCATGTTAATGATTTTATGACAAGTATATCTTGATTGTGAATAACTATTCATATAAATATGCACAAATATATTATATATTTAATAGTCATTAATAGTAGTCATTAATCTATTAATATATTAAATTGATATATATTAATATATTATATTGATACATTCATACATGACTATATTCTGTATGACATATATGAATATATTCATATATGACTATATTCTGTATGACATGAATATGTTCATATATAATATATGAATATATGAGATATGAATATATGAAATATGAATATATTATATATTGATGTATGACATATGAGTATATTATATATTTATATATGATATATTAATATATGACATATATTATATTAACATATTAATATTTTAATCTAATATATTAATATATAATCTAGGAATGTCATCATAGTATATCATATATTAATTATAATATCATCATAATAATATATTAATAGAGTATCAATATAATATATAAACATATTGATATTATAAATATATTAATTAAACATTAATATATAATATATTGATTAATATATTACATTAATTAAAATAAATATATTAATAAAATAATATAATATCCTTATATTTTATTATATTAATATATTAATAACTATTACTATAAATATAATCATTACATATTATATATTAATAATAACACAAATTATTAATATATTTTATTTCTATATTATATAATAGTATTATATATTTATATAATATGACATATGTATAATATATTACATATAGTGATAATATACATTATGTATAATAAATGTGATATATGTAATTATATATTATACATAATTATGTGTAATTATATATGTAATTATATATCATATATATTATATAAATATATTATATCATATATAAATATATTATGTTATATCATATGGAAATAAAATGTTATACAACATTATATAATATATAATAATAAAACTATTAAAAAACCAGTCGGGTACAATCCTTCCACCTAGTTCGAAGGCCTCTGAACAGACCTGACTAGTAAGGGGGGGCCCAGCAGAATGTTATTTTCAGGCTGACTTCATTTTACAAGAGCGTTGCCTATGCCCCTTGGTTGCTCCCTCCTCACAATGATCATTTGCGGTGGGACTTGATATTCCCACTGAGATTTGATATTCCATTGCATTCCCTGCCCTCTGGCCGCTTAGTCATTTTGCTGCTTTAATTTATTCAGGCCATGACTTTCTGGACCCACAGTGCTTCCCTCCTGGAATTTTAAGTCCTTCTCTTAAACTTGCAAGTTGATGAGGATTGAAGAATCAGGTGTGAAGAATCAGGTGAAAGGCGGTGTTCTTAGGTGAGGAGGGAGCAGCCTGAGTCATCACAGAACCCTAAAGCCTGCTGCAATTCCCAGAGGCCAGACACAGGTTGGGGAACACCCCGGTGGGGCTGGAACCGGCAGCCGCCCTGCCTGGCTGCTGTAGTGGCGCCTGGCAGCACTGGGTGGCAGGCTTGTCCTGCTTTTGAGGACACAGTGTCCCCTGCAGTGCATCCTGGAGTGAGCCTGGAGGAAGTTCTGCTGCTTGAGCACCACAGCGCCTCTTCCCAGGCCTTCTGTCCTTCTGGGTGGAGCCCCACTTGCTTGGAGTGGAGAAACCCCAGGCACTCTCTTTCCTGCCTCTTGGAAGCATGCTGGGCCCTGGACTGCACTGACAGTCAAGATGCCCAGGACTTCCCATTGCCTGTGTTTTGCTCCAGGGTGCTCTGAGCAGAGAGCCAGATCCCAATAGTTCTGCCACCTCCTCTGTTGCCCCAGCCAAAAGCTTACAGTCCACTAGTAGAGTCCGTGACCCCTAGCCCTGGCCCCTGTCTCTACCCCACCTCTTGCCAGTCCTGTCCAACAAACCCATCCTGGTAGGGCCAGGCCATGGCAACTCCAGAAGTCAGTGGGGGTGCTAGGGGAGGGCTTGAAAAGATTTGGGACCAGCCCACCTTGTCCAGCCCTAGCCTTCAGACAGTCTCCACTCTGGGGACTGCCCTGAGGTCTGCCTAGGGCCCTGCCCAGCCTCACTCTCCCTCTAGGGGCACTCCCAGGCTCCTTGCAACAGCCAACCATGTTGCTGCCTGACCCCCAAGCTCTCAGCTTCCATCTGTACTCCATCACCATGGGACTGGTCCTTCCCAGGAGCCACCTCACCTGCAGTGAGCCTGGCCTGTGCTGTCAGCAGGTAACCACTCATCCACAGTCATGCAGTGACACAGACTTGGGTCCCTTGCCCAGGCCCCTCTCACCACTGGGTGACCTTGGTCAGCCTTCTTTCTCAGCTGATCCATCATCATGTCCCAAGGAGAACCGATAATCCCCACCTTGCAGGATGGGTGAAAGGATCAATGCAAAAAGCATCCTGCTAACTCATATCAACTCCTCCATCAGTAGGAGCATTCATTTGCTCATTCATTCATTCAATATTTATTACTTCCTCTGAGCGCAGCCCTGTGGATGCAATGATAGACAAAGACCAGACCTGGCCCCTGGCTTCATGATCTTGGCCTTCTTTTGAGACAGACATAATAAATAGATGCACAGTTAGCACAGAATACCAGGGGAGTGACTGGTGCTTTGAAGAAAGAGAGCAGTACATGGAGTGTGGGTAGGAACGCTCCTTTAGCTGTGGAGGAGGGTTGGGGGTGTCTAGGAAGGTGACGTTTGAGCAGAGGCCTGGATCAGGTGGGGGACAGTCATGCAGCTGTTTGGGGAGGAGGGCACTGCAGTGCAAAGGCCCTAAGACCGGACCATGCCCAGAGTGCCTGAGGACCAGAAAGCAAGGAGGCCAGCATGGTCAAGCAGGTGGAGCAAGGGAGAGAATGGCAAGAGATGGGGTCAGCAGGGTTGGCTGGGGCTGCCCTGCAAAGGAGGCTTGGTTTTAGTCCAGGTGTGATGGGAGCCAGTGATTGGAGAGCTGTTGCAAGATGATCGGATTTACATTTTTGAAGGCTTATATTGGCTACTGAGTGCCTGTGCTGGAGTTACCATGGAGGCCGTGGGAGGATGATCTGATTTTAACAGGACTCAGGCCTTTGCCATGTGTGAGCCTAGAATCAGGAACTCACCAAGGCAGGAAGGGAAACCAGCCAAGGTTCCCAAGGGTCCTGGACCCTAAGACTGTCCTGGGAGGCGTGGCTGGCCACTTCCCAGCCCTAGAGCTTCCCTGAACCCTGGCCCCAGATCTCCCAGTCCCCATGTGGCCCAGGCATTTGGTGTAGCTTCCCCAACCGCTGGCCGAGTGGGGAGATAAAGGATGAAGGCTGAAGACTCCCAGTGCCCATAGCCACCAATCGGGCAGGCTTCCCACCTCCAGGCTCCAGTCTCAGGGCAACTCAGTTTTAGTAAGGAGACTGGTGAAGGGGGAGGGAAGAGGAGGAGGAAGATGGAAGAAAGAGAGTGAGAAGAAGGAGAGGGGGGAAGAGGAGCAGAGGGAGGAGGAGGAGGAAGGGGAAGAGGGGGGAAACATCATGGCTTCAGTTTTCCTGGAACTAAATTTCAAATTCTATGCATGACTCATGCTTGGGGGAAACTATGTCAGAACCCTTCAGACCCATCAGTTTTAGACACCTACAAGTTTTAGGAGTTGGAAACCAAGTAGTTTTAGAAAAAAATCTGTCCTAGTTTTGTAATTGGCTCCCAGGGCCCTGCTCAACGATTATTAAAATACTGACATGAAATCTCTGAGAGAAATTGCTCTGGGCCCTCTATTTATCATTTGCGTTGGTGAGACAAGTGGAGGCCTTTCTGTGGTGTGTCAGCTGGGGTACGTTTCAAGGTCAGATAATTAATGTTATTAAGAAAGAGTCAGATTTACAAAGGGACTAAGAATGAGACTTGGGTGGCCCTCGCTTAATGGAAACTTGCTGAACAGAACTCAGGGTCTCAGGATGTCTCGGATCTGACTTACGTTGTTTGTTTGAACAGTGGTTCTAAAGGTGAGGTCCATAGATCCTCCCCTATTCCCAAAGCACATGGAGAGGCTGCAGGGGAATCCATGAACCTCCTGAAACTGCAGACAAAGTTCTATTTGTTTGGGTTGCTGTGCATTTTTTCTAGGCCAGTGGTTCTCTCAGTGTGAGGCCAGTGGTCACCTCACCTGGGAGCCTGTTAGAAATTCATATTCTCAGCCCGTACCCTGGACAAGCAGAATCAGAGACTCTGGGAGTACAGCCCAGTAACCTGCATATTAACAAGCTCTCCAGATGATTCTGACACATGCTCAAGTTTGATACACATGAAAGCTATGCTCTATGGTAGGAGAGAGCCGCTAAAAGTAGGGACCTGGGATCACACTGACCTGAGTTCAAATCTCAGTTTGGTCACTCAGCAGCTGTGTGGTCCTGTGCAAGTTCCTCAACCTCTCTAAGCTTCTGTTCCCCCATCTCTAAATTGGAGATAAAACCTTGAGATACGGGAGAATTTTAATCTAGCAATGATGACAGACAGCTTCACAGTCTCCATCAAGTGACAGATAGATGATGATGATGATGTTTTTTGAGGAGAGTGGCATGGACAGAAGTGTGGGTTAGAAAGACAGCTCTATCAGATGGCTTAGACATCTGGCAGGGTCCCCAAGGACTGGGATCACAGCTGAGCAGCAGTGGTAGGAAGGGCCATCTTCCTACTGCATCAGAAGGCCATCAGAGATCCAGTGGACAAGACTGGCAAATGATTCCATTCATTCAACAAATATTCACTGAGCACTTCTGATATGTCAGGCATTGTTCTGGATGCTAGGACACAGATGACAGAGTCCCTGCCCTCAGGGAGCTCCCATGCATGCAGGAAATAAATTCAATGAACAAGCAACCTCATAGATGAATGAGGGTCTCAGAGCACAGCCAGCGCTGGACAGGGCAGTGAGGTAGCAAGTGACAAGGGTCAGTAGGGTGGCCAGAGGAGGTGACATTGAGCAGAGAGTTGAATGATGAGGAAGAGCCAGCCAGGAGAAGACCCTGGGGAAAGACCACGCAGGCATAGAGGGAACAGCAAGTGCAAAGACCTGGAGAAGGGAGTGGGCTTGGTGTGTTAGTGGGACAGAAAAGGGTGAGGGGGCCTGAAGAGTGGCTCTGAGTGTGTCCAGGGTATTGAAAGTTCTTTCTGGGACTCCACTTCATCTGTCAAATGGACTCCACTAAAGAGCCGTCGTGAGAAACTGATGATGCAATGAATATAACCACGTCTAGCACATAGTGGGCACTAGGAAAATGTACACCATGGCCCTGCAATGACCAGTTCAATCTCCCTCATGTCATTGCGTGAGGATTGTAGCCATCACAAACAAAACCAGCTTGAGCACTGGAAATGAAAGTTCTGATAGTTTTAGGCCAATATCAGGTGTTAAATAAGAGGCAGTTTTCTGCAAGCAACAGATATTCATTGAGCATCCACTGAGGATGATGTCTTTGGGGATAGAGAAGTGGAAATGTCCCTGACCCTATTCATGAACAGGCCCTGCTGTGAAGTAGCTTTGTGGTTTGGGGAAGTCCCAGCCCCCTGAGGGCAGCAGTCTCCTCTGACGGGAGGAGAGGTTTCCAACAATACTTTAGCATTAGAAAGTATTTATGCAGTCAAGCTCTCTAGAACATGCAGTGATGAGTTCAGAGCTGACCTTTGACAGAAGTGGGGACCTTCCACAGTGAACAGCAGGGAAGGTAGGGAACATGGTGTGAATTATGAGAAACTGCAGACTCCCTGACTGGAAGATGACTGGTGAGGTTCCCTCCTTCTTAACTTCACTGAGCCTTAGTTTCCTCCACTGTAAAATGGGTATGATCCCAGTACCCAACGTCTATGGGCAGTGGTGGGGATTAGCTGGTGTCATGTTGTACAATTCTTAGCACAGTGCCTAGAGCAAACTAAGCCCCCACTAAAAGGCAGCTTCTATTATTAATATCCATATCCATATCCATATCCTTGTCATCAACACTATTACCAGCAGGGGAAGTTTTGCCTGGGGGCTGCCTGTGCCTACGCCTGCCTCTGCGGCCAAGTATAGGGCCCTGGGAGGATAGCCCTCTGTCCACCAGGTCTAGACTGAACAGAAGCCCTGGAAGAGAGGGTAGTGATGCTCCAGCTGTGAGGACAGAGGGGCAGGGCTTTAGAGAACACGCCAGTGGCAGTGGGAACAAAAAGGAGCTGAATTGTGGTCACTTCCTCCTGGAAGACTTTCTAGATCACTTTGGGTGCTCCAAGAGTCCCTTGCACTTACCTTCAGGAGGCAGAGATCCTGCTGTGGTGTGAGAGCCTGTGCCTCCCTCAGCCTGAGGGCTCCTTGATGCTAAAGCCTGGGCATGATCTATCTGTGTACTTCCAGGATCAAACTCGGTACCCGGAACGCAGCAGGTGCTTGAATGAACAAACAGATGAATGAACAAAATGAAGAACAAACGCCTAAATGAATGGAGGTAAGAGGACTGGCTGGTCCAAGGAGGAGTCGATTTGGGAACTGGGCGGGCAGAAACGCTTCTCTCTGCCTTGGAAGAGCTGCACTTACGGCAGCTGCGCCTCTTTCCTTGGACACCAGGGGACGCCATCACTGCACAGCTGGCACGGGAAGGCTGAAGGGCTCAGAACGCCTCAAGTAACGCCGACCTGATGGTTAGGGCGAAGGCACTCGGTTCTTCTAGGACACAAACCAGTCTCCCCTTAGGCTCAACTGATGGATTCCAGAAGGAAGAACGTGCTGACAATGACAATCAGCTTACAACAGCGGCAGCGAGCTCAGCGTGGCTGCAGGCCTCTGGAGTCCACCCCAGGCCCTTTCCCGACCACCTTTGGGGGCGCTGGCGCTGTCCTCTCTCTGTTGTGCAAGAAATCCCCAAGGGTTTCACCAACACCGGCCTGAGAGGGAAAAAGGGGACTTTGACCCTCTTCAGAAAGTCCTCTTCCCACGGGTAGCACCTTCATCAGACAACAACGGCGAGAAAACTGCCCAAAAGCAACTTTGGGTTTGTATAATAATTTCAAATTTACAGAAAGTTGCAGCAGTAGTAAAAAAGAGCATTTTCCCCCAAGTCATTTCAGGGGGAAAAAAGTAAGTTGCTAACATGGTACTCCACCACCCCCCAAATATTTTGTGGATATTTCTTACAAATGAGAACATTCTCTACCTAACCACAAGCACCAAAATCAGGAAATTTACACCCATGCATTGTAACCACTTAATCCTCAGACTCCATGCAAGTTTCACCAGCTATTCAGATGATGCCTTTTAGAGCAAGGGATTCCGTCCCGAATCCTGCACTGCACTTAGTCGTCATTTCTCCCTAGCCTCCCTCGTTCTGGAACAGCTCCTCAGTCTTCCATAGACTTGCACAACCTTGATGCTTTTGAAGATTTTAGGCTACGTATGTTGTAGGAGGTCCCACTCCAGTTTGGCTGCTGTTTCTTTCTTATTGGTTTCAGATGGCCTGTTTTCAGTAGGAATATCACAGAAATGATGCTTTGTTCTCATTGCATCCTAGTAGGTAGCACACAATTTCTCTTTGCTGCATTACTGGTACATGAACATCAATCTCTTTATTAAGGTGGTGCCCGCCAGTTTTTCCCTAGTTCTTCTTTTCCCCTTTGTCACCAATAAGTATTTTCTTGGGAAGGTACTTCAGAATGGTATCATTCATCATCAAACTTTAGTTGTAGCAGTCTTTGGTGATTTTTGCCTGAATGAAGTTAATACTAACACGGTTGCCAAATGGTGATTTCCTGATTCTGTCATTCCTCCTTCTCTTCCTCCTCCTTCTTTTGTTTAGAGTCAGGGTCTGGCTGTGTTGCCCCAGGCTGGAGTGCAGTGGCACCATCATAGCTCACTGCAGCCTCTAACTCCTGGGCAAGTAAGTAATCCTCTTGCCTCAGCCTTCCCAGATAGCTAGGACTACAGGCACATTGCACCACAACTGGCTAACTTTTTAAATTTTATTATTTTTTTTAGAAACAGGGTTTCACTTTGTTGCCCAGACTGGTCTTGAACTCCTGTCCTCAAGCAGTCTTCTCACCTCAGCCTCACAAAGTGCTGGGATAACAGGCATCAGCCACTGTGCCCAGCCTCTGTCATTCCTTCTAAATGTATCAGTTGGCAATCTAACTGTAAGGAAAAGATCTCTCTTCTCCCCATTCATTCATTCATTCATTCATTCATTCATTCATATATGTACTCGGTAAGGATTCATGGATTCTTGTTTTATTTAATGGGTTATAATCTATTACTGTGGCTATTTCTTTCGATATTCAAATTGTCCCAACTTTGGCCAGTGGGAGCCCCTTCAAGCTGGCCCCTCTGTCACTTTAACATGCCCATGTCCTTCTTTGAACACTTCCTTATTTTCTGGTACAAGATATCCTAGGCTTATTTAGTATTCTTGCCCCTGCTTTCTGTGTTTAAAGGAATCATGGGTTTATTATCCTGCAAAGGAGTGTTTTGGAAACTCTTTCCCTCCAACCCCCCCAAGCCCTAGGAAACCACATTACACAGGAGGTAAGAGATTGGACTTTGTAGTGAGACTGATCTGGGTTCAAATCCCACATCTTATCAGCATTGTTTCCTTGGGCAAGACTGACAGCCTCTCCTCACCTGTAAACCAGGCATTTGTAAAATGCTGCTGCTTCTTTAATAGTTCCCCAGCACCACCATGTAGCCAGTGGTCTGGGAAATTGCTGGAGGGGATTCCTTGATCTGCCTTAGAGGGTAGGGAGATGAGTGAGAGTTTCCAACTTGATTGAGCTCACCTGTGGTACAACATTACCTGTCTGCGTTCCCACCTCATGCCTTCTAACAGGACTCACATTTATTCCCTGTCTTCCAGCATGTTATCAATGGGAATGACAGACATTCATAAGAATGAGATACACCTGGGGTTTTATGAGCAGCGACCCGTACGTCTTAGAGCTGCACTGCAAAGTGCTGCCCCTGAAGCTCAACTGAGATAAAATATCTGGCCTGCAGTAAGGCTCAATAATTAATAACCCCTGCTATGCCTCTGCTCTTCAAATGGTCAAATGAGTTGGGAAATGCTCCATTCCAGAGCATTATTGGAGATTCATCATAAGGCAAGTTAGGATAATACAAACCCTACTAGTACGGACTCATAGTTTGCTTCTGGAAAGTGGGGTCTGTGCCTTCCTTATCTCTGAACTCTCCACCGTGCCAGTAGCTCAGAGCTTGTCACATAATAGATAGGCAGTAAATGCTAAACAGACCAACAGTAGGTTCACTGAAGGGCTTGGGGTGTAGCCTGTGGAATCCCTGGAGTGTACTGCAGGCTGGAGTCAGAGACCAAGGGAGGGTTTCAGGTATGGGGTGATGGAGGCTCTGGCTAAAATTCTCTCCTCCTTCCCCTCTGTCCTTGATGTTCTGCCTTTCAGTCCCACCTCTGTGGCCTCTCAAACCCATCACTGCATCTCTAACTGTCCTGCAGTGGTCCCAGCCTCCATCACCCCATACCTGAAACCCTCCCTGGGTCTCTGTCTCTAGCCTGCAGCCCACACCAGGCATTCCACAGGTTACACCCCAAGCCCTTCAGTGAACCTATTGTCTATCCACATCCATGCCAGCTCCTTAGTCTGGCATTCAAGACTCACAACTCTCCACCCTGTGGGCTAATCCCATCCCCAGGTAGAATCTGGAATCCACGTTTTAGCCAGCTTGTCTCAAGGAATCCTGCTTCACTGCAGGATATATTAATAAAGCCACTCCTGGTTTCTTTAGATTAATATTTGATGGTATATTCTTTTCTATCGTTTCCCTTGAAGCCTAATTTGTATCTTTGTATTCAAAGTGGGTTTATTGTAGATAGCATGTAGTTGAGTCTTGCTTTTTTATTGAGTCTGACAACACTTGCCTTTTAACTAGAGTATAAGCACCACTTAAATTTAATGTGAATATGGATAGAATTTAGTGTGAATCTACCATCTCACCATTTGCTTTCTAGTTGTCCTATCTAGTCTTTGTTCATTTTCCTTGTCTTTTTTTTGCCTTTTTGGGACTGAGCATGTTTTTATGCTTCTTTTTATCTCCCTTGTTAGCTTATTATATGCTTAATTTCTTAGTGATTGCTTTAGAGCATACAACTTACAACTTTGAATTTATCACAGCCTATATTCAAGTACTATTCTGAAAATATAATAATTATATTATAAGGACCCTACAACAGAATACTTCATTTTACCTTGCTTGGCTTTTGTCCTATCACTGCCATGCATTTTACTTCTACTTGTATATAAACCATGTAATAGATTATTATTTTTGCTTTAGACACTTAATTATATTTTTAAAATCATTTAAAGTATATTTTTATTAACTCGTATGTTGATCATTTCCAGTACTCCTCATTCTGTCATACATATCCATATTTTCCATGTAATTATAATTTTTCTTCTGCCCAAAGGAATTTCTTCAATATTTTTTGAAGTGTTGGTCTATTTGTGGTGAAGACCTCCAACTTTTATATGCTTGAAAAAGTCTTTATTTCACCTTCATTTTAAAAAACCAGCTTGATTGGGATATAGTTTGCATATTATAAAATTCACCCTTTTAAATTGTATAATTCAGTGTACAATTCAACCATCACCATTAGCTAACCTTAGAACATCTTTATCACCCCAAAAAGAAGTCCTGTACCCATTTGTAGTCACTCCTCATTCCATTCCTCCCCATAGCCTCAGGCAACCACTAATCTACTTTCTGTCTCCCTAGATTTGGGTATTCTTGACATTTCCTATAATTAGAATCATGTGGTGTGTGACCTTTTGCATGTGACTTTTTTCATTTAGCGTGTTTTTGAAGCTCAACTATGTTGTAGCTTATATTAGTACTTAATTCTTTTTTAAGGCTGAATATTATATTGTACAGATGTCTTAGTCCACGTCATATTTATATAACAAAATACCTGAGACTGGGTAATTTATAAACAATAGAAGTTTATTTGGCTCATGTTTCTGGAAGCTGGCAAGTTCAGGAGCATGGCACCAGCATCTGGTGAGCACCTTCATGCTGCAGCATTCCATAGGAGAAGGCAGAAGGGCAAGAGAGCCAGAGAGCAAGAGCACAGGGGGCCAGACTCACTTTTATAAGAAACCCATTCTCAAGATAACTGCCCCACTCCTGTGATACTGACATTAATCTATTCATGAGCCCTCAGGACCTAATCACTTCTTATTAGGCTCCACCTCTTAACACTGCTACATTAGGGATTAAGTTTCCAGCATATGAACTTTGGGAGACACATTCAAACCACAACCATGGATATACTACATTTTGTTTCTACATTCATCAGTTAACAAAGGTTTGGGTTGTTTTCACTCTTTGGCTATTGTAAATAATGCTATTATGAACATTCATATACAAGTATTTGTGTGAAAACATATTTTCAGTTCTCTTGGGTTCTCTTCCACTTAGGGATGGAGTTTCTAAATCATATGGTAACTATGTTTATGCTTTTGAGGAATGGCCAGATTGTTTTCCATACCCATAGCACTATCTTACAAGCTCCCTAGCAATACATTAGGGCTCCATTTTCTCCATATCTTCACCAACACTTGTTTGTTCACTTTAATCTTTGAAAGATGTTTTTACTATATGTAGAATTCTAGGTTGACAGTTTTTTTCTTCCAGTCCTTTAAAAATGTTCCACTTTCTTCTGGCATTCATTGTTCACAGTGAAAAGTATCCTGTTATTCTTTTCTTTTCATTGAATCTCTGTACATATCCGATGCTTTTTCTTTGAGTGCTTTTAAGATTTTCTTTTTATTAGTCATTTTAAGCAGTTTGATTTTAGTGTGATTTTCTAATGTTTCTTTATGCTAGGGCTTGGTTAAGGTTTTTGGGTCTGTGGATTAATAGGTTTCATTAAATATTTGGCCATTATTTCTTTGGATAGATTTTCAGTCTGTCTCAAACCTTCTTTTTTCCTCTCCTTTGGGGACTCCATGCAAGTATTAGGTGCCTTGCTCTATAGCCGATGGATGATTTCTCCTCCCCTGCTTCCTTTTTCTCCCTGTGTTTTATTTTGGATAGTTTCGATTGCTGTCCCTAGAATTCACTAGGATGTTCTTCTGCTGGATCTAACTTACTGTTAATCTTATTAATATCCCAGCCATTCTACTTTTAATCTCTAGATGTTTGATTTGTGGCTTGTTTATATATTATATCTCTCTACTTTACATACCTATGATTGTCTTCCTGAATGTATGGAGTATTTGTTTAATAGCTGCTTTAATGTCATTCTATCAGTTTTATCATCTGTGTCATTTCTGGAACCATTTCAATTGAATGAGTTTTGTGTTCATTATGGGTCACATTTTCCTGTTTATTTGCATGCCTGGTAATTTTTTCTTAAATGTATTATCAATTTTATATTGGGTGATAGATTTTGTTGCTGTTCTTTAAACATTTTTGAACTTTGTTCTGAGCTGCAATTAAATTACTAGAGAACAGTTTGATACTTTTTGAGGCTTACTTTTAAGTTTTGTTATGTGGGAACAGAACATCTTTTAGTCTAGACCGAATTTGCCCCACTAATGAGGAAAAAGCCTTCTGAGCAGTCTAATTAATGCTGTATGTGTTAAAAGGTCTTCCCACTCTGGCTGGTGTGAGTAAAAACCATTCTAGGCTCTGTGTGGGTTATGGTAATTGTTCTCTCCACTCCTTTTCAGTGGTTCCTTCCCAAGCCATGGGTAGTTTCTGCACATGCATGTGCTGATTAGTACTCAGCTTAAGATTTGAAGGGAACCTTTGATAGCTCTTCAGCACTCTGTAGCATTCTACTCTCTGGTACTTTGGCCTGATAATTCTAGCCTCCATCAATTCTTAATTCTCCCTCCTCAACTCAAAAAGACTACCAGTCTCTCTTTGGGCTCCCTCTCCCTGTTCTGTGGCCTGAAAAGAATTCTCAACACAAACAAAGTAAGATGTGGGATCACAGAGCTGTCTTCCTTGGTTTCTCTCCACTCAGGGATCACTGTACTGTGCTCCTATTGTCCAATAGCTGGAAACCATTGTTTTATATAATTTTCTCTGTTTTTCTTTTTATTTTTTAAGGTGGTGTGTGTGTGTGCATGTGTGTGTGTGTGTGTGTGTGTGTGTAAGAGAGAGACAGAGAGAGAGAGAGAAGCTGGTCACTGTTACTCCACTGTGGCCAAAAGAAAAAGTCCCTATGATTTGTTATTAAATCTTTATCAATTTGCTTGGCAAAACTGGTTTCTCATTGTTTTACATTTCTAACATGTTTCACTACCATCAAGATTTACAATTTTCTTCAAGTGTGTACAAGCCATTTATAATGCCTCTTTTGTTCACATAGCCTTTGCTCATTTTTCTAGTGAGGATGTCTTAGTGTTTGTTACTTATTTTTATCTACTATTTACATTTAAAGTTACTATCTCTTATCAATTTGTTGTGGATAACTTGTCATCTGTTACTCTTCAAAATAAATTATTTTATTGCAATACACATAGAAAAGTACACAAATGATAAGTGAATTACTTGATGAATTATCACAGTGAACATACCTCTGTGACCACCACCAAATTCAATAATTAGAGCCTTGCCAGTATCCTAGACACCTCCTTTGTGCCCCTGATATTCGTTGCCACTACCTTCTTCCCCAAAAATAACCATACCCTAACATCTAACATCAGTTAGGTTTGCCTGTTTGAACTTTATAGAAATAGAATCATAATAGAATCATATAGTATATGTCCTTTTGTATCTGACCTCTTTCATTCAGCATTATAATTGTGAAATTCATTCACATTGTTGCATGCAGTAATAATCTGCCCTTTCTTATTGCTGTGTGAATATACAACAATTTATTGATCTGTTCTACTGTTGATGAAAATTTAGGTTGTTTCCAGTTTGGAGCTATTTTGAGTGACAACTGCTTTCTCTTGTTTTTCACATTTGGATCTAAAGTCCATCCATCATAAATGTTTGCATGTGGTGTGAGGTAGGGGTCTGGGCTCATTTTTCCCCCATGCAATTATTCAGTTGATCCAGCTCTATTTGTTGAGCTCTGTTTCATTCCACTGGCATTTTTGCCCATCTTTGTTTTAATATCACTACTGTGGGCTGAATGCTTGTGTCCCCCCCAAAACTTACACATTTAAATCCCATCCCCCAGTGTGATGATATTAGGATATGTAGCCTTTGCAGGGTGATTAGGTCATGAGGGTGGCACCCTCCTGAATGGTACCCTTATAAGAGAGGCCCCAGAGAGCTTTCTCACACTTTCTGCTGTGGGAGGACACAAAGAGAAGACACTGTCTATGAATCTGAATGTTGGTCTCCACCAGACACTGAATCTGCTAGTGCCTTATTTTGGACTACCCAGCCTCCAGAACTGTGAAAAATAAATGTTTGTTGTTTACGTTGCCCAGCCTATGGTATTTTTGTTATAACAGTCTAAATGGACTAAGATAATCACACTGCCTTAGTTACTGCAAGTTTATATCTTGATATCTAGGAGTGCACGTATTCTTACCTTGTTCTTTTCCTTTTTTATCAAGGAGGAGATCAGCTTCTCCTTCTTGCAAACCAAAACAGTGGTAATGCAAATCAAGGAAAGCTTGGAATTCTCTGCTGCAGAAGCCACCTGAGGCTCATGCCTGGAACCTCTTAACCTACCCTCTCCCACCTGCTTTTGTTTCTGGGACTGAGAGTCCGGATTCTGACAAGCCTGAGTTCGAATCTCATGTCTGCTCCTAACTGTGAGAATTTGGGCAAGTTGCTCGTCTTTCTGGGCCTCTGTTTCCTCATTTATAACATGGGAATAGTCACAGTACCTAACTCAAAAGGTTACTGTGAGGCTTAAATGAGACTATAAAATGCTGAACACAATGCAGCAATGGACAGATCAGCATCACCATGATCATCACCACCCCACAGTTCCTGTCACTGGGAGAGGACAGACCCTCAAGTTGACCATCTTGCTGCATTCACACTGATCATAGGGTCCCTTCTGAGAACTGGGCTTCAGCTATATTCTTGAGCCAAGGCCTGATTTACCTATAACCCCTCTCTTTCTGTCTTCCCACACACTGCTAGCTCAGCCCTTGGCTCCAGAGATTCAGCTTCTGTATTCTCCCACATATTGTTAGTGGGCCCAGCTCCAGGCAGGTTTCAGGGTTGGAGGCAAATGCCAGCTCCACTGAAGTCTTCCTTGCCCACACCCCCATCCCAGTGAAGAGGAGGTTACCAAAAGGAGGAAAGGAAAAGAATCCTCTTTCCTTTCCTCAGGCAGGAAGGATTGGGTGAGAAAAGGTGTGGAGGTGAAAACAGGCATGACAAGTGTTCTGGTTACCTGTTTCTGTAAAATAAATCACCCTAAAATTTAGTGACTTAAAAAAACAACTGTGTTTTTCTCTCTCATGGTTTCTGTGGGTCAGGAAATCAAAGAGGGCTCCCCTAGATAGTTCTTATTTGGCATCTCCCCTAGGTGGCAGTGAGTCAGTGGCTGAGCATCTCTGTCTTCATGTAGTCTCAGGACCTCCCCATGTGATCTCTGCCTGGGCTAGTTTGGGCTTCCTTACAGCATGGTGGCCTCAGGGCTGTCAGCTGCCTTACATAGTGGCTTAGAGTTCCAAATGCAGACATTCAAAAAGACTCAGGTGGAAGCTGCATCGCCTTTTATGATGTAGCCTTAGAAGTCAAATACAGTTGACCCTTAAACAACATCAGCACCAACCCCTTACACAGTCAAAAATCCATGCATAACTTTTGACTCTTCCAAAACTTAACTACAGATAGCCTACTGTTGACTGGAAGCCTTATCGATAACATAAACAGTTGATTAACACATTTTTATATGTATT
Organism: Macaca nemestrina; assembly: GCF_043159975.1. Lineage (NCBI taxonomy): Eukaryota > Metazoa > Chordata > Mammalia > Primates > Cercopithecidae > Macaca > Macaca nemestrina. The sequence goes on along the minus strand of NC_092126.1, from coordinate 149,593,035 downwards.
ATATACCGTATTCTTACAATAAAGTGAGCTAGAGAAAAAACGTTATTAAGAAAACCATCAGGATTAGCCAGGAGTGGTGGCAGGTGTCTGTAATCCCAGCTACTTGGGAAGCCGAGACAGGAGAATTGCTTGAACCCAGGAGGTGGAAGCTGCAGTGAGCTGAGGTCATGCCACTTGCACTCCAGCCTGGGCAACAGAGTGAGACTCTGTCTCAAAAAAAAAAAAAAATCAGAAACAAAAGTTTTACTACTTTTATTTAAATATTTTATTTATTTACTATTCATTAAGTGGAAGTGGGTCATCATCTTCACACTGAGTAGCCTGAGGAGGAGGAGGAAGAGGAAGGATTGGTCTTGCTGTCCCAGGGATGAGAGAGGCAGAAGAAAATGTGGGTACAAGGGGATCTGTTGCAATTCAAAGCTGTGTTGTTGAAGACTCAACTGTAATGTCATGTCTACTGAACTCTATTGGTCAAAATAGTCAGAAAAGCCTATCTAGTTTGAAGGGGAAGGCATGTAAACTCCACCTCTTAATGAAAGGAAAGTCAAAGTCACATTATAAGAAGAGCATGTGGGATGGGAGATATTATTGCATTGCTCTTTGGAAAATACAGTTCTGTCACAGCAAGTCTGAGGGACCTGCAGGAAACAATTTTGGCTGTACCAAGTGAGTCTATGTGGTAGTTTGAGGAATTAAGCTTGTGGAGGTTAGGAGCGAGCAGTGAGCTTGTTTGAAAAGATGTGTTTAGACTTGGCCTGGAGGCATAGGGGAGCACCACCACACGCAGAGCCTCACAACCGTCCCAGCAGAAACATCGTCCCCACCATCCAGCAGTAACAGTACCTGTGAGCGCTTCTACCTGTCAAGGGCCATGCAAACACTTCCCATACATTCTCTCTCAAATGCTCTACCTAAGACCCGGAAATGCCTCCAGATATCAGTGTCTGGTCGCCCTGAAACATGTGTTGAGAAGGACAGCCTCAGGGTGGCATTGAGGGTTTGGGGATAGGTCCAGAGATCTGCATGGGACTCCCAGTCAGGCCCCTTTGCTGTGTGAGTTTTCATCAACCCCCAGCCCTCTCTGAACCTCAGTGTTACCTGTGTGATGTTGGATTGGAACTGGTTGCTTTCTAAGGGTCTTCTAGTTCTAGACTTTAAAGTCTTAACCTCCAGGCCTGACATAGGGTAGGTGCTTAATAAATATGCCGTGAATAAATACATTTGCTTTTACACAGGTTTCTCCTCTTCCTTTGCTGGAACTGAGGTTGGCGCAGTATTCAGCTCCTTCTTTCCATTCCATTCCAACCATCTGTCAGACCCCAACTCCCATCAGGCTCTTTCTCTAGCTCCTGTCAGCAGCCTCCACCTTCCAGGTATACCATCCAGCTGACTGTCCCAGGCTCACCCTCCCCCACTCTCTTTCCCAACACTTGCAGTCTTGTCCCCTCCAATCCAGCCCCTGCAGTACAGCCAGAGGGGCTTCCCAAGACATAACTAAAACTACGATCCTTCTCGCAAACCTCTCCCCTGCACTCCTGCCTTTGGCCTAAACCACTTTCCCAGTGCTTTCCCATCATTCTTTCCAAAGCCTGGCCCTGAGGGTTAAGTTGGGAGAAGCAGGGCAGGGTGAAGCCAGTCCACCTGTGGGCCCCTGTCTCAGCCAGCCCACCTCCCAGCAGTGTGGAGAAAGGAGGATACACTGGGCCCACACCCATGCTGTGCACACCAGCAGCCCACCCTGGGTGCAGGAAATGTCACAGCGCCGTAACTGACCCTAGGGGAGGGCAGTGGGGGACAGGTGCAGGGAAGGTCTTTGCTCACCCTTTTGTGGCCAACCTGAAGACAGCAGTAGCCTAGATCAGCAGGAAGTGCAGCCAGTTGGGAGCAAAAACCCTGTTTGTTGTGGCTGTGCCACTGACCAGCTGTGAGCCAGAGTGAGCCCTCAGCCTCTCTGAACTCAGCTTCCTCATCTGCAAAAGGGGCTGGCATGATTCACCCCTCTTGGGTAGCATTCCACGGATTATGGACAGAAAAAGCATTGTAACCTCCGGAGTGCTTTGTGTGTGCTTGGTGCTGTTATTGGGCATTACCCAGGAGGGCTGGCTGCCAGCCAAAATCTGCCAGCCCTGTATCCTTCCACTTTCAGCAGCTCCCAGTAATAGCCTGCCTGATGAGGCCGGCTGCTTTTCTGATTTTGGCTCTGAGGCGAGTATCGATCTGGGGTGTGCTTTGTGACGATGGATGAGTGGACACCCAGCCACTCTCTAAACTGGATCTCAGGCTCTAAATGATTCATGTGTCAGGCTGCAAATAGTACCTTTCGTTCTGGTGCCTCCAGGATGCTTGGGAAAGCATATAGCCTCCTCAGCACTTTGGAACTTGATGCCGAGGCTGAGATGTGGTCCTGTTTGCTAAATTTAGGGTTGGCTCCTCCCTGTGCATAAACAGGATGCTGCAGAGTTGAGGGGACAGGGCTTGTCTCCTTCTTTGTTCATACGCAGTTGGAGTTTTCTTTCTTGGTAAACTGGAAAGAAACCTGGGATAGGAATGAAGAGGTGTGCGTTTGGGTTTTGACATTCTCTTCAACTGGTTGTGTGACTTCTCCAAGTTTTGGCTTCCCGCTTGTAAGACAGAGACATCAGTCTCAGAAGCAAATGTCAGGCTGTAATGAAGCTTCTGGGTTTGTTGGACTCTGCACATCCAATAAAGATTGCATGGGGCCATCTACATGGGACCCCGTGCAATCTTTAGGCTCACAGATGGGGCATGAGGAGATGTCCACTGGCCCTGACTTCACCCCAGGGCAGCTGAATTTGGGCACCTGGGTCTCAGAGATGCTCCTTTGCTCTCTTTTGTCCCTTGGCACTTAGGACAGACCCAGCATATAGCAGACTCTCAGAAAAGTGGTCATTGGGTGCATGAGGGCACCATTACAGTGACAAAGATCAGCCTATCCAGCCAATCCCACAAGGAGAAATCACTGGAGGGAAATATTCCGTATAAACCCCCATCTTACCTGTAGGTGACCACTACAGTGGGATCCCTGGGAGAGCAGGAACAATGGCCTGGAGTTACATTTTTAAAATTTAATTTGTTGCCACCATTTGAACCCACCTCACCCTAACTTCACCAACATAAACATCTGCTAGAGGGAGCTGAGACTGTAATGTCTTCACATTAGAACAGAGTCCACCATGGAGACAAGCAAATGCACAAGAACTTTCTCCACTTTTAGGGGTACAATTGTCAACTCAAAGACAAGGAACAGCCAGATCCCGGCATACAGACTTCCCTTTTGTTTCTAGTCTGTCTCACTGGTTCTCAAATTTTACTGAACCTGAGAGTAACCCACACAGAAGTCTGCTCCTGAAAACTGCAACAGATAGGATCTTCATGGGAAAGCTGGACTGCCTCATTTTCACCACCTGTGCCCATGTTAGACCCCAACTCCCTTACCACCATAGCACATGTAATTCTGCTATACATCTGCCTTGATCACTGCCGCATCCTTGGCACCTAGTGCAATGCTTGGCACATGTGTATAAGCTCAATAAGTATGTGTTGCTTTGTTAGCTTGGTGAGTTAATTAGTGGAGCAGACAAACCTCAGAAATTTCAGTGGCTTAGTGTAGAAAAGGTTTATTTCTTGCTCATGAGAAGAGTTTTCTGCATGTGGCGACTCAGGGACCTCCTGGTTCTGTCATCCCAACTTAGGGCCCTGCAAGTCTCCATGGCAAGGAGGGGAGAGACGAAGGAGGAACATCAGCTTTTATCTGTGTCAGCCTAGAAATGATATGAATCCCCTTGGCTCATGGCCCGTCGGCCAGAGCAAGTCAGGTGGTCCCAAGTTAATAGCACAGGGGGTTGGGGAATGCAGGTAAGTTCCTGGGCTATTTGAAGCGCCCTCAACTGCTGCCCCACACTTTGAACTAAGGCCCCACCAGGGCATGGGCCTTGAGCATCCAACTCAGGCTCACTGGGCAGCTGCGTGTGCCAGATCCTGCCCGGGGGCTTTTGCAACATTTTCCTCGTGATCCCCTCCCAACACTCTAGGGAAGTAGCAATTACTAACTGCAATTAGCAGAGGAGGATGCAGAGGCTCATTGTGGTCAACTTCTTGCCCAAGTTCACATGGCCATCAAGGAGCAAAGCCAAGACTCGAACACAGGTTGGTTTGCTATTTAACTCCAACCCCAGTGCTTTCCCCATCATGGCCCAGAGACATTCTGGGTATAGACAGTCAAAGGGGCCTTCGAGACAAGGAAGGGATGGGACCAGAGAACGCAAGGGAACATGGTAAGGAGAGAAGAGCAGAAAGGATCAGACACAGCCTGGCGGCAGCTGGAGAAAATGTATCTACCATCTTCCCATGGTGTTGTTCAGGAAGGAAGCACTGGACTGGGAGAAATAGCTACTTTTATTGACCAGAGATGAAGAAAGAAGATGCCTTCTAAACAGGGTTTAATTTATTGGCTGCCTCGTACAAAAGTCCTTTAGATGCTCAAGAGAGTGATTTAGATTTTGTCTCATCTTTGAGAAATGGAGACCGTCACTCCCTGCTCTCAGGTTATTTTTGAAATGAACACTTTCTCCCCACAGAGAAGCTATTATTCAGAGTACCTTTTTTTTCCCCATCAACTTCTTTTTTTGGTCTAGTTGAATCCCAGAGGGGATAATAAATATATGGAAACCAAATAAAAGGAAAGACATAAAAACAACCACCGTTTTCAACAAACTACTTCGAACGAATGGGTTCAGGGTTGCTAACAGGTCTTCATCTGCTGTTCTGAATACAATTACAGCAATTTGGAGACATCCTCTGCTAAGGTGCTAGCGTCCACAGACAACTACCCAGCCCAGGCCTGTTTGAGTCAGGGGAGCTGGCTCTGTTGGGCAGCTCTCCGGAGTGACCCATGGAAGACCACTTGGGCACGGGGCAGTGCTCATCTTGAGAAAGTTTGCCTTTCTACCACCTCCACATCTGCCTCTCTAGCCCTATAATTTACATGCCCTAGTTCTGCCCCACTTGTGTTTCCTGGGACAATCTATAGGGGCACCTGTTTTATCAAATTTCTCACTCAGCACATAAAAAGTAGGCCACTGATTTGTTTCACAGAACCTGAAGCCTTGACCCTCAAGACATTTCAGGTTGTGTTACATCAGGTCATAGGTGGCTGCCATAGCTGGGGAAGTGTGGAAACCAGGACAGGACTTTGGTCCAGGGGCCACAGTGTTGGTTGAGGAAGGTGCGTGGAGTTGCAGAAGCTCTCCCAGAAAAGCATCCCTGCTGCTCTGATTATGTCACACGCTGCCTGAGCCCACCCATGGCTCCCTGTGTCCATTAGGATGAAATCCAACAAATCCCCATCATGCAGCTTCTGAGGGCTATAGTGTTCCAGCCTCTACTCATCATTCCAGCCCATATCCCATGATTTCAGTGTCCCGCATCACACTCTGGGGGCTGAGTCACTTCCAGTTGCTTCCATGTCCCATGCTGCTGTCACCTGATTGCCTTTCCTCCTGCTATGCCCACAGCCAGGTATGCCCTTCCTCTCTCTCCTGTTCATGCACACATATGTGCACACACACATACACACACATGCACACACATATAGACACATGCACACACACACATATACACACATACACACATGCATGCATATGCATTGCTACAGATTGAATGCTTATATCCCTCTCAAATTTCTGTGTTGAAATCCTCACCCCCAAGGTGACAGTACTAGGATGTGAGGCCTTTGGAAGGTGATTAGGTCATGAGGATGGAGCCCTCATGATTGGTAACATGAAAAAGCAACACCAGAGAGTTTTCTTACCCCTTCCATCATGTGAGGACATGGTGAAAAGAAGGTCCTCTACAAACCAGGAAGTGGCTCTCACCAGATACCAGTTCTACCAGCGCCTTGCTCTTGGACTTCCTAGCCTCTGGAACAGTGAGAAACACATTTCTGCGGTTTATAAGCCACCCAGTCTATGGTATTTTGTTGTAGCTGCCTGGACAGACTAACACACACTACACAAGTATGTGCTCACACATACTGTCCTCTAGGACCACTTCTATTCACTGCTTAAGATTAAACTCTGGATTGCCTCCTCCCAGAGGCCTCTCTGGCTGACCTTGGGCTAAGGAAAGGGAACTTTGTCAGTCCTGCCTTGTTTCCCCCTCATACAGGCCAGTGAGCTTGGATGGAGAGTGGTGGAGGGTGTCTCATTCATCTGTGTCTCCTTCCAAAGGAGACTTTGCTACATTCTACATTCAGCCAAAGAAAGTCTTGGGCAGAAAATATAAGGAAAAGGACAAGGGCCATCATGATTCATTCTTTTCTGATTTGTTTCTCTTGAAAAGTAGAGCAGCATTAAAGAAAAAGAAAAAAAAATGACACACAACACAGAACTGTTTTCATTCTCTATTTTTTCTTCTTGTCCATATTTTTTTTTTTTGAGACAGAGTCTCGCTTTGTCGCCAAGGCTGGAGTGCGGTTGCATGAACTTGGCTTACTGCAATCTCCGCCTCCTGGGTTCAAGCAATTCTCCCGTCTCAGCCTCCCAGGTAGCTGGCATTACCGTGTCTCAGCCTTCCGAGTAGCTGGGATTACAGATGCCTGCCACCACACCTGGCTAAGTTTTTTTTTTTAGTCGAGACGGGATTTCACCAAGTTGGCCAGGCTGGTCTCGAACTCCTGACTTCAGGTGATCCACCCACTTTGGCCTCCTGAAGTGCTAGAATTACAGGCCTGAGCCACTGTGCCCAGCCCTCCTTGTCCACATGTATACATAACTTAATAGTTGTAATCAGTACAGACAAGCTTGACATTTCCCCTGCTAATGAGAACATTTCCCCTGGTTCCTTTCTTGGGCTCAGTCCTGGGTAGGCACAGGAAGCTTCTACCCCATGCTGGAGCCGGTGGCAGCCCTTTTCCTAAAACCCTCCCTGCCAGGTGTTTGGGTTCCAGTTCCATTCTAAGCACCACCCCAAATCCTTCCTCCTCGCTCCACCCCCCAGTGCCCCCAAGTATCACTCCACATAGCTGCCTTTGTTCCTTAATGGGAGGGACTTGGCATTCATGGAACCCCTATGACATGCTTAGTGCTTTCCGCAGAGCAGCCGGTTAATGCCTGCAACAGCCTTGCAAGGCAAGTACTATGTCCCTTGCCCTACATATGTGGAAACTGAGGCTCAGAAGTGAGGCAGCTTCCCCACCATTTCAACTCTCCAACCCTGAGGCCTGGGACCTTGACTGTTCTTGAATCAGCTGATCCCAAGTCACCCACCTGGTACCCCAGGCACCTAACAAACACGGGACTGCCAGATGGCCACACACACTCCTGTTAGGGGCCAATTTTCCAGGTCAGGGGTAGAGTCAGGCTCTAACCGTGAAGTGTGTCCTTCCTAAGAGTGAGGGAAAGGCTTGGCTAAAAGCACAGAGGCACCGGACAGTCAGGACGGTGTGATCTCAGGAAAGTTCCTTCACTTCTGTCTCAATTTCCTCATCTGTGAAGTGGGATCTACCTAAGGGATGCTGTGAGGATTAAATGAACTGGTAAAAGCAGAGTCCAAACAGTGCCTGGCACATAGCAAACTGTGTATAATTGCCACTATTCTGATTATTTTCATCATCTCTGACTGTGGTACCTCATTTCTAGGCTGAATATACTCACCCCTAGTCTTCTGGACTTTCTACTATTTTTAATTAGGGGGTTGAAGCCTCACGAGTCATGGGGTTTCCTGATAGATAACATGATGCAGCCACACTATGTGACAAGTTTTTCTTTCTTTTTTTTTAAATTATACCTTAAGTTCCAGGATACAAGTGTACAACGTGCAGGGTTATTACATATGTATACATGTGCCATGTTGGTGTGCTGCACCCATTAACTCATCATTTAAAATAGGTATTTCTCTTAATTCCATTTTTAATGTCCATCATCTCTATTCCTGACAACAACACTGCAAAATAGGAATCACTACCACCAGTGTTTAGATGAGAAGATGGAGGTTCAGCGTTCCATGGTGGGCCAGACGCAGGGCCAGAAATCGCATTCGGCTCAGTGGGGCAGCAGGACTCTGGCTGTCCAATTCACCTTCCTAGCTTCACTGGATGATGTGGTGCTCAGTGCACGGAGCCACTGGGCCCACTGGGCCCTCCTCCTTGAGGATTCTGATGAGTGTTTTATTCTTACTTGGATGGTGTGACACCCTTTTCAGCAAGGAGCAGTAGCTTGGGGTAGAGTGGGTGGATTTGATTTTCTAAATCATCCCAGCTGTTGGCCTAGAGAGGCCAAAAAGACCAGGACTCTGTCCTCTGGGTCCGTCCCCAAGCCTGTAACCTCAGCACAGGTGCCGGTTACCATGGCGGCCATAGCACCTCTTCCCAGGTCTCTGGACAGTTTTCTTGGGAAAGTTGGGGTAAAAAGGCTTTCTCAACCCTTCCTTCCTATCGCCTTATTCACTCATCTCCACTTAAGTTTAGAGGCCTGCTCCATGCCAGGTCCTGTGATGAGCAGTAAGGATACAGAAGTGAGCCAAAAAGATACAGTCTCCTCCCAACAGGAGGAGGAAGAGGATCAAAAAGACACAGCCCCCTCCCCACAGGAGGAAGAGCACCAGAAAGACTCAGTCCCCTCCTAACAGGAGAAGGAAGAGGACAAAAAAGACACAGCCCCTTCCCAACAGGAAGAGGACCAAAAGATGCAGTCCCCTCCCAACAGGAGGAGGAAGAGGACAGGCCTGACAGCAGGCCCTCAGGGAAAGATGCAGGCCACAGAAAGATAGAGAATGTCTTCTGTCCTTAGAAGACAAGATGAAAGCTGAGATCTGAATAAGTGTGTTTGCTGTTGGGGGAACAGGGAGGAGGCCAACATGGCTGGAGCCGGGTGAAGCCAGGGAAGAGGGAGAAGATCCCCTTAGCTACTAAGACAAGAACAGCAGAATCATCCTCAACTCTCTCCTCACCCTCACATCCAATGAGTTATCTACATTCCCTTCTAGAAGTTTCCCAAACCCATCCCTTCTTATCCAGCCCTGGGTGCTTACTTTGGGTCAGTGTTCCCCTTCTCTGTGTGACATTGCCATGGCCACCTCTCCAACTGTCTGCAGCCTTCATCTGCTCTCCTGAAATCCATCCTTCCCCAGCTTTCTGAAACTAACATCTGGCTGTGTCACTCCTCACCTGCAAAACCTTCGATGGCACCCCATGATCTATGCTGTGCTGTCCAATTCCATAGCTGCAAGCCGCAGATGGCTATTTAAAGGTAAATCAATTAAAGTTCAATGAAATGTAAAATGCAGTTCCTCAGTTACATGGGCCACATTTCAAAGGCTCAATAGGCTCATGTGGCTAGTGGCTACCATATTGCACAGTATAGATACAGAATACTTCATCCCAGAAAGTTCTTTTGGACAGCATGGGACTCTATGGGAAACAAAAATCCAAATTCTTTGGCCTGGTATTTAAGTCATTAAACAATCTGGCCCCGGCTGGTTCGTCCCGGCTCATTTCCCACCAGCCCTTCCCATCACACTCAGCTCCAGTGTTTCACATGAACCTACAATTCCCAACCCTACCTGTGGTAGTGTCCTCTGTACCTTTCTGGAATTTACTTGTGCAACACATGCAGGTATGTATGGAGTGTGTGTGGACCTGTGTGTGTGTATATGTATTGTGACTGAGTGTGTATGTGTGTGTTCGTGTGTATGTGTGTATTTTCTCATTTTCCTCCCTTTCTTACACTAAGGTTTCTTTGGGGATGACAAAAATGTTATGAAATTAGATTATGGTGATGGTTGCACAACTCCATAAATACAGTAAAAGTCATTGAATTGTCACTTTAAATGAGTGAACTTTATGATATGTAAATTATATTTCAGTAAAGCCATTTTTAAAAAGAATGTTACATATACTGATATATACTGGTTTGCACCTTGTTTGTTCAAGAGAGCCTAGCACTCTTTCCCCATCACTGAATACAGAGCTTCCTCATTCTTTATACAGCTGCAGTGTATTTTGCTGTGTAAATGTTCCATCATTTATCTACCGTGTCTCCGACTGATGGCCTCTTGGGGTGTTTCCAGCCCTTTACTATTCTGGACAATGCTGCAGGAATAGCATGTTCCAAGTGTGCGCTGGTATATCCATGGAACAAATATCTCCAAGTGGGGTTGCGGGATTGCAGAGTAGCTGCAGTTGTCATTTTGACAGATGTTGTACAGCTCCCTCCACGGAGCTGGACAGATTTGCACATTCCCACCTGCAGTGGTTGAGAGTACACGTTTCCCCAAGCCTCACTGATAGCTTGCATCAGACTCATGTGGTCTATCAGTGCGCTTTTAAGTACATTACTCTTATAAGGGAGCTTGAGCAGCTTTACAGATATTTAAAAGGCTTTTGGATTTATTTTGGGGGGAACTGCCTGTTCGTGTCCTTTGCCCGTTTTTTATTAGATTACTGATCTTTTCCATCTTGATTTCTAGATGCTCTTTATACATTGTGGTGATTAAACCTTTACGATACATTTTTTCCAATTTGTTTTTTGTCTTTTGTTTTATTTGCCACATAGAACTTTAAAAGATTTTTTAAATCTTATTAAATTCATCAATATTATCTTCTCTGGCTTTTGGATTTTTGAGTGTCAGAAAGCCCTTACCCCTCCAAATTTTTAAAGGAGTTTGCCCAAACTTTGACACTTCCTGGCTCCATGCTTTTGCAATTAAATTAAAATTAAATTAAAATTGTGATCCACTTGACATTTAATCCACATGGCATTTCAAGGGGTGTGCATTGATCTATGGTGTATGGATCGAACCATCCTTTTCCACATGACCACATGTTTGTCCCAATATCATGTATTAAGTATTTATACCACACTGATTTGAGATATTGCTTTTATCATATACTAATGTCCTGGGTGAATTGGAGCCTATTTCTGGACTTTCTACTCTGTTCTACTGGTATGTCTATCTCTTCATGTGCCAATACCACACTGGTATAATTACTGCCATTTTAGGGTATAAAACGAAATTTAATCCAACTTGCCTGTGAAGCTTTCTAAGTTATCCTTAAACACATAGATCTCCCTCCCCTCTCCTCTTAATATACCAAGCATCTCTGCCCAGGCTTTGAGTTCCTTAAGAATAAAGCCTTGCCCTCTGAGCCTTGCCTATGAATGCAAGTCCCAGTGCCTGGGGTGGGATCTAGGACGTTCGTCCCTCCCATCACAGCAATATCCATCAAGTGCACAGGGCTGTAGTTTTCCGGATGTCACATTTCTCCTTACTTTGAAAATCAAGACACAGTGTCCCTTCTTCAGCCTTCTGACATTGTTTCCAGAGTCCTCCAGGATGTCTCAGACCCCTGGAATGGTGGCTCTGCAGTGAACTTGGCACCTTTTCTGGACTGGAGGCTCCTCTTCAGACTCCAGACACCAAGAGCCCCCAGGGGCTTACCCCTCCTCTCTTCTTTTAGACTTCAAGCCCTGCCGCCCCAGCCCTTCTGTGTCCAGTGGAGGTTCCCACTCTTTGTGCAGAAAGTGAAGTTGAATCCCTATTTACTTCTCCTTCCATCAACATGACAAGAAGGGCACTTTGCCTGTTTTTGGTGGTCACTCTTCACTGCAGATACCACAATGGAAAAAGCCATTTCTGTTGACCCTAGATATATTTTTTGCAAGTCTGGGCCAGCTCGTGGCTATCAGCTCTGTTTTAACATCAAGCCAATTTAAGAGCTTCCCAGCATTTGGCAAACATATCTGGAGCCTATCCTCCCTACCAGACCTGTGCCAGGTGCCAGAGGACACCAAGGCTGTGTCAATCTGTCCTTAGAGGGCTTCATTTCCAGTGCACAGAATGGATCGACACAGAAAAAGAAAACCCCAAATTACGGCATTTCATGGAGTGTGCATTGCCTGGGCTTGCTGGGTCCCCGATCTTTTTCCTGATGCAGAGGTTATCACACTGTGGTGTTTTCTCAAGCTGTCTAGTCCACCTCCTTACCCCACTTTACGAATAACAACAGAGGCTCAGCAAGTCCCAGGGAGGCCAGATGCAGAGCTCAGGATTGGAGCCTGGAGCCTGGTTCTCTGGCCTTCCACCAACCTGTCTTCTCCCTCCCTCCATCCCAACCAAACCAGTGCCACCGCTAGTCACAACAAACCTCCCAGCATCTCTCAATTCCCTATATTTCCCACCACCTTTGCTACTACACCTGGAGTCCAAGCCAGCATCTTATCTCACATGCATCATTTCACTGCCTCCTAACTGCTTCCTTCTGTGGTACTCAGGATGCTAATGGGATTTTTTCCAAAATGACATTCTGATCAGGTCATCTTCTTGCTTAATAATTCTCAATATCGACCTGGTGCTTTTTATTCTTATTATTTAAACTTTTATTTTGAAATACTTGCAGATTTGCATGCAATTTATAAGAAATTGTAGGGAGAGCCTGTGTACCTTTTATCCAGTTTGTCCCAGTGGCAACATCTTAAATCACTGTTTCCTGTTGCTTTTGAGATAAAGATGGAGATTGGTATTATGGTTTCAGCCTGGAGTTAGCGAGACCTGGGTTCAAATTTTGACTTCAACACTGACTGAGTGACCTTGGCAAGTTATCATGCCTCTTTGAGCCATGGATTCTTTCGGTATAAAATGTATAAGGGCATATATACCAAAGAGTATCTTGAAGTTCAAATAAGATAATGCTTATAAAGTGCTTAAAAAAGAGACTGACATATTGACTGGCATTCAGTAAATTGTAAAACATCTTGGAAAGGTCTAGCCCTTGTCTACCTCTTTCCATCCACAATTCCCCTTGCTCTCTCTGTGCCAGCCATGCTGACTTCTTCCTGATTCTTCCTCTTGTCCTTCTTCTTCTCCCACCCCAGGACCCCTGCACATGCTGTTCCCTCTTTCCTGGATGTTTCTCACCCCCGCACGTTGTTCTCTCTACTTACCCTTTAGTCTTCGGCCCAAGTGTTTCTTCGTCAGAGAAGCCTTTGTTGACCACACAGACCTCACGTTCCTTCTCTCAGTGCTGTGCATGCTTAATTTTCCCATACAAATACTCATTTCAGGATGAAAACATATAACCATTTGTGTTTTTACTGATTATTATCTCCTCCACTACACTATGAGTCCATGAAAGTCAAGATGGTGTTTTGTTCATCAAAGTATCCCTAGAACCTAGCACAGAGCCTGGCATTGAAAAGATACCAATAAATAGTTCTCAACTGAATCAATGAGCAAATGGCAAGGAGGGAGGAGAGGCAAGAAGGGCATGATGAGGACGATGGTGAAGATTTTATTAACAAACATTTACTGAGTGCCTATTAGATGTGACATAGTATGCTAAACATGCTGTATGGATTACAACCCAAATGTCCATCAGTGACAGACTGGATTAAGAAAATGTGGCACATATACACCATGGAATACTATGCAGCCATAAAAATGGATGAGTTTGTGTCCTTTGTAGGGACATGGATGCAGCTGGAAACCATCATTCTCAGCAAACTATCGCAAGAACAGAAAACCAAACACCGCATGTTCTCACTCATAGGTGGGAACTGAACAATGAGATCACTTGGACTCGGGAAGGGGAACATCACACACTGGGGCCTATAACGGGGAGGGGGGAGGGAGGAGGGATTGCACTGGGAGTTATACCTGATGTAAATGACGAGTTGATGGGTGCTGACGAGTTGATGGGTACAGCACATCAACATGGCACAAGTATACATATGTAAAAAACCTGCACGTTATGCACATGTACCCTAGAACTTGAAGTATAATAATTAAAAAATAATAATAATTCACAAAAACTTTAAATAACTGCAATCATTCTTTATCCAGCTTGATATTTTTCCTTAGCTTTTTACCCTGCCTGATAGTATCAGATTTCATCACTAATGTGAGCTTTGTGGACTTGGAGATTTTGTCTTCTTCCATTCTATGTCTCTAGAGCCTAGAACAATTCTGGTACATAATAGGTACCCAGTAAAGATCTTTGGAATGAATGATTACTGAAAGAATGAGTTATCACAAGAAACATGCAAGGTAGGTACAATTATTGCCTGATCCACATTTTAAACATGAGGAGACTAAAACTTGGAGAAATTAAATACCTGGTCCAGGTAAGAACGAGAACCAGGGCTTAAACCTGGGCCCTCTGACCTCAAAGTTTAACTGTGATGCTCTCCTGGATTTGGTTTCCCCATAAACAAACCCCAAGACAAGGATTCAAGTACAGGCAGTTTGTTTGGGAGTTGATTCCAGAAAATACCAGTGAGGGGAGAGGAGTCGCAGGGAAGGAAAGGCCAAAAAAGGATGCATCATTAAGCAACCCACAACTGGGGGCCACCGGAGCTCAGTCCCACCAGGGTCCTCGGGGCTTCAGAGCCATCCTCCCCGAGGGCAAGGGAGCCAGAGGATGTACACGCCAACTCCCATCAGTTACTTGTTGAGGGCTGCTCACAGTGGGTACCAACTCTCCAACAGGTCTGGCTTGCCCAGTATGTGGGCTGATGGTGTGCCTGCTGTCAGACAAGGGTTCTCAAGCAGAGTCACACATTTGCCCAGAAGATTGGAATGAAGCAATACCAGCACCTTTGTTGGATGCCATGCAGGGTCACCTCATCAAAAGGATGCTAGATCTTCTCTAAAGATGATGCCTAAAGACCAAATATTTATTGGAGAAAAACCCTTCTTCCTCCCCTGGACTCAGCAGCCCTCCTCACCTCCACCTTCTTCCTTTTACTTCTTGGGGTCCTACTGTCCTTTAAAGTCTGAATGAAATCCCATCCTAGGTCCATGCTGGGAGAAACCACAGAGATTGCATGACCCACCTTCCCACCCAGTGAAGGGGATCAGCCTAAGCCCTCAGAAAGGTCCTGTCCTTTGGAGGCAACAGTCTGATCTCTGGAGAGCCATTTTCGACCCTTTCTACCCACAGATTGCATCTGACCTGTCTGGGACATCACAATTCACACACACAGCCTGAAGACTCCTCTCCATCCCCAGTGTTGTCTGCAGTTTTCTGACATGACAAGGTTTCCTGCCTACAACTGCACTCACTGTTCCAGCAGCAACCCTGGCAAATATTAAATATATGGTCAATTTGAGTCCCCAGTGTTCTCCATCAAATACATGGCTTTCAAGTTAGATGGAGATTTCCATCTGAACTTGAGAGATTGCATCCTCAGTACCACAAATCAGGACAGGCTCTTTGTCCTAATTTAATTCCATCTTAATAAACACAGTCCCATGGTGCTATCAGTCCTTTAAGATACCATGAGCCAGAGTTGGCCCTCTGTGCCACACTGGCCTAGGTTCAGCCCAATGGTCATACTCTTTCTTGGAGAAGTGCAGTCAAATGAATTTCCCTTATTTCTAACCCCACCCCTCAACCACCACCACGATCTATATCTGTGCCTTCCTTCCCTTACTACAGAACTCAGCTAAAATGGCCCAGGTTTGCTTTTCTGAACATTTGGCTTCGTGCAAACCTGAGCTTTGGGGGTCCATCTTCTTTCCTGGGCTCCCCATGAGCCCAGGAATGTGTTGGATCAGTGGATGGATGAATCCTCAGCTCGGCTCCCAGGACCTATGGCTGCGAGCTCACCTTCCCTCTTGCCTCTCTCCTGTGCCTCACTTTGCCCCACACCCCTCACACCCCTCCCCTTCCATGCGTTTCCATGCCCGGATCATGTGCTGTGTCTGCCTGATGCGCCTTGCTCCTGTTTCCTCGTGCTCTTAGAAACATCCTTCTAGGATGGATAGGAATCAGCTGGCCTGGCTCTTCCCCTTTCTAGATCAGTGCCTTTGCTCATCTGTGACTTTTTTTCCTCAACTGCAAAATGGGGATGAGAAAATGATCTGAAGTCAGGTTCCCCAGAAGCAGAGCCTGAGGTGCGGATGCTTATGTGTGGGGTTTATTGATGGTATGCTCACAGGAGAAATCTATAGTAGAAGAAGACAGGCAGGATGGGGGCCAGCAAAGATGAGGTTCCCAGAGAAGTCCACTCTCAGCCTGATACTACAGGGACGACAGGTGTGTGAATTGCACCGCAGAGGTGCGGAGGCTGTTGCCACCTAGTGGTTCCCATAAGCCAAGGACAACATCCCCAGGAGAAGGGAGCAAGTGTGAGAAATCAACACCTCCACAGAGCTAGGGGCTGGGCAGGCTGGGGTATCAATAGCCTCGCTCACAAACACCTGCTCTATAGCATTGCTGGGGGGATGAAATCAGTATATTTCAAATACTAAGAAGAGTAATTGACATTTAACAGAGTTTAATGATTGTTTCTGTCATTTTGTTACTCTTTCTTTAAAACTCAGCTACAACTCCACCTCTGAAGTCTTCCTCACTGGCCATCTAGAGAATTAATTGCTCCTCTCCCAGGCTATGTCAGCACTTGGTGTTTTTGTCCTTTTTATTTAAATTTTTAAATTACACCAGTAAAACATAGAAATATTGTTGTAACAGGATCTGAAATATAGAGAGTAGAATGTCTTCCTCTCTAACCCACGTTCTCCCTGGGAGGAAAACCCTGTTAACTCTTTATTGGTGGCGCTTTTTAACTTGAGTATATCATCCTGCTTTGTTTAGGAGGAACTGAAGTTTCCTGGCCACATTTAGAGTTTTTTAATGGGAAAGACCTGACTTGTGATTCTTTTAACCCCTGCTCAAGAAATACCTGCTTAGCGTTGAGCCAAACTTTCTTGATCATAGTGGGGTGGGGTGTCAGAAACACATTTCCAGCCTCTGTGCCCCAGAGATTCCCACTCAGGAGACCTGCACAGGGCCAGGAATCTCTTTCCAGATTCTGGTAACAAGTTCTCCCGGTAAGTTAGGTGAAAATCCAGCTTGGAGAACGTTGTATTAAAGGTGGCTTCCATCGTATGAACATCTTGCTTATCAATTGGTTTAGATGCCTCCATTTTGCTTCATAGGATGATTATTTTGGGTGTGGGCACACATTTTTACTGTGGCTACAATAGTAGCACATTGTCATTGTGAGAACTAGAATACTTTAAAAGTTACCTTTAACCCCAGCACATGAAAACCACATCTAAGGGGCGTTCACAGGCCCCATGCATATTTTCAAGTCTGGCCCTGGGACCACCCCGCCATTCCCAGTTTTGCTCTCAGATATTTCCATCCCCTGCTTCTGACACAGACTGACAGGGACCAGGGCTTCTTTCTCTTCTCCTTATGAACTCGGGGATGACAGGTGCACCTGCTCACCAAGCACCAGCCGCTTCCCTGTCTCTTCCTCATCCCGCAGAGGAAAGTGGCCATTTCCCCCATCGCCTGCTGCCCTCACCATCTCTCAAGAAGTCCTCTGTTTTTTTTTTTTTTAAGTTATAAAGCAGAACATTTTTATTTACACAGCAGTGTTTTAATAACCAGCAACATTTTGGAAAAGAACTAGAAAAATAGTTAAAAGATAAATGGACTTATGCTTCAATGTTATGATTTTTCACATACACTAAAGTTCATTTTTACTTTTTTAAATCCTTGAATTTCGAAGTCCTCAGGTTTTAAGAGTCTGTCAGGACCCTATTTTTAGTGGACTGAGACTTCTCCTGGGTGGCCAGATTGTTGCGGCTTCCTCATGACCAGATGTGTGTCTGTGTTGGCAGTGGAGCCTCCTGTGGCCTCAGTCTGCACGTGCTAGTCACCTCGCATAACGTTCTGTCCATCCGGCAATTCTGTGTGTGTGAGTGCGCGCACACACACACACACATGGCCTGCCCATTCTCAGAGGAGGAAATTGAGGCGCAGCGAGGACACACAGTAGGGACAGAACCAGAATCAGGACTGGGATTTGATCCCTCACCTACCACCTTCCCGCTCCTGTCAGCTGCAGTGAGGTGCTGCTCCCACTCCATTCCCACGACCTCTGCATCTCTGAGGTGGACATGACCCCCGATATCCCGCCAGAGTGAGGAGAGGGCTGTGTGTGTATGTCTATGTGTGTCATAAACAACACTGATCTTCTACCTATTCACCCAGAGTCCAGCAGCTGCCAGCCTGCTAGTCAAAACCTTGTGGCAGCTATAACTCTGTTTGATCTTCTCAAAGTTTAGAATTTTTTTTTTTTTTACCAGTTGGTGACATTTAAAAATCAAGAATATTCACATAGAAATCCAGATGTCCACCTTCTCTGGAAAAAAATTGAAAACTGGCAGTCCAGGCCCACATTCCTGCTTAGCCACCATCCAGCGGAGTTGGGTAGTGGCTGTACCCATTTGACACCACAGATGCCACAGTCCGCACTACTCCCTATTACCTCCCAGTACACAGCCAGTGCCTACTGCTGCTTGCCACCTCACATACACTGTTGCTTTTTCTTATCGGTAGATTCCAGAGGAGAAAGCCATAAGTCAGAACCAGCCCACCTCCCTAGGTAATGCCTGGTCCTGCTACACATTTGAGTTTGAAATCCCTGCCATCCCTCAAGTCCCTACCCAATAATCTGTAAATCTCAGAGCCTTGGCATACAGTAGGTGCTGAAAAAAAACTGTAGCCCCCATTTACTGAGTGCTTATCCTGGGTGAGGCTATGGCACCTATCACCTTTTAACAGATGAACCAACAGGCTCAGAGTTCGAGCCGTGCCCAAGGTGAGTTTTGTCACTAGGACTTTTGTGGTGTCACTCACTTTTGCACTGAGCTACCTCTCATGGTGTGGCTTTTCATGCCTGTTCTTTTTGCCTTCTCAACTTACTTGCTGGTTTCAGAAGGTTTCATAAAAGAGATAGTAATTAAGGCCAAGCCTCAGCACCGTGGCTGGGCAGAGTCTGAGAGAGGAGAAAGGCATTTCACAGGAGGAAAAGGAGAGAGGAAGACATGGTGCAGTGCTAAGGGTGTGCTGGGAGGGGCACTGGCAACCCAGGTGGGGAAGGAATGGAAAGGGCACTTGGGGCCAGAGTGTGAAAGGCCCTGCATGGCATACTGGGGCTGTGAGACTTCTGAGAACACTGGGGAGCTATGAAGGGTTTTAGAACAGGACTGGGCATGATGAAGGCTAGCGCGGCAGCAAAATGGAGGCAGAGAGGATGGCACTGTGAGAGTCCAGAAGAGAGGTATCGGGGACCTGAAGAAGAGCCCTTCAACAGAGAGAAGAGCAGATTCCAGGCCCCATCAGTGAGGACATGGGGCTGGGGTGGGCTAAGGGAGAGTGTCTGGAGCTGGCCATCTGGACGCACTGCAGTGCCATTAGCTGGGATGAGGATGGTGGGAGGAGATATGGATTGGGGGCATCCCTGGGGTGATGTTCTCTCGTGCCCAGTTAGAGGACAGGGCTGCGGCAGGAGATGCAAGTGCTGCCTGCCAAGCTGAGCGCCAAGCAGCGAGAAGGGAGTGCTCTGGGCCAAGAAGGTCCTGGAGACAACTCCTGTCACACCTGCTGCATCACCTTCTCCACTGGCCTCCCTGGCCCCCTCTCTCCTTCCTGTACCTAAGCCTCCAGTAGTGAATGTCCTCTGCCCCATCCCCGGGCTGCAGAGAGTCGGTCGTGTTGAATTTTGGCCCTATGAATGGGCATCCCTGCCACTCCCAGGAAGCAGATGTTCCAGACACTCAGACCCCAGGGTCCCCCCAAGCTCCTCAACTCGTCAGAGCAAGGCCTGGGAAGGGGAGTTACCACGGTCAGTCCCTCCCCTCCCCATCTCCTCACTTCCTGCGAGCAGTGCATTTGGCTTTTTATAAAGCCAATAAATAAATAAACAAGCGGGCATGATTAATTGATGGTATGGAGCAGACCCAGGCGCTAGGAGTCAGGTGGCCCGGCTTCCTGGTGGAGCTCGGCTTTTCAAGGACCTGGGGTCTGAGCCAGGGAGGGGAAGCCTGCTTTGGGGAGGTGCTTTCGGTGCGTGTCTGGGATTTTCAACTTTCTCCTCAGGCAGGGCCACTGTCCTGGACTCCTCCAGTCCCTAAGCAGGGCCAGACTGGAGGCTGGGGGCTAAGCGTGCCCTTTCCCCCTGCCCTAAACTTTCTCGCCTCTGAGGAGGGCCCTTAGGCTAAGCTCCCTGGGATTGGCCCCGCGGTCCCCTCACTCCAAAGCGGGTCTCCCCATCTGCCTACTCCACACCCCATGGGCTCCACCCCGTGTGGCCAGTTCACAGGCTCGGGTGTGCAGGGGAGGCTTGGGGCACCCTGACCCCTGGGGAAGAATGGGGAGGATGCCTCCCAGAGCCAGGCTGGCTGTGGGGGTGGGGCGGGGACAGGGGCCTGTGCAGATGGAGGTACCTGGAGACACACCCCGGGGCAAGACTGGAGACCCTTCCCCGCAGCCCCACTGGTGCGCGCGGAGGTGGGCGCGCGCTGGACCACGCGCTCCCGTCCCGCGGGGCGCTCTCTGTTCGGAGTTTGGGGAGGGCCGAGGGGGAGAGCGCGGGGAGGAGGGAGCAGGGAGGGCGGGAGGGGGAGGCGGGCAGAGCGCAGTGCAGCGGTGGCAGAGGCGGCGGCGGAGGGAGGGAGGCGGGCGGGCGGCGGCGGGGCCGCGGGGCGAGGCGAGCGCGGGGCAGCCTCGGCAGAGGAACCGCAGCCGCAGCGGGGCCGGGCCGGGCCGGGCCGGGCGCGCACCAGTGGCGGCGGCGGCGGCAGCGGCGGCGGCAGCGGCGGCGGTAGCGGCGGCGGCAGCATCTCGCTCTCGGAGCCGGCGCAGGTGAGGCAGGGGCGGCCGGGCCCGGGCTCTGGGCCTCTTCCCCTCTCGCTCGTTCTCTCCTCGCTTTCCCCGCTGGCTTCCCTTCCGCGGGCGCTCGGCCCCGGAGACCCCCGCCGGGCCAGGGCGGGAGCCCGAGCCGGAGCGTGTCCTGGTCCCTTCGCCCCGCTGAGGCAGGCGCCTTATCAGCGGTGACCTTGAGCGGGCACCAGGCTGCGGGCGGGGCGGGCTGGGCCGGGATGGGCGCCCACGGACCCGGCGTCTGCGGGTGAGAGAAGGGGCGCGCCTTGCGCCTGCTGCGCGAAAACTTTCCGGGCTCGGAGCAGCCCCGGAACTGGGGGGCGTCCGGGACGCTAGAACCCCCAATTTCTTCTTCCCAGATAGCTCCGACTTCCCCACCTGGCTTCTCCTCAGTGTGGGGGCCTCCCTTTCTCTTGGCTCTGGTTCCTGCATGCTGGGGACAGGTTGAGAGCTATAGAGACTCACCCTGGGCCGGGGGCTTCTCCCTTCCCCACAGGTGGTTTGCAGCTGCTAAGAGCACAGGTGCTAGCACTCTGCCAAGTGCTCTCCGCATCTCTGGCCTCACCTTTTCCTAGCTCCCCTCCTCCTGGCCCCCCTGGCCACAGCCCTAACCCCAAGCATGCACCTGGTGACACAAGAGCTCGGAAGCCTCACATTCAGTGGGTCCTCAGATCCACAGCGTGATTTTTCAGCCCAGTGTCTAAGCCTCCTTCGGAAGGTGGACTTGGGCAGGTGCCTCAGGCCCTCAGGACGGGCCAGTATAGCATGTTTCTGGATACCGGGACTCACCCAGGGCCTGGCCACCTCTCCTTGCCCTGAGGCCTCAGGAGGAAGGGATACTCTGGGCTTTGGTGATGTCCTAGCTCTAGAAGCACTGCGTCCTAGAACATTAGCCTTGGAAAAGGGACATGAGGCCCAGAGAGGGTGAGTTGGCCTCAAGGTCACACAGCAGGGGGCAGGAGTGAAAACTGGACTTTCTTATAATGGGTTAGAGTGGATGAAGAGGACTGCTGTTTGGTTCCTACACCTGAGGGATTTGGGCTCTGGGACACTGTCTCTTACTAACTGTGTGACCTCTGGCAAGTCACTCCCCCTCTCTGACTTAGTTTCCCCTTATAGGGCTACTCTAATGGCTGAATGAGTTAATATTCTTAAAGTTCTCACTGTTATGCCCATGCCTAGTGTATAGTCTATATCCAAAACATTTTAGCTACCAGCTTGTGAAATTTCCTTTCTGAGCCCTGGAAGGGAAGCCAGAGAGGGTTAATCGTTCCCATGCCCTTCCACTTCTATGTGTGGGCTGGTAGGGACAGCACCTGCTGGGCTCTTGATCTGTGCCTGTCTATAGAATGTTAGGTAGAGACAAGCGTCCCAATGCCCTCAGAAGCCCACTGGAGCCACTGGGTGTGCTAACTCTGGGCTGTGATTTCCTGCTGCTGCCATGGCAGAAACCAATACCTGATGTCTGACAGAAATGACGACAAAACCTGGCCATAGTGTCAGGAAGTGGCCCCCTCTCCATACAGTCTGGTGGGAACAGCATCATCTTCAGTCCTCCTCCATCTGTACCACTCTTCTCCCCACCTCTGTGTGAGGTCATGCCTTCCCCCAGAGGTACTATTGGCAACAGAGGAGATGGCAGAGGGGTGGGGCTCATTCATTCATTTACTCACTCCCCAAGCCTTGATTCTTGCCTTCTCTGAGTCAGGAGGCATTTAGAAATACAGAGATCAACCACAGCTAGTGGAAATCAAACTCCTACCAGGTGCAAGCACTTACTAAGCACTCTCAAAGACACATTCATTTGTTCATTTGATCAATTTGTGTTAAGAACCTAATATGTGCTCAGCACTGTTTGATGTGCCAGGGACATATTACTAAATAAAACAGACCTGGTCCCAGCTATGTAGGCTGGCTATATAGTTTGTCATCCAAACTGAGATATCTTGAGAGTGAGAGGGGGCATGATTTATAAAAACACTAGGACTACAGAGCATAAACCAGGAAGGTCCAACCACACTGGGCTGCAGGGCCACTCTGCGACCTTGTGGAGTTTATATACCAATGTCTGGGGAGAATGGTTAGTATTTTTTGAGCAATTATTTTTTGCCAGGCTGTGTACGAAGCGCTTTTGGGGTTTCATCTGATTGAATCCTCACAATGCTGTGAAGCCGGTGTTACCATCTACATGCAGCTGGTTAGTAGTAGAGTTGGGACCACTCTGCTACTGACTTGCTGGGCTACCATGCTTCCCTAGAAATGGGTGAGACCCAGAGTCCAAGTGCTTGCACTGTCTCAAAGAAGATTCGTAGGCAGTAGCACAGATGATGTAACAGATGTGCAGTGGGAACAGAGTCTGCCTGGAAAAATCAGAAGCAGCTTTCTGGAGCAGGGAACCTCTAACCTGCACCTTGAAACATGAGTTATGACTTTGACAGACTGTGGGGAGGACATTACAGGCCCAGGTTGCTAGGGCTTGGAGGTGTGGGGGTTTGTGGTCTATTTAGGAACACCACCCCCACAATACATCCAGATCGAATGGCAACAGGACAAGAGTTAGGTCTGAAACAGCAGGAGTCAGCAGAGATTAAGTCTAAGCCTGGTGCTATGGGACATGATAAGTTCTGAATTTTCGAAAGATGTTCTGAAGATTTGACTGTTCTGTAGGTAGGGAGCAGAGAGGGAATTTGTTGTGCAGGATTTCTCTTGACAAGAATTTACTATAACCCAATCCATACTATGGACTGCCTGAAAGGTCATGGAAATCATTTTGTTATATGGAATCACTGCAGAAGAATTTTACCAGCATTTGTAACAGCAGAACAGTTTCACTAAGCAAACTGATTGCCAGCAAGAGAAATATTAACCTACTTAAGGGAGAGGATTTTTAGTAGCATAATTTGCAAATAAGAGAATATGCTCATTATAAATTAAATCTTTTCTTTGTGTTAAATTACATACAAGAAACTCTAACTTCCTCCTCCCTTCCCTCCTCTTTGTATCTCCCCTGTTGTCGTATAAATCTGTTGCAGAGTAATAAAACTGCATTTCTTTAGTAATGTCTTATTTCTCAGACTTTTCATTAATTCAAACTGGCCTCCTTTCCACCCTCTCCAATTAAGTGGAATTATTAAAACTTTATGGTATCTAAAAATTGGAATCTGCTAACTGAACCCAAAAAAGGGAGCTAACTACTGGGGCCTTGGGATTGAAAAATCAGGCTAGAAATATTTGGGAAGCAGAAGAGAATTTGATGGGAAGGAGGAGGGAGCAGGGCCGGCTTTGTGGACGTGTGGCCTGTGCTAAGAAGGGCTTCCCACTGGATTTAATGCTCTGCAGTCACCATATTGCAATTCTTAGCAGTTTTTGAATAGGGGGCTACATGTTTTCATTTCGTACTGGGTCCCACAAATTATGTAGCTGATACTTGGAAGGAGACAGCAGGGAAGAGGTGGGTGAAGAAAAAGGTAGAAAGAAGAGAAGAGCTATGGATAGGGCAGAGAGAAGAGAAACTGGCATTTTTTTTAAGCCCCTGCCATATGCCACGTGCTGTGTGAGATGCTCTTCCATGTGTATCTATTTTCATGGCAATTCTAAGACGTAGGTGATATTATCACAGTTTTAAAATATAGGTTTTATTATTATTCAGTTATGGCAAGGCCAACCACTCAGAAAACCACCCTGAAAAGATTTTTACTTGAGATTCCTAAGAGGTGAGGACATGCTATGCCATGCAGAGCCACATGGGGAAGCCCTAGGGTCAGTCAGGAGGCAGAGGGAGTGAGGGGAAGATGGGGTAAGAGCCTTTACTGTGGTCTCCACGGGGAGGGACGAGTGAGGCAGGCTAAGCAGGCTCAGGGTTGGCTACTTTGAATAGTTTCAGCAGGCTCTGGGGCACAGTGGCTGTTCCTAGTAGTATGGTACCTGGCCCCAGGTGATTAGGGCAGGGCAGTGTGGCCCAGTGGGCAGGGACTCCATAAAGGAAGTGGTTGGGAAGATGGGCTGAGCATTTATGAAAGGCGCCCTCATGGGCCAGTCCTTCACTATGTCAAATAGTCCCTCCAGGGTTAGCAAGGCCCCAGATGTCAAAGCATCATTTGCAGAAGCTAGAAAACATGGTTATTACAATCCACATTTGACAGATGAGAAAACTGAGACTCGAAGAGATTTCCATAAACTGCCCAGCCAGAATCACTCAAGTAGAACGGCTGTGCGGGCTGAAAGGTGTGTGCTGATCCGGAGTTCTAGGAAATGGCAGATGTTGGGATGGTGTGGGAGTGGGCCCCATAAATAGCATCTCTCCTCCACACCCCTCCAACAATTTGAGGAACAAATGAGTGGCAGGTAGAGAACCCGAATATATATTTTCTCCCTAATAGAACAGAAGCAAAGTTGGAGGTCCTGGCTTCATGTGACAGTGAGGGTCAAATGGGGGCCTGCTAACTGATTCCCTAGAAGGAAGACCACGTGGAGGTCCTGCCCAGGTAGGCTTCACTCAGGTACAGAGGGCACAGCCAGGACAAGCTTTCTGCGGGCAGGACTCCCTCCCAAGAGGAAAAAGGGCAGAGATGCTGATTGTAGCCCATCCTTCTTCCCCAGTTGACCAATAAGAGAAGACACCCCGCCTCCTGAGGGTGGAGCCAGGAAAGGCACGGGGAAAGGCTGGGATGAGCCACTGAGGATTGTCTCCAGGGGAGAGACCTTTGAAGAGTGGAGGACTGGGGATGTTCGTGCTAAAGCCTGTGACCGCCTTTCTTCCCTCATATATAACAGTCTGTAAGGTTGGGCATTTCACAGGGCCATAAGGAGAGGGGCTGCATAGCTTCCATCAGGCTTCCAGAGGGCTCTGTGACCCGAGAAATAGGAAGCAGACCTAAGTTACAGAGAAAAGGAATGATGGGAGTGGGGGAATGAACAAGCCTCAGCTAATCTCATTACAGAGTAAAGGGAATATCCATTGATATTAGGAGAATGAATATGACAGGGAGAAAATGCCTCCCCGTTTTTTCCAGCAGCAGCTCAGGTGCTATAAATACTGTGGCTTTGTAACATAACATCTAGGCAGGATTCTGGGGAGATGTAATGACCCGGTTCCTTATTTCAAAATACAAAAAGTGGGACTTAGGAAAATGACCAAAGCTTGTGCTGGGCTGAGCCCAAGTGAGTGGCCGTGCACGCAGATGAACCAGGAAAGGCCGAGCAGATCTGTTTAGTGTGTCCGTAGGCAATGACAAGCATCAGCCCTGAGCTAGGCCTGTGCGATGTTCCATCCTCTCTATACCATTCTGCCTGGGAATGAGTCAGTGCTTTCTAATTGTGTCGCTGTGATCTTAGGTAAGTGGCTTCAGCTCTGTCTGTCTCAGTTTCCTCATCTATAAAAGCGATCCTAACAGTGCCTGCCTCATGAGTACCTTTGGGAGAATGACAAGGACTAAGACAAGTCAAGGTCTCAGAATAGTGCCTGGCACACGTGGTAAGCACTTTCTGGATGTCAGCTATTAGTGTTACTATCGTCATCACCTTGTAATTTACAGAGCACTTTTCACATATATTTTTTACCTTCTAATCCTCACAGCAAGCCTGTGATGTGGCTAGATAAATACCACTTCCTTTCCACCACAAGGTGGCTGCTCATTAATGAAGCCAGATCTCAAATCCAGTCCTTGGGTTTTCAGTTCCAAGCTGATCTCACTGCTGTGGTAGCCACTCTGGGTAGCTGGAAGCCCACTGGTATGAAGATGTTGCTATCAGCTACTTCCTGGATTCATGAGCTTGGGAGATTGGAAAACAGTGAAATATTAGGCCCTGATAGGGGGAGGTTGTGAGAAGAACAAGGAGTACCCAACAAAGGAAAACTGGGCCCCAACATCTGTTGCCCAGTTGTCACTATGTTTCTCAGAAGGTGAGACTGACTGGCCCTCTTCTTTTTCAAAAACAAATGTGCATCCTCAGACGTAGGCACATAGTAGATGTGTGTGAAGAGTGATGGAGGACTGGAGATGTTCTTGCTAAAACCTGTGACCACCTTTCTTCCATCATACATAACAGTCTGTAAGTCAGGGCATTTCGCGGGGGGTGTAAGGAGAGGGTCTGCATAGCTTCCCTCAGGCTTCCAGAGGGCTCTGCAACCCGAGAAATAGGAAGCAGACCTAAGTTGCAAGCAAAAGAAATGATGGGTCTTTTCTTTTTTAAAAAAAAAATTGCATCCACAGACTTGGGCACATAGTAGGTTATTAATAAATGTACATTGGATGAATGCATTTCTTATAAAATGCAAATTGTCACTCCTCAACAACAATGATGGGTACAACCACAATGAAAACAACTCTCTAGGATGAGGCCACCTTGCCTAAGTGATTGCTGTTCAGTGTTTCTCAGAAACTCATGGTAGGCTGTCAACTTGTGATTAACTTGAAAAATCTGCTTTTGGCACTACTTGGAGAAATGAACTGTTGAAGTGAACATCTAGCAGCCATAATATAGAACTAGGTGAGCCATGATGGGTGAGGGCATAAGGATGGTGCGGCATATAGGTGGGATATAAAAGGCTTCGTATATAAGAGTGGTATAGAGACAGATGCCACATTGGATGGAATCTCTCCAATGCTGCCATCAGGAGTAGATAAGAGCACAAGGCCAGGAAAGTTCCACTGTCTCAGCAAATATCTCAGCAAATCAGTGCCTTTCTTGTCCTCTTCCTCCTCCCCCTCTTCCTCCTCTCGCTCTTCTTTTTAATGTACTAATTTGGTTTGGTTAGTCATTCGTGCTATAGAAATATCTCCAGTTCCTTACTCTCTAGCCACATGATAAATTGAATTTATTTACTTCTTTTGACATTAGTCATAGCCACATGCCTTACTTTGGCCAATGAGCTTTGAAAAGTGACATGTGTCATTTCTGGATGGAAGCTTTAATAACCACCATGCTGTTTGCTACTTTTCCCCATTTATTCTCTTGGCAATCAAGGCAGCATGGAGATGGAACCTCCCTCAATCTGGTTGTCTGAGTGAGAATGACACAGGGCAGAGCTCACAGCCAACCCATGGTGGACATGTAGCATCAGTGAGAAGTAAGCCTTTATTTTAAGCTATGGCACACTGGTCATGTTTGTTACTGAGCATAACTCAGTCCATTCTAACAGTTGCCTGTAGGGCATGGACTGAAATAATCACAACTTGTTTGGAGATGTTTTTGAGTCTTTTCATTCCTTCAAGAATGATGCCAAAAATGTTAGTGTTTGGGTGTTACGAACACAAAATGGAGGAGAGACACGGCCCTGCGAGGTAATGGCTAGTCTCCCTAGCATGCACGGCATATGTTGACTTCTCCAATTTCACCCTGTCCTCATCTCTCCATGCTATCTCTCCATCTTCATACCAGTGGGCTTCCAGCTACCCAGTGCCTGACAAGTCCACAACATCTTTGAAATGGGACACTTGTTTGCACATCTCCAGGCCTTTACTCATGCTCTGCCTAGAATGGGACATCTCCCAGGAAATCATGCTATTTGATGAGTGACTTGGGTGGAGACAAGCACATGGGGGAGAGGGGAGCATTGGGCTTTTTCTGTGAGTCACAGAAGGCAGAACACTTAAGACAGAGAGTGATATTTCTGTGCAGTGTGAAAGAGTTTGCTACCAATAGAGCTTTGTCTGGTGCAGAAATGAGCTCACCACACTAGAAAGTTTCCAAGCAGAGGCGGGTGTCATGGAGGGGGATCCAGGTCATCAGAAATATAGCACAGTCTCCAGTCCTGTCTCACACGACTTTCAGGAAGATTGCCCAAAGTAGGTTGATTTTAGCTGTGACTCTATATGTATTTTTTTCTCTTTTCAAAATAAAAGTAGCTTTTTTTCCACATTGTCTTAGTCTGTTTGTGCTATTGTAAGAGGCCACCTGAAACTGGGTAATTTATAAAGAAGAGAACTGTATGTGTTCACGGTTCTGGAGACTGAGAAGTCCAAGAGCAAGGCACTGGCATCTTCTGAGGGTTTATTTACTGCATCATCTCATGGTGGGAGGTGGAAAGGTAAGAGTGAGGGACAGCAAGAGGGGGCTGAACTCACTTTAAAAACAAACCCAATCTCACCATAATGAACCCACTCTGGAGATAAAAACATTAATTCATTCATGAGGTCAGAGACCCCATGATCTAATCACCTCTTAAAGGCCCCCCCTTTCAACACTGTTGCATTGGGGATTAAGTTTCCAATGCATTAACTTTGGGGAACACATTTAAACTATCACATCCCCTAACTATAGAGATGTTACATAATGATTATAGAAAATTCAAGGGGTATTGAAAAATATAAAGAAGAAAGTGAAACTCTAATTAAACACCACAAAACAGAGCTAATCTCCATTAATATTTTGTCAAATGTCCTTCCAGACATTTCTCTATGATTGATAAATAGATATTGTTTTTCTATCCCTTTCTTTCACTCAGTAATAATGGTCATCTTAAATATCAATAAATATACCTCTACCTTATATTTTATAAGTGGCTTTGCCATGATTTATTTAATGTATTCCTTTCTCATGGGCATCTAGGTTGTGTCCAGAATTTTACTACTATAGACAACACTGTGATGAACATTCTTGTATGTGGACCCCTGGGCACATGTCCAGGCATCTTCTGAGGATAAATTCCTAGAAGTGGAGTCAATGAATCAAAGAGAACTGTTTAGGGTGAAAGAAGAAAAGAGAGCTATGATATGATCAGGCAAAGAAATCCTTCCTGGCTTAGAGGCAGCTTGCAAAGGGTCTGACAGAAGAGAGATGAATAGGTGACTGCGGCTGGGCTGGAAGGCTGGAGGGAACCAGGATATAGGAAGTAGAAGAGAGGGAGGAGGAAGTAGAAGGAGCTGGTTTTCAAGGCCCATAGGGCTTTAGAAGACCATCCCACAAGCAAAGGGTAAGAGTGGATGACAGTTATGATTTATGTAGAGTCAGGTGATCACAAGTGCTTTCATGTGCACAGTCCCTTTGGAGCCTCACCACCACATTGCAAGGAATGTCTCCATCCCCATTTTATGGGGGAGCAAAGCGAGGCCTGGAGAGGATGTGGCAAAAGGAGCCATTGTCCTCAATTATAGTATGTGGGCTCCTTCACAACTCCAAACCTATCCTTTGCACATACCCCAGGCTGGCTCATGCCTCCAGTCTTTGCAGATGCCATTTTGTGAGAAGCCAGCTCCTGCTCACCCTTGCAAAGGAAGACCGGTCACATGAGACTTTTTATGAAACTTTTCCTCAGACTCCCTTATCCCCACCACCCAAAGCAAGGCAGAGCTGGTCAGGGTCCAGGAGGGATGTTCTGCAGGCCATTGTGTTAACCATTGTGTACTAACTGTTGAGCCAGGGAGCCTGCTTTTGACTTCAGTGAATTGGATTTTCTGACTCAGCTGACTTAAACATGTGTCCCTTTCTCATCTCACATAATCAAAGGTGGATTAGCTCTGGAGTTGGTTAGCCTAGTGGCTCATCCATGCCATCAAAACCCATGGATGGTCCTTCTGTCTTTCTCTCTGCCATCATCAACCAGAAGGCATTACCCCTGTCCAGAGCATCCCCTGAAGATCTCACAGCACCCCAGGGACAAAAGGCAGGAGGTATCTATGTGTTTCTTTTATCAGGGAGGAATTCTTTCCCAGACATCCCAGCCAACCTCCTCTTGTGTCTCATTGGCTGGAATTGGGTCACGTGGCCATGCCTAAACCAATCATGGCCAAGGAATGAGCCCAGCAGAGATTAAATGGACCGGGACTTATCTCTGAGTCAGTTGAGAGCACAGGTAGAAACTGAGGCAGTCAGGGCTCTGCCAGCCAGGAAGTAGCAGGGAGTGTCCACTGGGGAGCAGCCCCTAGCATCTGCCCCAACTGTGCGCTGATTCTCCTGCCTCTCATCTAGGCAAGGAGCTATGTGAGAACAAGGATTGAGACTTATTCCTTCCCAAGTCCCTTGAAGGCTAGCACAGGGCAAGGCACGTGGTAGGTATTGAGAAAGTATTGGCTGAATGAATGAATGAATGAATCAGTGAGTGAAATCAGTAGATGTTTCTCCATCAAACCCTGCGATTTAGGATTTGCTGCACACCTGTCAATTTGAGGGGATGGTTTAGGTACTTCAGAGAGTGTAGGAATGGCTTTGTCCTCAAAGATGTTGCAATTTAGTTGTGGAGAAAATACTAGAACCTAAGAAAAAGTTGGACTTGAGGCCTGGCCTCTAAGCAGACTGTATGTGTCATGGGGTGGGGGACAGGGATTGTATCCATAGGAAGAGGTGCCACAGATGGGTAGAGGTATGTGGTGGAGAAAAACATCTGTGTCCTCAAACAGTGGAGGAGAGTGCGATAGAGACTAAAGGGGAATCTTTCTGGAGGGCCTACTGTATGTTGGGTATTGTCCTTATACTTATTTTGTCTCATCTTTCCTGTGTCTCTATGGAGTAGATCCTTCTATCCTGATTTTATAGATGCTGACGCTCAGAGGGTGAGGTTGCTTACCCAAAGTCACACAGCCAGGAGGTCATAGGATCTGGCTTAGAGCACAGATCTGTTCCGAAAAGCTGGCTCCCTTCTGCAAAGGGGCTGTGATGACCATTCAGGGCTCACTTGAGACCAGCAGGTGGTGGAGTGACTCAAAGGGAAGCCTGGAAATTGACAAGAAGGCCTAGGAATGGTGTGGTGCAGTGAAATTGCAGAGGAATAAAAGGATGATGGGAGAGGTGTTTGTAATAGGATTCAGGGTGGGCTTAAGGAGCCATGGTCTTTGGCATCACATCTGACTTCAAATCCCTGCCCTGCCAGTGAACAGCTATGTGACCTTAGGGAAAACACTTACCTTCCCTGTACCTCAATTTTCCATCCATAAAATGATGATAATAGTTCAATGTTTCCAGTACAAAGCATATCACAAAAATTTAATAATGGAGCTATTCTTACTATCAATAGTGTTGTTATTGGTTTGGAACTTGGTAGGTAACCAGACCTAACGGTGACTCCTTGGTGCGGGGGCCCTGGGCTCCCATTCTATCTTGGTTACCACCTCCACATTTCACCTTGACTCCATTGGCTTTCCTGCCAGTCTGGCTTTCCATTCTTCACCCGAAAAGTAAGGGGATTGGGATGGTTGGTTTCTAGCATTCTCTCTTGCCCAAACTCTGCACTTGTGTGAGGTGGAAAGGGGAAGCTGCAATGACTAAAGGGATCAGAACCAAGTGAGGGGGTGTCAGGGCTGCTTTTGTTTTTGAGAAGCAGAGGGAGGGCAGGGCAGGGGATGGAAGGAAGAGCAACCAGGAGCCAGAGGAGGCTGCAGAGTCAGCAAGTCCAGGCAGCTGTGGAAACCCCGCGCCGGGCAATTTGGAGATGGGCATGGAGAGGAACAGCTGAAACCAAAGGAGGCAGAAAAGCGTGGAGAACATCTGCATCTGACACCTGCCCTCGCTGTGGGAGAACCAGAGAGAGAAAGAGGAATCAATTGCAGCTCATCCTGATGTTTAATACCTGGGAGGCAGGGCTTTGAAGACGGTGTGTTCAAAGACTGAAATTGAATTTCCCCAAAGTTTGCAGGAACACTGCAATTATGCCGGAGAACATGTCTATGAAATCCCCTTGGAATCTATTTTTGGGCACAAGGTTTTATAACCAGAGTCAGAAATTGAGTGGAAGTGTGTGGGAGGCTGACCCTGGACAGTTTCCATGTTGGAGAGGAGAGGAAAGTATTTTTATCTGCAAACACCGTGTTTCATAGGGTGAGGCTGGGGAGGAGGCAGTTTCACCACTTTGGGTTTCTCACCCACTGTCATGTTAAGACGAGAACTATCTTTGACAGAAGTTGTTCAAGTTCCTTACTCAGAGTGGGTGGCTGGGGGCTGGGGATTGAGGCGGGGAACTTATGTGGGACTTTTGTATGTTGCAACCAAGACATCTGAGACTGACTTTGCCAGAGACTTTTTCAGATCTGTCTTGTGGGGATGTCACCATGCGCAGGGAGCTTTGCCTAGCCGAAGATTTCCTCCTGCACTGCTGTATCACTATTAGCGATTGCCATGTGACAAACTGCTCCAGAGTCAGCATCTTAAAGTAATAAGTATGTCTTGTTGCTGAAAAATCTACAGGTCAGCTAAATGATGCTTCTGGTCCTGGCTGGGTTCTCTCACTTGTCTGTGGTCTGTTGTAGGTCAGGTAGGTAGCTCTGCGGATCCTGGTGCGTTCTCTCACTTGTCTGTGGTCTGCTGTGGGTCAGGTAGGTAGCTCTGCAGATCCTGGTGGGCTCTCTCACTTGTCTGTGGTCTGCTGTAGGTCAGGTAGGTAGCTCTGCGGATCCTGGTGTGTTTTCTCACTTGTCTATGGTCTGCTGTAGGTCAGGTAGGTAGCTCTGTGGATCCTGGTGGGCTCTCTCACTTGTTTAGGGGTTGGCTGGCTCTAGGCTGGTCTGGGATTACCTCAGTTGTGACAGCTCTCCTTTGCTTCATGTAGTGTCTGCACTAGCCTGTGTTTGTTCTCGCGGCAGTGGTAGAGTTATGAGAGAGAGAGAGCAAGCAGCATGCAAGGACTCTTGAGACTTAGGCTCAGAATTGGCAGTTGATATGGTTTGGCTGTGTCCCCATCCAAATCTCACTCTGAATTCCCATGTGTTGTGGGAGGGACCTGGTGGGAGGTGTTTGAATCATGGGAGCAGGTCTTTCACGTGCTGTTCTCGTGATAGTGAGTACGTCTCACGAGATCTGATGGTTTTAAAAAGAGGAATTCCCCTGCACAAGCTTGCTCTCTCTGTCTCTCTCTCTGCCTGCTGCCATCCATGTAAGACGTGGCTTGCTCCTCCTTGCTTTCCACCATGATTTTGAAGCTTCCCTAGCCATGTGGAACTGTAAGTCCATTAAACCACTTACTTCCATAAATTGCCCATTCTTGGGTATGTCTTTATTAGCAGCATGAAACTGGACTAATACAGCAGTGTCACTTCTAGTGACACTGTTGGCCAAAGCAAGTCATAGGGTCACCCAAAATTCAAAGAGTCGGGAGATAGACCACCCCTTTTAATCACAAGGAGCCACAGCATCACACTGGAAATGGCTTGGATACAGGCCAACCATTAATTAGGGCCATAGATACTGTCAGTTTGCACAACTGCCAACATCAGCATTGACCTCTAGGGCTGTCACCAGAGGGGGAGGGGGAAAGGGGACAGGCAGACATTCGTACTTAAAGTCTTTGTAGTGCCCAAGATCCCCTTAATGTGCAAAGAGTTTTCCAGAAGTGTTTTATTGGTAGCATCAGGAAAATGTATATCCCCAAACAATGAGTGATCAATTTCCACTCAACAGAGTGACAGAAATTGAAAAACGTGATGCTATCAGTATTGGTGATAATGGAGAGGAAATAGGTGCCATATACTCTGCTGGTCAGAGTTTCCATGCCACAGCCCATTGAGGGAAATTCAGCAGCACCTACTTGAATTAAAAATGCATTCATGTGTTAAACAGCTGTGGTCCATCCACCCCATGGAACAGTACTCAGCAATAAGAAAGAACAAACTATTGACACATGCAACAACCTGAATGAACCTTGAGAAGTGCAAAATGCCAGTCCTAAAAGGTTACATATTGCATGATGTCATTTATGTAACATTAGTGAAATGACCTAATTACTGAGATGAGAACAGACTGCTGGTTGTCAAAGGTTAGGGATGGGGGAGAGAGACATTTAGCTGTAAAGGGGTAGTCCGGGGAGTCTTGTGGTGATGGTCCAGTTGAGTACCTTGATAGTGGTGGTGGGTATGCAAAGGTAATGTGATAAAATTGCATAGAGCTACATATGTACTTGTGCACACACACAGACACATACAAAGATGGGTGCCTGTATAACTGGTGAAATCTGAAGAAGCTCTGTGGATTGTAACAATGCCCATTTCTTGGTTTTGGTATTATACTTTATTTATGCAAATGTTAACTTTGGGGGAGCCTGGGGGAAGGAGTGCATGTGTCTTCCCTGTACATTTCCTTGCAACTTCCTGTGAATCTTTATTTCCAAATAAAAAGTTATAAATAAAGACACAGGTGCTCTGGCCTGGTAAATCCACTGCATGGCGCCTGCAACAGAGACATGGTCCCATGCCCAGAGAGGCTTATGCAGAGATGATCACTGAACATCATTGGATATCAAAGCATTGGAGCGACCTAGATGTATTTGTTCACCTAATAATCATCTATTGGCTGCCTACAATGTGCCAGGCACTGTGCCAGGCTCTGGGGATATAACCATGACCAAAATAGACCAATTCCCTGTCCTCGTGGGGTTTGCATTCTAGTGATTGCCCCACAAGAGGGAGCTGATTCCGTGTAACAAACAAAGAAATGAGGTAGGCTCATATCTCTATTGCTAGAATAGTTCTATCTCTGGAACACATCACTGCAAAGAAACAGCAAGAAGCAGAATCAGGCATTTGTTACGCCATTTGTTTTAAAAATAACAAAAGAACCACAGTCAAATGAAGGAAGGGTCAAGCTTTGGTGTGCACTTTACTGGGAGTTAATCCTGTCCACCTAACTGGAATGGAAGCCTGTGAGGGCAGGGGGTTTTGTCTTTTTTGTTCCTTGCAGTGCTCCCACACCAGAGCAGGCCTGTCACATAGGAGGCACTCACACATCTGCTAGGGAAAAGAGTAGATTGTACCCATTTCACACGTTGGCCGATGGAAGCAGGAGGCCCTTAGCCATGGCATATTGGATTCTCCACTATGAGAGTTAATGAAATGTGCGTTGTATATCCATGACTTTAAAAATACCAGATACCATTTCTTTCAACTTTGTCATCAGAAACATATTCCCCCAGCCCCAAAAAAGTGTGATTGTCAAGCCTTGGGTCCACAGGTTGTTGGTTGTGGAATGACTTCACACTTTTGTGTTTTGCCATACAATGTGTCAGGCAGGCCTTCCTGCATTATCTCATTTAATGTGTCTATCAGTCCTTTCTGGAAGAAAATGGACATTCATAGATCTTCTATCTGCCCCCAGGCCCCATCCCCTGAGGTAAGTTTGTAGGCACACAATGACAGGTGACTGGAAGCAGAAGAGCCTGTTGCAGGATCCGGGGCCGCCAGTGAGTAAGGCCCAGTCACCCACCCACATAGGAATCCCCTGGTGAGTGCACAGTGTCTGGCGGGTGTGGGCTCCCATTTTCCTCTGCTCCTGGCTCATTCTGTCCCCCACCACATGTCCTGGGGTCAGTGACTGCTCCTGGGCATATCGCTGTGAACCAGGCCCACTGCTGTCCTCATAAACTTGCAGGCTAGTCAGGAGGACAGAGAAGCAGGCACAAGGTCTATCCAGTGTTGCCCTGGGCAGCCCGGGAACCTACATCCTGGAGGTTCATAACCCACAAGGTGCTGCCATTCCTCACTGTTCCCATCAGAGGATCATAAACCATCCTTTCAAGTGCCAGCCAAGACGATGAAACATGAAGATGCTCTTGAGGTCACCAAGAGAATCATTTCAGACCCAGGGATCCCCCCAGAACGTGCGCATCCAGTAGCTGTGATTGTGACCTCGATGTGTCCCCTCATCCATCTCCTGTCGGGTGCCTGTGAACGTTTATTACCCTGCTGCAGAAAAAGTCTGTGAAGCCAGATGACTTGTCTGCAGCCGGCAAGCCTCGGCGCCCACAAAGCAGAAATTAATGAATGACGGTTGGGGAGAGAGGCAGGGAATAGGACAGCAGCTATTTTAGGCTCACTCTGCCAAAGCAGATCCTAATGCCTGCATCTGTGTGTTAACTCCGTCTGCCCTTTGAAGAGAAATCGAAATTACATTGGCTGGGATTTTGTTTGCTTGCCAACTCCAGGCTTGTATGTCTTATAAAAATATGCAGATTTTGAACTAATAAAAATAGAGCTACTGTGAAAATCAATTCTCTCTCTCTCTGATTTAATATAATTCATAAAAACTTTCTCAAACCCAGTAAAATAAAGTTGGAATGACATGAGTTCAAATTCTGACTTACTTTCTAACTGTAACTAGGTCTCTCTGGGCTTTAGTTTTCTCAGTTGTAAAGTGGGGATCAAACCATCGCAGTGCTGGAAGATGAAGCAAGATATATGGGAAAGCTCCTAGCACCTGTCATTCCTTGGATAGGAGACTCCTTAGACATAAAGGAAACCATCACCCCTTTCTGCAACTATGGAAATATGGTGTTCATGGATCATCTACTTTTCCCTGAGCACCTCCTAAGTGCAGGCATGTAGAAACCCTGGAGAACCCGTGGTGACCTCTGGAGTTGGCATTCAGCGATGGGCTCTAGTGTTGTGGAAATAGACCTGTGTTTGGGTGACGTCTTGTCTCTGAAAAGCAGCAGTTTGTTTCCATGGATAAGCCAGAGCATTTCTCCTCCTGGTTTCTGGCTTTGTCAGGCCCAGAGTCGGGGAGCTGATGTGGAGAAACAGAAGAGGTGAATGTGAGCTGGGTGGTGATGGAGCAGACTGCTGAGTGAAGGAAGCCCTAGGGCCCCACAGAGGAGCTGTCTGGATGCTGGGTCCAGGGAACCACAACTGGAACAGCCAGGACCTCAGACCCCTCCAGGACAGAAGGGACAACTAGTCTTGGTCCTCCCATAACTACTGAGGTACGTGGGGCCTGGAAACCAGAGAGGGAAGAGGCTTAAAGTGGTGGCCCTGGGGACCCAACTCATGGTACTCATGGCACAGAACACCTTTCTTCATGGCATGATTCATTGTACAGTTATTTTATGGTCACCACTGTATGAACAAGAGATGTAGAGTTATCCCTATCCCCATATTGCAGACAAGACCCCTGAGGCTCCAAGAAACTAAGGAACCTTCTAGAAGTCACATAGCCTGCAAGTGGCCAGGCCAGAATTTCTCTGCAAGGCTTGTGCTGTTTCCATTTCTGTTTTAAAAGAAATATTCATATTTGATTTGAAAGCATCTGGTTAGAAAGAACTGGACACCCTGAGTAGGCTTTTGGAAAGTGCCTTCTACATGGATAAGTAATTCAATAAAGGAACAGCAAATACTTGTTCAGCACCTACTTTGTGCCAGGCACTGTCTTAGGCATTTGAGATTCACCAGTGAATAAAGTGGTTACTTAATAAGTGGTTATGGATTTGAGTTGGAAGAATTCGATTCTAAGGCTTTCCTAAAATGGGTGTGGGCCTCTTATAATTCATAACCAGGTGAGAAACATCAGACATTGCCCGTCAATAAGTGAATGACTTTCCTCTAGGATCTGATTTCGCTGCCCTTCTTTTCTTCTCCACGCAGCCCTGGTGCACTCGGGCAAACCCTGCATGGCTCAGCCACTCTTCTGTCTCTGGGGGTGGTTCTGAGAAAAGTGTTATGCATCTGCCTCATGCCATTTAATCATCAAAAGGAAAGTTTAAAGTAGCTTAAGAGCTTGAGTAAGTTGGCAACCTTTAGAAACCTCAGTTTCCTCATCTGTAAAATGGAGAGAATAGTGCCTTTTATTAAGGGGTGATGGATATATATATATATATATAAAGGGGTGATGGATATATATATATATATATATTCCGTTTTTCTCTCTATGTTATCTCTATCCATCTCTCTATCTCTATCTGATTGCTCTGTCTATGCCGGCGTGTGCAAATGCTCAGGAGGTGCCAGCTGTTAGGAGGATGACGGGGTGCCATTCTGCAGCAATGGCTGCCCATCCAGTGGATTGGATGTCGTGTCTCTTAAAGGGGCCTTCTTCGAGAATCAGCAGTTTGTCTCCACCTATGTCAAGCCTGGAGGGAGAACAAAGTTGTAGCTGTGCCTTTCTGCTTTGCCCTTTGAAAATGAAGAATTGTATGCTTTTGACATGAACTTTATTGTTGCTCTTTGACTGCCCCCAGAGCCTTTGCGTCTGCTCTGCAGTTGGAGGACAGAATCCTCTGCATGTGGAGGACAGGGATAGGCGGTGGATTGGCGGTGGATTGGCAGGCACTGGCACACTCCCTTTGGTTCTGGACTCTCTGCAGGGCCTCTGTGGCTGCCCACTGCTCCCTCTTGGGTGTTCCCCTTTCCTCTGTTCACCCAACCCTCACTGAGGACCTACTTTGTGGACCTGCCTACCCAAGCCCACCTCAGGGTGGAAGGTGTGCAGCAATGCCTGGACAGCACGTCAGAGTGTGATAAACCAGGCCGGAAACTCACATCCACCAGCCTCCCTCCACGTGCCAGAGTACAGCATCTGAGTGGTTTCCCGGCAACCAAGCCAGGCCAGGGCAATGCTGGTCCATGACAGGGTTCCCCATCCTCGGCAGGAGGAGGAGGACGGTGAGAGCTTTCTAGAAAGCTAAGAGAAAGGAGGCCCTTTTTGTCCTGAGATTGTAGCCTTTCTACTCTTTCAGTGTTAAAATGGCCTTTCTTCTATGATGTTGATGACCAAGGAGGTCTTATTTTTTTTAATGTTGGTATCTGGCAATGCTAGATTGACTCATTTCATGTTTTCTTTGTTTTGTGTTAATTTTACTGGCCTGAGACATCCTTCAGTCTGGGAAACACTGAATTCTTCTATTTGGACAGGAGGTGTTATTTTTTTTAATTTTACTGCCAATTCTGTGAAATAGATACCTTTCCCATCACACAGTTGAGAAAACTAAGGTGTAGAGAGGCAGCTTCCCCAGAGCTGCAAAGGCAAGCTTCAAACCTGGTTCTGACTCCTGCCAAAACCCTCATGTGCCCCGCCACCCACAAGCGCCAGGATACTCTAAAAGAGGCTCAGAATGGCCAGTGGTGGTAGAGATCATAGAATATATGGAGATCTGCACCAGGTAATGCAAGGATTTGCTCCTTATCTAGATCACAGGAAGGCTCAGGTGTCCCCGTTAGCTCAATGGTGCTAACAAGTGGGCCGATAGCTTTGGATCTTCAAATCTGATATCCTTCGTGTTGGTCAAACCTTCACATGCAATCCAAAGAGGATCTCTCCACTAGTCACGGACCTGCCCTCCTCCCCACCCCCACACCAGGTTATGACAGGGTGGACGTCGGCCAGATGGTTTCCACATCTGCACCACGGAGGGAAAGAGTCTGGTGATTGCTTCACTTTGCCTTTTTCAATCGAAGGCCACCCTAAGACCTTTGTGGGCTGCATCCCATGATGTCTTCACTGCATTTCCATCCTCAGTCAAGCGAGGAATTCCATCTCACGGGTCCAATGTCCAGGGGTAGTTAATGGCTTGCATTTTGGTGAGTCAGCACTTTGAGGGTTTTGTAAAGGACTTTGCTGGTTTGGCTGCATCCACTGGCCATAGGAGGCCTGGTGCAGGAGACATCACACCGCTGTGGAGGACTGCTCACCTTAACGTTGTCCCTTTCTGAGAGCAAATTTTCTTTCTCCAGTGGCTTTCTTGGGGGACCTGGGTCATTTGGCACAAGCCAACAGGGACAAATCTCTAACTAAAACGGGGTTGGACTAATTTTTGAGTAACTGTTTTCCCTGCTGATCTTGAACAGCAGGAATTAGAGGCAAAAGCCCCGAAGAAACATGTTGAATGAAGTAAGACAAGCCCCCATTCTGGGTCTTCACTCTGGAGAGTCAGTGTGCAGTTGATGACAAGCTCCTTAGGGGCCAGTGTCTCCCCTTGGAATCGATGTACCCTTCCCCCCCACCAGTGGGGTCCGCTGCTGGGCTGGAGCTCAGTGGAGAACAGCAGCCAACTCTGATTGTTTTCTGGGTCTTTGCATTTGAGGAGCAAATGCACACCTCATGTGTTTTGTCTTCTGGGCATTCTTAGGAACCCCAGGGGGCAGACAGGTGTGGACTGGCCTCTCTCACAATTGGGGAAACTGAGGCTAGAGGCAGGAAAGTGATAAACCTTGGTTTCCTTACCTAGAAAATGGAAACAACACCTAATAACATAGGGGTCATGGTGAGAATTTAATGAATATATAATATGAATAAAGGCATGTGTATTTGATATTTATATATACAAAATATCAAAACCAGTGCTTGTCACGTAGGAATTTTCAATAAATACTGGCTTTGGCTGTTATTATTATTATTGTTATTATTATTATTTCTAAGATCACCCAGCTAGTAAGTGGCAGATGTCTTGCGGCCTAATGGTTCTTTTTTATTGTTATTTTTTTGAGTCAGAGTCTCGCTCCGTCACCCAGACTGGAGTGCAGTGGCGTGATCTCAGTTCACTGCAACCTCCACTTCCCAGGTTCAAGCAATTCTCAGGCCGCAGCCTCCCAAGTAGCTGGGATTACAGGTGTGCACCACCATGCCGGGCTAATTTTTGTATTTTTAGTGGAGATGGGGTTTCACCATCTTGGCCAGGCTGATCCTGAACTCTTGATTGGCCCTTCTCAGCCTCTCAAAGTGCTGGGATTACAGGCGTGAGCCACCTCATCTGGGTCCAATGGCTCTTTTTACTTCCATCTTTGAATCACCTAATTCTTTGTCTTCCCACTAAAATTCAAAAGTCTGCTCAGAGCGAGCTTTCTCCAAAGTTGTTCCCAGAAGATTCTAAACTGAAGAAAACTATATTGACCTGAAATACTACTGGAAAGGCAGCTTACATTTGATTCATTTTGAAAATCAAGCATCAAAAACATTCCATAGCCCACCAAGATAATATAAGTTAACAATACCTGGGCACTCAGTCTGCACCAGGCACTGTACTGAGCATTTTATGAGGATTACGTTGCTTAATCCTCACAGCAACACTTTGGAGAAAGGTACTTGTGTTGTTCCCATTTTAAGTATGAGGAAACTGGGGTGCAGAAGGGTTAAGTGGCTACCCAAGGCAGCAAGTAAAAGGCAGAGCTGATCCCCAAACTCCTGCTTTTTAATCCCTAAGGTGTATGGGTATTACAAGGCCTTCGATGTAGTTGCGACTTTTCTGTACTGCCTATTTGGGCCTTGCATGACCC
This sequence comes from Macaca nemestrina, assembly GCF_043159975.1. Classification (NCBI taxonomy): domain Eukaryota; kingdom Metazoa; phylum Chordata; class Mammalia; order Primates; family Cercopithecidae; genus Macaca; species Macaca nemestrina. The sequence goes on along the minus strand of NC_092126.1, from coordinate 149,551,440 downwards.
ATATCATGGCCCCTATCAGCCACAGCTGTGTATTCTCAGTACCCTCTGGGCTTTCAGAAGGCAGGGCTCTAGCCCCTCAACTGTGCCTCTCTAATATCCCAGACTCCTCTTTGGGCCTCAGTCTCTCCATTTGTAAAATGGACATATTAGGCGGCATCTATACTGCACGCCACCCCCACCCCAGTGATTCAGAACTAGTGGCTTTCAGGAATCAAGGCTCACTTCATTTGCTCTTGGTTTTATTTGTTAAAAGGTATAGGGCTTACTGGTGAGAAAGTGTTCTCAATTTACTCATCTGTGAAGCAGGGTGATTCTGAGGATTTAGTGGGAAGGCAACAAGCACCTAGCACAGTGCCCAGAACACAAAAAGTGCTGAATGACTGCCCGCTTTTAAAAACAGAAGTGATACTTTTCTATTGAGACACTTGTCACAGATACTTATGGGTGTCCCAAGACATAATCTCTGTCCTCCACAAGACTAACTTCAGTTCGAGGAAACTGTCTAGAGTATGAGTGATGTCTTGGTGCTTTTCTGTGGGGAACAGTGTGACCCAGGTTGTCTTTTATCAGAGAGGCATTGACCTGTCTGTGTTTAAAGAAATTAAAGTTTCTACTTTATATGCTTCAGATGGGGGCAGCCAGAAGGCATTAGGCCAGTGGGAATGAAGAAAGGAGGAAAGGAAGACAGGGAACCAGGAAGAAAGATGAGATGGAATAAGCATTTTGCAGCTTAGCCCCAAGAGGAGAATGAGAGACACATTAAAACAGTCACCCCTGCTGCAAATGGATTCATTTGATTGAAGGTGGTCACAGATGTCACATAAAAAGACATTTAGTTTTAGAAATGGGAAACCTTCTCATAGGGGCTTAAAGAAGAAGTCAGTGAGGAATGGAACTAGAATTCTGGTTGCCAAAGATGCATCCATCATAAAAGTTCAAGCATAAGTCTCTGCTGTCACACATGTATGGGATCATGTGTGTTCCTGCATGTGCACACATGCCCACCACTAGACCATAGGGTGCTTTGGGGCACATTAGGAATAGGCGGCCCCCTCTGGCTGGAAGCAGTCGCCTGGCACATTGCTTGGCCAGTGGACAGTGGGCTGGATAGAAGCCCCCTCTTCTTCTCTGCCCAGGAGTGTGTGGCCCTGCACGGGGTACACACACACACACATACACTCTCTCTCTCTTTCTCTCTCAGGCAAGTGAGGAGACCTTTAGCCAAGGTCTGGTAATCTCACAGTGAATTGGAGACACGTCAGCCGGAGTCCCCACAGAACACCCAGCAGTACTTGCCTTCCAAGAGTCATTTCCACAAAACCCACAGCTTCACGCTCGCTGCTTGCTCAGCTGCCTTCTTGAAGATAATCTGTTTTGTTCTGTGCCTCTTCAGGACCTGTCTGGTCCCAGTGAGCACACTTACTGGCTTGACTTCAGAATACGATTTTATCCCTGCCGTTGGATACCTGCTTTTGCTGGAAAACAAGCCTCGGGCCTTTGCCATTTACAGAGTGCCTCATTTGATCCTCTCAGCAACCCCAGGGATTAAACAGTGGAGACTTAGCACACCCAGTTTACAGATGAGGAAACGTTCTCTGAGAAGAACCTCAGAGAAGGAGAACATCATGGGTGGCCTGGATTTAGAAAGTCTGTCCACCGTCACCTGGTCTTGAGTGATCTCAGTTTGGCTTTTGGTAAATTACCTCAAAACTGTGAACATTCATCTTCTCCCAGGCTTAGTTTGTCCCCTGTCCCGTCTGACCTGAACCTCCATCCTGACCAACTGTCTTCCATAATGAACTTAACGACAGCAGAGACTTAAACACTGTCTTGATTTTATCATTGTTCCAAGTAAAATAGCCATCCAATTGGCAAAGATCACCCTTGGAACTTGTTGCCACAGACTTAATTAGACTTTGTTGCTAGTGTGACCCCTTTGCGGCCATTGCCATGGTCATCATTTGCTACAAACCTGCTCCTAAGAGCTGGACCTTGATCCAGACATATTGGATGCTTCTTTTTAGAAATTGCTTTCAGAGCTTAGGTCCCATTGCCCCAAAGTACTCTAATGATGATAAATCTGCATCCTGATTTTCATTAAGACATATAGCATATCAGTGGCAGGCCTGGAGTGGCTACTAAATAGATAATTGTTGAATTAACCTATTAATTTGTGAATCCTTTGAGGGCGATGTTTAATAAGACTCTTTCAGTTGCTGGGGACCAGATCACAGCACAAACTAGTTTAAGCAAGAAAGGGATTGGTTCACATAACTGCAAAGTACAAGGATGAGGGTGTCAGGCACAGCTGAATCCAGAGGCTGAAATCATATTACTAGGGCTCAGTTTTCCTCTTCTTCTCTCAGCTCTGCTTTTCAGCATTCAGGTGGTCACCAGTTGTTCTAGCGCTGATGTGGCTCTTATATCCAGTTCACAAACTGAAACGAAGATTAGTCTTCTCCTTCTTTTATCCATAAACAAATCCCACAAAGGGGCTGGCATTGGCCCTGCTTAGGTCATGTGCCATCCCTTTAGACCAATCATTGAGAACCACAGGATGAGCTACCATGATTGACCAGACCTGGGTCACTTGCCCACCCATGAGATTTGAAGGCAGGGAAGCATGTGATTGACAGCTTTACTCAAGCCCCATTGGATGGGAAAGGGACTATTCTCCAATGGAGCTGCTCACTGTAAGGGTAGATGAGTTTTCTGGAAAGAGCACAGTGTCAGAAGGGTAGTCTAACAAAGATTATAATTTGAGTCCCAGATACTTACTTGGGAGGCTGAGGCAGGAGGGTTGCTTGAGCCCAGGAGTTCGAGAATGCAGTGAGTGATCTATAATCATGCCACTGCACTCCAGCCCAGGTGACACAGCGAGACCCTGTCTCTTCACACACACACACACACACACACACACACACACACACACACACACACACAAATGAGATAAATAAAATAACAAGTTATTGAATGATTTACCACTTATCTTAAAAGTGGTGCTGGCAGTGATAGTTTCATTGCTAGCAGCCTAGAAAGAACTGATCTGGTGCCTCTCTTGGGGACTGCTTTGTCTGGCAGAGGATCTTAAGGTTGGAGTTTATATTATTCGGTTACCACATTCCCCTTTCCCCAGTTCCACATGAAGAATGAGTAGTGCCATGAACTTAGCAAACCCCAAGAAACACTGACCCTGTTCCCGCCTTCCCAGCCCATGAGGAAGTTTTCCAATATCACAATTAATTAGCGGTATCTTCCCTCACATTCCTCCCTCTGTGCCTCTTTCTGTGACTCATCCAAGGGATTGGAGAGTGTGGTTACAAGCATAGGCCCTCTGGCCACATGAACCTGGGTTTTGATCCCAGCACTCTCCCTTGTGATTTGAGTTCTATGAGCCCAAGTTTCCTCATCAGTAAAATAAAAAAAATTTAAAAAATTTTTTAAAAACCCGGCAGAGTGGTTTAGAGGTCAGATGAGATAATGGAGGTGAAGTACACATACAAAGACTCAATGGCCATTGGCATGATTATTATTAGTAACTACATTCATTTTGTGTCCCCATCTTTTATCAAATTGCATACGGAAGGCCAACATGGGCACGGCACATTACAGTTTGCAGGATTGTGTGCACACGATGAATGGGTTTGCCTCCCCTTCTGACCTTTGTTCTTTGGTTACAAAGCTGCTTCTGTGGCCCCCTGCCATGTGCCTGTGGTTGTCCCATCAGAAGCCGGTGGGATCATGACCTGACACAGTAAGGCCTTCCACTTTCAGCTCTTTGTTTAACCAATGGTCACCAAGCACCTGCTCTGGGTAGGGACAGACTAGATATGGAGGATTTGGGGGTTTCTTGTGTTAACCTTGGATCCATTTACCCAGGCCCTCACTGGACCTGCGTCTGCCCTAGTGGGAAGTTCTTGCACTCAGAGTCTACAGGAAACAAACCCCCAAACACCACCCATCTCCCAGGTCTGTCCTCTTAATAGGTTATATTCACTAAGCATTTCCCGTGCACTTCGTGAAGATGTGACATCTATTATTTAACCATCACAATGGCCCTACAAGAGAAGCACTGTCACTGTCTTCATTTACAGCAAAGAAACTGAGGCATAGAGAAGTTAAGCCATTCAAACTCTAGGTGCATGAAGGAGCTGGGGGCACAAGCTAAGCCCATGGTCTCAGCCAGTATCTGAGACCACAGTGCTGTGATTCGTGCTTCCTTTCTCAGGTTTTAATCTGGGGGTCCTCCCTACCTCTGGTGGTAACACATTCATTTAAATGGGAGTCAGTGAGTGGCCCAAACTTGCTGTCAGGGCAAAGAGGATTTCAGACTTTGTGGTGGAGGCAGATGGAAAGTCCATGGCAAAATTTATGAGGTTTCTTTCTGTCCGTTGAGGTTTCTTTCTGTCAGTTGAG